>NC_139624.1:13821222-13863722 GCF_964638095.1 Poromitra crassiceps
CCATTGTATAATTCCAGTAACCGAGTTCAATAACCCATAGCCAAATGGGAAAGCCAAACAGCTTTCTCCTGATCTGCTGTATGGAGGGTCACTAGTCCTTCAAGTCTTTGTACAATGAGTCATTATGGACGCATGATGGCGCAACTCTCTTACTAAAAGTACCTCAAAAACAAAATGGCGGAGACAGCTTTCAGATCCTTGTGAATCGATCTTCGCTTATAACTTTACTAATACTTAGCAGAAAATTATGTTTTGTACAAGAATAGACGCGGGCTAATGTCTTAACCCCTCTCTCGCGCGCCCTGACTCTTAACCCCGCATTTCTAAATAAGACGTAACGTTACTTGGTGTCGGCATACGGCTCTGGTGTCGGGCTTTGTAAAAAGCTCTCAGCAAGCGCCAGGATTGGCCAATGTCGACTTCAGTCTCCAGAACGATCCAATCAAATCACCCGCATGTCTAACTTCTTGCTAGAGGTCCCGCCTTACAGTAGTGTTTCAACTGACTCTATCAGAATACAATGCCAGTCGGACTTATAGTATTATTATTATTATATTATTATACTTGGAAACCGTTTTATAAAAGCAATATAGCACTCGAGCTGCTATAGCGCCACCGTGAGGTCAATTGGTATAATTTTTTAGGCCAGATTAGAAGAGTACTCTATGAACCTATGTACCCAATTTGGGAACAGTCGCTCTTACAGTTTGTGAGATACAGCTACTGAATGCTGCTATAGCGCCCCCTATAGGCGAAATGACACAATTTTATTTTTATCAGCTCAGAGTACATATGTGCATACCTCGACCAAGTTTGGTTCGGATCGGACAATGTGGTCCGGAGTTATGGCGGTTTTTGTGAAGTAGGCCCCACCCACCCCCGCCCCCTACAGGCCAAATGACACTTTCTTTTCTGAAATCAGCTCAGAAGTGTCAAGTGTCAATACAAGAAGGAAGGCTGGCCATAATTCCAATGAATCAGCACTTCCTGCCGCCCTTCAAAATAAACCAATTTAGAAGGTACAGGTACTGAATGCTGCTATAGCGCCCCCTACAGGCGAAATGACACAATATTTGTCCTATAGGCTCAGAGTACATCCGTCCACACCTGTACCAAGTTTGGTTAGCATCGGACGATCTTTGTGAAATAGGCCCCACCCACAGAACTTTGGAAGTCGATTATATCGCAACGGTGCGGAATTTCAAAAATACGCAAAATAAGTTTTGTGCGGGACAGTCCACACACGCTCTGTGATGTGGTTTGGTGAAGATCGGGCAAAATTTGAAGGAGAAATAGCGAAAAAACGCTTTTCGACAAAATTCAAAATGGCGGAAAATCTAGTTAGACGGAAATGGGCGGGGCCTATATCAGCAGATGCGGAATGACCCAAGGAATCCAGGGAAAAAATAATTTTGAATGTAGCCCTTACGGTTCAAAAGTTATGGACCAAAACGTAAGGACGGCTGTTATAGCGCCACCATCTGGTCAAATAGTGTAATTTTCCCGCACATAGTAAAAGGTTACTCTGTAAACCTACCTACAAAGTTTGGTAATGGCAGGTCATACGGTGTCTGAGCTAGAGCTAATTTAATGCCAACAATTTCGAAACGCCATTCAAGTGAATGGGGAAAAAAATCGTACGTTAACGCCAATATCGCGAAAACCGGCGAACGAAACCCTTAGCAATCCAAATGCACACGATTCCTCAATGAGCTGCACGTTTCGATGTCTCCCATGTCTGTGTAGTGTGAAAACTGTAGGAGAAATGGCGAAGCAAACTTTTGGATAGAAGAAAAGCCCCTTGCACCGCCCCTGCCTTAGACCCCGCCCTCCCATCCAGTATCAATACAGCCCCAATCGGCAATGTGTAGCTAGGACGTGTTTAGGCCGTTGCAAGGGTGTATTAACTGGATGCTATGGTGTTACAGGTACTGAATGCTGCTATAGCGCCCCCTAGAGGCGAAATGACACAATATTTGTCCTATAGGCTCAGAGTACATCCGTCCACACCTGTACCAAGTTTGGTTAGCATCGGACGATCTTTGTGAAATAGGCCCCACCCACAGAACTTTGGAAGTCGATTATATCGCAACGGTGCAGAATTTCAAAAATACGCAAAATAAGTTTTGTGCGGGACAGTCCACACACGCTCTGTGATGTGGTTTGGTGAAGATCGGGCAAAATTTGAAGGAGAAATAGCGAAAAAACGCTTTTCGACAAAATTCAAAATGGCGGAATATCTAGTTGGACGGAAATGGGCGGGGCCTATATCAGCAGATGCGGAATGACCCAAGGAATCCAGGGAAAAAAGAATTTCGAATGTAGCCCTTACGGTTCAAAAGTTATGGACCAAAACGTAAGGAATGCTGCTATAGCGCCCCCTAGAGGCGAAATGACAAAATATTTGTCCTATAGGCTCAGAGTACATCCTTCCACACCTGGACCAAGTTTGGTTCGCATCAGACGATCTTTGTGAAATAGGCCCCACCCACAGAACTTTGGAAGTCGATTATATCGCAACGGTGCGGAATTTCAAAAATACGCAAAATAAGTTTTGTGCGGGACAGTCCACACACGCTCTGTGATGTGGTTTGGTGAAGATCGGGCAAAATTTGAAGGAGAAATAGCGAAAAAACGCTTTTCGACAAAATTCAAAATGGCGGAAAATCTAGTTAGACGGAAATGGGCGGGGCCTATATCAGCAGATGCCGAATGACCCAAGGAATCCAGGGAAAAAATAATTTTGAATGTAGCCCTTACGGTTCAAAAGTTATGGACCAAAACGTAAGGACGGCTGTTATAGCGCCACCATCTGGTCAAAGACTAAAATTTTCCCGCACAGACTAAAAGGTGACTCTGTAAACCTACCTACAAAGTTTGGTAATAGCAGGTCATACGGTGTCTGAGCTAGAGCTAATTTAATGCCAACGATTTCGAAACCCCATTCAAGTGAATGGGAAAAAAAATCGTACGTTAACGCCAATATCGCGAAAACCGGCGAAGGAAACCCTTAGCAATCCAAATGCACACGATTCCTCAATGAGCCGCACGTTTTGATGTCTCCCATGTCTGTGTAGTGTGAAAACTGTAGGAGAAATGGCGAACCAAACTTTTGACCAGAAGAAAACAGAATAAATAAATAATAAAATTAAGTATGAGAGATTCTAAGATTGTGCTTGCCTATCTGCAAGCACAATAATAAAACTAGAACGGGCTAAATTTGCTGAAGCAAATTTGATTGTGCTTGCTCCGCGTGACGCTCCGCCCCCCTTGCACCGCCCCTGCCTTAGACCCACCCTCCACACCAGTATAAATACAGCGTCAATCGGCACTGTGTAGCTCAGACGTGTGTAGGCGGTTGCAAGGGTGTATTACCTGGTTGCTAGCGTGTTTTTGGCTGATCCCTATAGTTTTCTGAAACGAGAGATAGCATGACATATGTAAGCTGAATGCAGTAAGTATATTAGAAACATAGAAGCCTGGCTTAGTTTACAGCCCACTCACCACGGCAAGGTGCAGGCTGAGAGTGGGAACACGAGACCATGCAGACAAACATGAATGTCACAAAACAAACCCAGACGATACAACAAAAAAGACATACAACAAAGAGAAACATACAGCAAAGAGAAACATGGAACATGAAGACAGCAGGCAGTTGATTGATGAGGTGGGTCTGTCTCTGATTGGCAGGTGATGCTCGTCTGTTTGGGTCAGCCATGCATTTGTCTTCTGTGGTTGGCTGTGCTTCATCCTGTGAGCACGGGCACACACGCACAGACGACGCACGTACACACACGTACACACACACACGTACACACACACGTACACGTACGCACGCACACACACACACACACACACACACACACACACAGGTTGCCAGCTCATGAGCTGCTTCACAGCACCTGGCCATCAGGGACGTCTGTGTACACACATACACACCTTAACTGCTTGTCCCTGCTGGAGCTGCTGGTGGCCTGTGTGGTGCAATAACATGTTCCACCACAAACACTGTTGATATCCGTACCCAGATAGTCCTGTTCATCCATAGTACAGTTTATGATGAAGAAGACATAAGCATGCACATTCCTGGACATGTGTGTGTATGCAAATGCCATGGCACCTGACCTGACAAGAGAGAGTGAGACCCCAGGCTTTCTCAATGGAAAGCAGCCCGTTTCCCTGAATGTGGACATGTTGGGTGCAGCTTCCACTGCTGCTTCACTGCTTTATCTGTGTCAGCTGTGTTGTGTGTGGAAGTAGTTGGAGATCATCAGGTCCTGCATTAGGAATAGTGCTTTTATATAGATGTCTGTGTGGTGATCAGGTAGTTAACATCTCCCTCAATACCTGCTTGTTTTGGCATGCTGCTGACTCTGCCTCTTCACTGGAGCTGCAGCAGTCATCATGGAACTGGTCAATGCAGGTGTGGACGTTATACATCAGCTGGGTTGGGACACTATCTGAAAGCAGACAACATAAGCAGCTGTATGAGTGGTGTGTCAGCTTCTGTGTGTCCATGGATGAAATGTTATGTTGTGTATGTGTGGATCCGAAATGTGACGACACATTAGCAACGTAGTGAAACTTTCATGCTGTAATAAGAGAAGGTCATGAAGATGAGAAATGCAACACTTAGCATTAGAGTTGATGTAGTGTAGATGCACAGCGCTATGATGGTTGTTGGTAAGCATGTTGTGGGAAGGACAATGTCTGTGGGGACACAGAAGGGCAAAGATATTTGTCATACAAGCACAACAGTAAACTGTGGAAATGTGATGAGGCAACATCCATGTATTGGGAATCATCTGTTCCACACAATTGTGTGCATGCAAGGTATGACCTAGTGGGAGTCTGCAATTCTGTGTAAGCATTTGAGCATGTACAAGTCCATGCCATGGTTTTACCTCAATGTTGTGTTTGTTCTGGCATTCCATCATGGGACCTTCGGCAGTTGAGTGTTTTGTGTCATCTGCCTCCTTGCTGGTGCTGCTGCCATCATCAGAAGTGTTCATTACAGTCTTCATCATTCAACAGCTGTATTGTAACAGTCACAGAACACACAACATATGCAAGACAATGAGATGTGCATTCATGAAATGTTTCTTAGAGTGTACTGTTGATAACAAATGTTGTCTCCCATTAGCAAAAAAGTGAATGTGTTCTGTGAGGCCAAAAGATGCCATTAAAGGAAAAAGGCTACACCTACCTTCACAGTTGGTGGAATCAGTTTGTACAGTAGCATGATGTGTCTTGGAATCCATGTAGTGGTGATGAGACTGTGTGGCTGCACGAAAGGACAGAAGTATTTGCAATCTGTCAGAAGCTGTAACTATGCAGCAGAAAGTAGTGCCATTAGTCAACACACAACATCTATTAAGCGTGTTGTAGTTCAGTAGAAGGTGAGCATTTGTGCATTTCAGTGTGCAAAGTGTCATTTATTACCTCAATGTGTTCCTGTCCTTTTGTTGTGGTATTTCATCATTGGAGCCGGAGCGTAGTTTTGGGTGACTTAGCGACTGTGCGTTGGTTGATGTGATGTAGGCAGTGTGGCCACTACACACAGCCATGACACTTTGATATCAACATGTGTTGGAAAGACCTGTGCTCTAGTAAATGGCAAAGGAGTCAGTCGAGCTGAACCAAATGGTTTTGCTTGTCGTATTGAGCAAATCTGGAATATGAGTAAGTACTTTGCCATGTAATTTTTGGATCAAATAAAAAGGTAAAGGAACACGTGACACTGGTGGCTTGAAACAGCACGCTCAACAGTCCACAAAGCATTATTGGCATAATCGTAACATAGCATAGTTTGGACCAAAACAAGCAAACAAACAGTAAGTGTGATGGTTTGAGCCCCCTATACACTGCGAGTCCTTCACAAGTCAATAATGTCAGGGTCCACTCTAGAGTTAAGAAAAAAGCTAAAGGCATGGCTGACCCAGCTGGCTTGAAACAGCACGCTCAACTGGTCAAAACTCCAAAACCAAAAGGTAATCTTTGTACCTAAAGCTGAGACCACTGCCTGAATACTTGCTGAGAAACTCATCTCACTCTTGGAGCAAGCAAAAAGGTAAAGGAACGCGTCACAATGCTGGCTTGAAACAGCGCACTCAACAGTGCACCAAGCAACCACCTCGATACCAATCACTGGAACAAGAGCTGCGCCGATGCTATCACTCCACACAAAGTGATCT
Organism: Poromitra crassiceps; assembly: GCF_964638095.1. Lineage (NCBI taxonomy): Eukaryota > Metazoa > Chordata > Actinopteri > Beryciformes > Melamphaidae > Poromitra > Poromitra crassiceps. The sequence goes on from NC_139624.1 coordinate 13,827,417, forward strand.
GGCTGTACTAACTTATCACATGCCTATTGGCATAAATCTAACATAGCATAGTTAGAGCAAAAGAAGCAGTAAGTGTGATGGTTTGAGCCCCCTATACACTGAGAATCCCTCACAAGTCAATAATGTCAGGGTCCACTTTTGAGTTCCATGAGAAAAAAGGTAAAGGAAGGGCTGACTCAGCTGGCTTGAAACGGCACGCTCAACTGGTGCAAAACCCACAACCTAAAAGCTAATCTTTGTAGCAAAAGTGGAGACCACTGCATCAATACTGGCTGAGTAAGTCTGTGAAAGAAGCAAATCCACGCACCTAGCCGTGATCGTTAGATAGAATGAAGTAAAGAAAAATAACTAATAAAAGGTCACATTAGTAATGAGCTGTAGCAATCCAAGCCCACTAGAACGTGAGCTGATCATAGTGACATGATGGCCACACCTGAAGACGTCGAAGCCGTTTGTGGTACTAGGAGCTGCGAGCATTCCAGCAGTTGTGACTGTCTGTAATATCATGGAATGCACGCATTTTGTCTTGTCCAGTAAAAGCTGGAGGGAGGGCCGAAACTGCTGGCTTGAAATAGCACGCTCAGCAGCTCAGAAACGGAAGATCCAAGTGATACATATTGTACCAACAGCTGACTACAGTGCATCGTGATGCGTGCTGGGCATGGTTAATAAGCAGTAAACTGGGTTGTGGTAGCTGTAATACGTTTGCAATACACCTGACTGTAGGCAAAGGTGTGGTCGAGAGATGTAGATATGATCGAGGAGTGTGTTTTTGTTAGTGGTAGCATCTGTGATGAGTTGGGCGTATCCATTTGATGCAAACATCTGGAATATAGGCTTGTCTTCAGTGGTTGACAGGTCCTCATTGAAGTCGCCACATACAATGATAGGATGGTGAGTCATCATTTCCAAAGAGGCCAGAAGACTTTGCACGTTTTGTAGGAAATGGTTCACAGAGTACCCTGGTGGTCTGTATATAGCAGCAATGAGTGCAGTGATTGGTGTGGAAATCTTGATCACCACAAACTCTAGGTCTGTCACATCCTGTATGTACTGTCTGGCTTGGGCTTGAATATGGTTTCTACAGTAGATAGCAACTCCACCCCCCCGCTTGCTTGCAATGTCAGGAAAGTTAGAGTAAGAAACATGTCTGTGCCGTGTAAAAATGGTGTAACCTTCCAGCTGGAGATTTGGAGAAAGGCTTGAGCCTGATAAATTGGTTTCTGTGACACAGAAAACATCTGCAAGGGTCAACTCTGGATGGCGTCTGATGTCATCAATGTGAGATGGTAGGCCCTGAGTGTTGTGGTGAATGAGTTTGAATGTCTGCACTTGGTTTGTCATTTGGACATGTGTCAAAAGTGGCATGACGCTGCTGAATGATGCTTTGGGCATGTTTTCCAGAGAAGTGGAGATGTTAGGGTCAGCGTATATTTTCTTCTCATTAAGGTCTCTCAGATAGAGTCCGTCAAGTGACGTAGTCCTACTCAGTGCAACATAGGCCATTCCTGCTTCAAAGATGCGTTTCAAAGAGACAACAGCAGCCGGCAATGTCATTCCTTGCACTTTGTGGGCGGTACACGCAAAGGCTAGCTTCATGGGGAACTGGTGGCGCACCACACCTTTTGGATGGGTGAAGCGTTCCTCTCTTCTCTCAATGTAGACCAGGTTGTCTGGTCCATCTGCGGTGTTGTGGCGGTGTTTCTGCCCTGCATTTGAATTGTCCAGCTGAAGGGCAAGCTTGTCTACTGAGGTTACTCCTTTTTCATCTGTTTTCATCACAATCTTTGCTATGGTGCCACATGTACCATTCACAAGGCCATCTGTTACATCGACATTTCGGATGAGCATGACACGAGCCCCCACTGCAGCTTGTAAGGTGTCGGGTAAACGATTTGTGTCAGTTGTGACGAGTTTTCTCAGTAGCATCATGGTTGCACTGGTCAAATCTTTTGTGTAGTCCAGTGCATGAATGTCGATGATGTCACTATGCAGTGCAGATATTGTTGCTGCATTGTGGTGATTGACTTCTTTGTTTGTTGCAAAGATGTGCAGTGCATCAAGTGGGCATTGCTGGGGGTCAGTGACCCTTTGTGCAAGCAAAGCATTGTCATCCGCACTCAAAGGCTCGTGCTTTGGCTTGACCCGTATTCTGTTCAAGAGCTGTGCAAAAGCAAGGTCATCTTTCTGTCGCATGATCTCTGTCAGGGTGATAATCTGGAAGTGCTCTTGCCACAGGTATGCACCCAACATGCTTGTTTTTCCCGGGTTGTGCTCAGTCACACAAAGTGGTTTGGCTTTACCGACGGGGGGAAGCTGGTAGTAGTCCCCCACAGCTAGTACCGACATGCCGCCGAAAGGTAACTTGTTGCCTTTGATTTGCTGACATCTCCAGTTGATATAGGCAAACATCTTCTTGGAAATCATGGATACTTCATCAATGATGAGAATCTCTGCATGAGCTAATTGTACTCTGATTTCGTCCAGTGCATTTCCAAGTCCGCCATCCTCCCCATCGTCAGTCATGAATCTGGGTAGTTTAAAAAGGGAATGCAAAGTCTTGCCTGAGATGTTGAAAGCTGCAGTCCCTGTAGGCGCAGTCAGTAGCACCGTGGGCGTGGACATGTCTCCTTCCTGACGGAATTTGCGGAGTTCACGCAGTATCTCTGTGCTTTCCATTTGTATGCAATTGATGAGATGTGATTTGCCGCAGCCAGCCCCTCCAGTAACGAAATAATGGAATGGTTCAGGATTCTTACCCTGCACACGCTGGTAGCACCAGTCGCGAACACTGTAGAATATGGATGCTTGGATTTCATTGAGACTTCGATACAGCGTTTCCATATCAGCACGGGTTATCTGGGGTGCTTCTACTTGTGGTATGACACCACGTGACTGTTGAGGAAGAGTGCTATAGTCTGGAACGTCATCTTGCTCAGCGTCTTGTTGTGGATGCACCTCTTCCTGTTCTGCAACACACTCTAAACGAACTAGTTCGGCTTCTGCCCCGAACGTTGTCCATGCATCCTCTAGGGGCCCATTCTGCTGGATGTGGTCAATTGCTCTGTCAATGTCAGAGCTGTTTTTCTCATACTGTTGCCTGTTTGTGGTCACTAGCATATATACTGACTGGATGCAATTTGTTCTTGAGAGTTCAACACTGGCATTTTGGTGGAATTCTTTGTATGTGGGGTATCTCTGGGTTTTTAGTTGTGAGTCGGAGCGGTGTGGGAGATACAGTTTGAGTAATCGTCTGTAAAACTTTTCTGGCTGCTTTTCTTGAGAGAAGCGGGTGTATCTGATGATTGCAGGCTTTCCTCTGGTCCTTTTCTGTATGTATCCCATGTTATGTAGTAGTTTCACTGCATTCTTGCTGCGTGTTTGCTGGCCATAGACAACCCTGTAGTTGGAAGCAAATTGTGCCAGACACATGTTTTCAAATTCAGCCGTTTGTGGTCTAGCGCAGTATTTCTCTGGCAATCCTGACATCCAGATATCTGTCGACTCTGGGGATTTGTTGTGTAAGGCACTTAAAGACAGACTCATTTTAAGGCCATTGTCATCGGTTTGTAAAAATACAACCTGCCGTGAACATTTCTTCATTGATAAGCCGCATGTTCTTGCCACTGATTCTTGAGCGCTGACTTGTCTGTGCTTAGAGTAGGCCTGCATAATTTGCTTCATTCCCTGGATTTCACTGACACCTGTTTTGGCCACACTCTCAGTTACCACTTTCAAGTAGTCATCCATCTCATGTTCTGGTTTGGTTATGTAAGACAACATGTACATGACGCAGCTGTAGGGGTCTAGAACATATTGTATGTCTGTGTTCCCGTTCCATGCTCGCAGCAAATCTTTGTTATAAGCGTTCACCCAACAGTCTTTGGGATCACGCTTCATGAGAATGGCACTTGATTTCTTGAGTTGCTCTGCACATATCATGTAGTCTTGTGAAGTGAGGTTGCTCTTCAGCAGTACGTCTTGCAAGGTATCCGCAGACACATTTGGGTCATTTAACAAATCCCATACTGGTTTGAGTTTCTGGTTGGCTGCTGTTGATGACATCGGGCAGGCTTTGTCGTTTGATTGTGACTCTGTGGCATCTTCGTTGTTTTCAGCGTCATTGTCATCAGCTTCCGCTTCAGGAGAATGTGGGTGGGTTATCGTGGTCTTTTCCATTGGGAGTTTCGGAAATCCAAATCTACACACTTTATTGCCTTTCCTGCATGACTTGGAATGGTTTTTGCTGTGACCTTGAACCTCGGTGACAATCTTGTGGAGCTCAGGGTCTTTGCTAGGGTCGGGCAGTTGGCAGGATATGTAGCGGTCCACAAACTCACACACTTTCTGGTCAGGGTCGGATTGAAACACTGGAGCATCTTCTATCCAGAGCAATAAATGAATATGCGGGCTTCCTCTGGCCTGAAACTCCACTCGGTAAAAGTAATCTATTACTTTCCCAACAGGCTGTGCTGCTGACAAAAGGAATGTCATTAGTGCGTCCACACGCTTGTCAAACATGCGCATGACCGTCACAGGGTTGCTTCGCAGTATGTCAGTTTTAGTTACCCAGTCAAGAACGTCAAAGTCAACCTGCTCACCTTGTTGTGCCTTAATTGATTCAATGATCTCAGGCCACCTCATTTCAGCTGCACTGAATGTACAGAAAAAGGTGGGTTTCCCCAGCTGTCTGATCATGGCAAACAAATCGTTCAATGTCTTTTTCCAGTAAGCTGGGGTCCCTCTGAGTGGTTGCATAAATCGTGTAGCCCCACTGTTATGTATGAGATTCTGGACCTCATCCTTATCCTGTAGCATCCGGTTGGAAATGTTCCGGCCGTCTCGGGTCCTCTTTGTGCCTTTGCGCAACTGGATAGACATGCTATTTCGAGCAATGTGTGTTTCAGCAGCCATCTGGGCCCAAAAGCCATATGTTTGGTCTATTGCAAAACGATTACAGACATTGTACAGCCTTGTCTTGAAGTACATGCTTGGGGATAGTTTGATTTGTCTGTCTGTATCCAGTGTATTCTGTCCAGTCGGGAACTGGACTGGGAACGCCATAGCTTCTAATCTGGGGATTGAGAAAATGCCAACAGGTCTGTTTGCTTGAGCAGGTGCAATACTGTAGATTCCCTCACCAAATGATAACACTTCCTGTGCTATGTCAGCGGGCTGCATGCATGTGTCTAGGGAAAGACTATGCCTCAGCTCATCCCTGTCTCCCTCTGCATCATGCCTGTCCTCTGCAGCATTCCTGTCGGCCATCCCATCATCCTTGTCATTGTTTGCATCATCTCTGTGTTCCTCAGCATTGTTTGCATCATCTCTGTCTTCCTCAGCATTGACTGCTTCTGGCTCCTCTGCTGCTCGCTGTTCTGCTTCTGGCTCTTCTGTTTCCTCTTCATCGGAATCATGCTCAGCATCAAATGTGGCGTCGTTATTTATTGTTATATCAAAGTAGTCCGGATGGTGCTCTAAGAGGTATGCCAAGCCTGCCAGTACATTTGGCATATTCACTGTTTGGAAGAATTGATATCCTTTGAAGTTGAGGTTTCGTTTGTATTTCACTTTCACGAGATGGGATTCATTGTGAGATCTTGGCAGACAATTGACTGTTGTCTCTACCTCTGCTGGAACACAGATAACAGCACCATGGATAGCTTTTTGTCGTCCTTTGGGTAAGGATACGATTCTGGCAAATGGCACTACTTTGGTTATAAGCTGTCTTTCTGGCATGGTTAGTCCTGCTAGTACTGGGGGGATAGGTGCCAGCTGCATGTTATTTGCCACGGCTATGGGGGGCATCTGTCCTCTGCTCAAATGGCCATCACAACAATGACAGATCCATTCTTTTCTTCTCTCTGAGGGAACAGTGCATGTTTCTGGACCTCCACAATCAATGCTGCAATGATGAACATATTGCCCTGTTAAGCAAACAGCTACTACATCCGGATTTGTACTGTACTTTGTCCGGTTACAACTTTTTACTTGTTTCGGGAACAGTGTTCTATGGCACACAGTGCAGACGTAGGTGGGGCCTAGCTTTATTTGTGCACGGAACGCAGCTATGGCAGCTTGCATTAAAGGATTGTCTATGGGCTGGATTAGACAATTATCCTGCAGTGGAAGCCGGCGGTGATGGGGAGGTAGGACATATTTCCTTCGTATCTTCAATGCACACAATAACTTGTGCCGAATGTGATATGCAGGCTGTTGGAGACATCTGATCCTCTTGTTTTGGGTACACTGTTGGATGTGATGCAATCGGAACATTGGGTCATTTTGATACCTGCTCTGTATTTGTTGTTTTTGTTTCAGTCTGTACACGGGGTCAGAGGCATACATGGTCTGAATAGTTTGTTTTTGTTTGAGTCTGTACACGGGGTCAGAGGCATACCTGGTCTGAATTGTTTGTTTTTGTTTCAGTCTGTACACGGGGTCAGAGGCATACCTGGTCTGAATTGTTTGTTTTTGTTTCAGTCTGTACACGGGATCAGAGGCATACCTGGTCTGAATTGTTTGTTTTTGTTTCAGTCTGTACTCATCATTCATGTGATAACGAGTTTTGCAGTTTATTCTGTGGTTCGTCCGGTATGCTTCATTTGCAGCATAATACTTGCAGACTGCAGCTTTTGCTTTTTGTTGGTACACAGAGTCATGGACATATCTGTTTTGATGATATTGTCGCATTTGCTCCTTTCTTTGTTCATGACTGGCAGCTTTATTGTTTGGTTTTGTACATTGCTGTTTGCGGTTCCTGTTCATGCGCTGCAGTTCTTTTATTCGCCGTGGTTTAGTAAATTTGCTCAACTTAAGTGATGGTCCTTTGTGTTGGGGGCTGGGCGCTCCTACAGGTATGCGCACTTGTGGTGCAGTTGACTGCAGATGAGTTGATGCTCTGGTTACTGACTTGACTCTCTGTTGACTGAGTTGGGTCTTTACACTTGTCTCCATGGGTGATACAGTAGAACTCGGTTGAGAGTTGTGCAGATGTGTTCGCTGTCTCCACTGTTGTGTAGTGCGGCCTTTTCCACTTGGCTCCATGTGTGGCCGAGTTGACGTTTCACGTGACGTGGCCGTGTGACGTGCCTGTAGAGAACGTTGGGTACTTTGGGGCTTGCCACTTCTTTCAGCTGATGGTCCAGGTGCACTCACTTCAGCTGACGGTCTAGATTGTTGGCTGAGCTGGGGCACCGGTTGAAATGAGACAGGCATGAAGTCATATCGCCCTTCTGGACCACGATCTTGAAACAGTATGTGTAACTTGTCAATCATATCACTCAGGCGTTCAAATGTCAACATGACAGCAGTTCCCGTATGAGTAGGCAGTCCTCTGGCATTTCTTGAGTGAGAGTCAAAAAAGCCATACCGTCCAGATGTGTCCCTAAACACAGCAATGCACTCAGGAGAAACGATGAGTAATGCGCTGGTGACAGTTGTTGCAAGACACTGAAGTGTGTCAGACAGTTTCTGGAAGCACTTGATTAGGCTATGAGGACCTCTGGCTCTCAGAAATCCCATTTGCACTGTCGACCGCTTGACTTTGTATTCTTTCAGAGTAGTTGTAACTTTGAGTGGTATCTGTTCCATGGCCAAATGGTTGGTATTCAGCAATTCCCCCTTTCTCTTCAGGTCTTTTCTAACATTCTTGTATAACGTATCTCCCTCCGTTAGTATTTTGTCAAGGGCATCCATTGTGAATTGAGTCCCTTCTTTGTGATAGGTGAGAAATGTCAGTGCCATACATACACATTGCCTATTTCTGCTGTGAGGACAATATCGTATAGCAGCTTGACTATGTGATGCCTTCACTATTGTGAAGTGTGTGGTGTCAGGTTGGACACGGCTTGTCGGCCAAACCTTACGTGCAGGTTTCGTGGTGTGTGGCAGCTGAACCTGTGAGTCTTTGTCTGTTTGATGACGTAGCTGCAGAAAAAAGGACATAATGGTGCGATCCCATTAGTATGTGTGACAATGAATTGTAACTGCATGTGGTGCTAATATACCTTGGGTATGTAGTAGAAGAGTGTGTATGTACCTGTTTGACTTCTGCATGAACATGAGGTACCTCCATCCCATGAGGTCGCTTTGCTGCCCTTTTCTGTGTCTGGAATTCAGGCATCTGATGACACACAGTAACATAATTTAGTGGAGGCTGCATTGTGGGTCAGGCTGTGCAGGGCCAGGTTGGTGAGCTGCAGGGCGGGCGAGGCTAGCAAGCACATTGAACGTGCGGAGCCCATGAGATGGCAGTAGTATTGTCAAAAAAGGAGCAAATGGGCTTGGGCAACACTACTTACAGACAACTACTAGCCTAACCCAGGCTCTCCAGCTATATGTTTGATGTGACTGTTTGCTGTTACTTATGTTAGTGCTCATGGACATTTCGCAAGATAATACATAACAGATTAGTTGTAAACATGCTGTCTGTCTGTATATTGTAGGATATGTATGTACCTGTGGACCTGCTGGATGTAAAGCTGTCCCATCCATCCCACGTCGTCGCTTTGCTGGCCTCAGGTGTGGCTGGACTTCCTACGTGTGACACACAATCGCATTTTCAGGTCAATTTCCAGACTACTTACTCCATAGTATTTAGTATAGTGTGATAGTATTATTGTTGGCTTGTTTAGTCTGCCGGGTATACATGTCCTCTAAACCAGTGGTTCTCAAATGGGGGTCCACGGCACTTTGCCAGGGGGGCCGCGAAAAGTTTTCAAGTAAAAAAAATGTTTTTTTTTTTTTTTTTTTAACACGTTAACACGTTAATTGCCAAGAACGAGTTGAGTCGTCAAACACAATCCAGCTGTTCACTGCCAACGACGAGTTGAGTCGTCAAAAAAATGATTTTTTTTTTTTTGACCATGGGATGTGCATCTAACCCTTTTACATCTCTTATATAATTATTGGAGCCACCGAACGTTTACAACCCATTCCACCGACCCACTAAGTGGCAACAGTGCTCTCCTGACTAGAGGAAGGCAAGCATTTTTTTAACTTGTCACGCCATTCTCACCCCAGCCATTCTCATGAAAATGGATGGGGGAAAACGCTTTCGTTTTCGCGCTGATTGCTGGCGATGCGGGATTGCAAATTTACATAATAGATTACAGGTGGAACACACTTTGAAACACGCAGCATAAATATGACCAGAATCGCAAAAGCTTCTCTCAACCAAAACTCCAAGAAGCGAGCGAGTCCTCCCGACTTCCTCAAACAGCGGCCGCGCAGCCACAGGCACAGGACAGCAGCAAAGCACTGTCAGACTGGTGACAAGCTTGTGACGGCCGCTGCAGCCAAGAAGAACGCCCACGGAGGGAGGAGTTGAAGCAACTCTCCCTCTCGCTCTCTCCCTCTCTCTCTCTCCTCTCTCTCTCTCTCGAGAGAGAGAGGAGAGAGAGAGAGAGAGGAGAGAGAGAGAGAGAGAGAGAGAGAGAGAGACAAGGGCAAGAGTGGGAGACAAGGGCACCCATAATCACAGGCACGTGAGGTGGTTCTAAAAATCCATTTATCTCCAAACTCTCTGAAAATCTCTGAAACCATGCTGTACTCAACGGCTAATATCTACATAACTACTAACTCTGCAAACTAACTCTTTTAGACAGAGAAAGCACACATTATATTAGTTATTTTTAGATGATTGGTGTTCATGAATTCTTAAAAGAAAATAATCCTCGGCTCTTGTAAAATGAGCCAGAATCCTCAAAAAAAAACCTGGCACAACTTACCTACAGGATGAAAAAATGGCTGGCACTCAATGTGTTAATGAAAAAATAAAATGCTACATGTTAATTATTCCTCCTCAAACTACGTCCTACATGGTGCTAGTCTATCAAAATATCTTGGCTGTCATTGATTGTGTTGCATAGTGGTTTTCTGTACTGTTGACAAATTGTGATATTGTAAGTCGCTTTGGACAAAACAAAAGTGTCTGCCAAATGACGCAATGTAAATGTAATGTAATAAAAAAAAAAAAAAAAAAATAGCAAAATCTTCATAGTTCAACGAAAATAGTTTATGCTTGAAATCTAAAATGGTTCATGGATTACATTCTAATAACAAACCTATCAAATAAAAAGTCAAGCATGTTACCGTGGAAACAATTAAGCTTAGCCCAAAATCACAAATCAGAATGAGGGGGTCCCCGGTATATTTTCTATCTGGTAAGGGGTCCTTGGCTGAAAAACATTTGAGAACCTCTGCTCTAAACCATCTTTAACCAATTCAAATGCACGCTTCTCACTTACATAATGCACAGATGACTAGTAGCCAACTAGCCTCTCTGGCCATCTCTTTGATGTGACAATTTATTGTGAGTTGTGGTTGTGCTCATGGCTAGTTGGCAACATGATAACTGCTTTGCTGCACATTTGCTGTGTGTATACTAGGACATGTGTTTGCTTGCTGTAGGTACAGATGCAGAACATGCAGTTCTTGGAAAGGCTTACAGATAGGACAAAAGACCCATTTACAAGGTAACTTGAGGATAAGTGGGTGTGGGGGCAAGACACTGTATGTACTGTTGACGCATGTGTGTACCTGGGGGCCTACTCCATGTAGAGATGCTGCGTCCATCCCACATTGTGGCTTTGTCGACTTTTGCTGTGGTTGGAAATCCGACCTCTGATGATACATAGTCACATTTTCAGGTTATTCTCCAAATAGCTTCCTCTATAATGTCAACATTATTCTTCCCTTATTTAGTATGCACGAGTCACATGTCCTTTGTAACCATTTTGAACATCGCTACAACACACACCACTTCTAATACCCCTGAAAACATCAGCTAAACCCCAAGAAGGAAGTGTACAATACAAGACCTACACAAACCAAAGTGGTACTATATCTTCCCAATTACTGTCAAATGCTAAAGAAAGATCCCACCGTCTTCCCAATGTACCTGTTGGTTGCTGCAGGGTGTAGTAGTCTGTGGATCACTCGCAGTCAGCTTTCTAGACCGGGCTTTCACTGCCTGGCTTCTCTTGTTGTCCCTCTGCATCTTCAGACATGGGAAACAATGTACTCATTAGGAAAGTAGTCTTGGCTAATTCAGCACAATCCAAACGCTATGCATGCAATGGAATCTGGATTCATATATATCACATGTGGGAAATTCAGCCATGGACTCATCTGTGGTAAGTAGGAAACAAGGTGATCCAGCAGAACAACTTGCCAATTGTTGTCACATGTACAAGAATAACAACAACATGTCGACAGTGTACCTCTTGAGTGGTGACGAGTGGAATTGGGTGTGGATCGTCCACCTTAGGCTTTCCAAATCGGCCTTTTGCAGCTTGGCTTTTCTTGCTGGTCCGCCCCATCTTGACACCTGAGAAACAATGTATTCATTAGGAAACGCTTCATGCGGCATTATTATGCACTATTAAAAGCTCACGCATGTAATGTAATGTGTGGTAATTGTATATGTCTAGGGGTGTCACAATATACCGCCCCACGCAATTCCGCGATAGTAAAACGTCATGATATGTATCGTTGAGATGAAATCTCATATTGCAATGTTATTTTTTTTTGTTATTTTTTTTGGTCAAAAATAGACAAAGAAACGTCTTTGTTGAAGTTCAATGTGTGGAAAGTAGTTCAGTTGAACAAGTCTCTGAAGAGACAGATGAGAAGTTATACAGGAGAGAAACCATTCAATAGAGTTTCTGGCAGAACTGTTTACTTGACAGGAAAACTGGAAGCATGTGTGTGTTTGTGGCCATCCGTGCATGTGTTGATGTGTAATCGTGTGACAATAAAGACGCGCTTGTCCGTCTGAAATCGTGGAATCGACTGGAATGAGGCACGCGACATGTTTGGAAGAGTGTGCTGACGTCAAATGACGCTCCGCTGATGGGTAATGTGGCTAATATGTTAGCGGCTAACTGTTACTTGTCGTTACTTTACATGGCAGTAAAACGCCACCGAATGACCAAATTGATTTAACTTTTAACCATCTCGATTTCCACTTTCCGTACGGACCGCCAGCATTGGTTAGATTATAACGTGACTATATTTATAATGTTTATAACGTGCTCCAGCTTCCGGTTTATACATCAGTCTGAATACAGCCAGGGCTTGGAGCAACACCGCAAACCAGTCGGAGTACGTTATAAACGTTATAAATTGTCACGACGTTAACAACTAACCAATGCTGGCGGTCCGTATGGAAAGTGGAAATCGAAATGGTTAAAAGTTAAATGAATTTGGTCATTCAGTGGCATTATACTGCCATGTAAAGTGAATCTAACGTTAGCTAGGTAAAAGCAGCTCTATATAACGTTAGCTTATTAGCTTCCGCTGCTAGCCGAGTGCTGGAATGTAGTGAGCTTCTCCTGCTAGCTGGGCGCTTGAATTACCGTCCGGCAATTTCTATCCCTCACACTGGCATTAGCGGCCGGCAATTTCTGCAATGTGAAATGCAATAAAAATCTGTGATACAAATAACATCAATCGTGGCGGTCTCACGTATAGGCCTAAAAATGAACCCTTACCTGATTCAACAACTTGAACTGAAGAAGGTGGGGGTCTCACGACAAGAGAACAGGTAAAAAAGTAAGTCCGCAGCAATCTGACGTGACCATATTAACCATAAGGAAGGTAGACAGTTGTAGTTTCAAAATAAGAGCGCATGAGTGGCAATGTAGTACTGCATGACTGACTAAGGGTGAAATTGTCGAGGGTTAAATTGTGTGTGTAATTGTAGAAGATGTTTCGTGTTTCGTGATTGTATTTGGGGTGTTTGGGATGGCTGTTGATGGTATAGCTTAATTGTGAGAAAGTGGGATACTTTAATTGTGAAATTTGTCACGGGAAGTTGGTGGGAAGTTTTGGGAAATTGACAGTGACAATCTTCTTCTTCTTCTTTTAGATTTCCGGCATTTCCGGCAGTGTGGAGGCTACTAGGCGTTTTACTGCCCTCCGCAGGTCAAACTAATTCAATCACACTTCATATTCTCTGATACAGTCCTGATTCATGCAGAAACTGCAACACTGCTTAAATTATCAACTGGTGGCTCTTATTATGACCAAAGAAAACTTTAACGGAAAAGGAAGCTACTCAGTTCAGTTCAGTTCAGTTCAGTTTTATTATATCCCGAAGGAAATTAGATTTGCAGAGGTATCAAGACACAATGAACAAAGAAAACAAAAAAACAACATTAGACAACATCAAATCAATAAACATAATAGCTGCAATATCTACAGGAATGAACAAGTTTGAGCAGAAGAAGGAGGACATTTATCCTACAATGCACTGACAACGATGTGCAAAAATGCACTGTTAATGCAATCAAGTGCATCAACGGAGACAGTAAAAATAGATTAAAATAAATACTACCAAAAAAATAGTCTCAATAAAGTATGATACATTAAAGTGCATGGTAAAAAAGCCAGGACAATAAGGTGCATAATACTATAAAAAAAGTTGATAATAAAAAACAACGATGTAGACTACTTCAAGTAGTATGGGGATGTACAAGTGTACGGACAGGGTGTACATACATACATACAAGTCTAGCCCAGGAGATTAAGCCTGTCAATAGCGACAGGAATAAAAGAGACCCTGGCACGCCGCGTCCTGGTCCTAGGCATCCTAAAACGGCGGCCAGATGGGAGGATATCAAACTCCTGCAACAGAGGGTGCTCAGCACAGTCAAGGATAAGATTGGCCTTGTTTCTTACCCGCTTGAGGTAAATGTCCTGGAGCTGGGCTTGCTGCACCCCGATCACTTTACTGGCCACTTTGATAAGCCTAACCAGCCTGTTCTTATTGGACAGGGAGAGGAAACCAAGCCAAGCCACACAGCAATAAGAAAGAACAGACTCGATAAAACACTGATAAAACAAGGTCATCAAAACATTGCACACATTAAATGAACTAAGTTTTCTTGAGAAGAAGAGGCGCTGCTGGACCTTTTTACATACAGCATCAGTGTTTGATTCAAAGCTCAGCTTATTGTCAATGACAGTTCCCAGATACTTATATTTTGGAACAATCTCAACCTCCTTATCCTGGATGATGGTATAAGGGGTGCTACTTGGCCTAGATTTCCGAAAGTCAATAACCATGTCTTTGGTCTTTGACACATTGATTGACAAGAAGAATTCATTACACCACGTTATAAAATCATCTACCACAGCACCGTGCTCAGTTTCACTGTCGTTTAAAAGACTTACTATGACAGAATCATCCGCAAACTTCAGGATATGCCGGTTCTCATAGATACTCCTGCAGAAGTTTGTGTACAGAATGAAGAACAGTGAGGAAAGAACACAGCCCTGTGGGGAACCCGTAGAGGAGAATAACTTGGATGATAGCACACCATTGACTCTCACACATTGTGACCGATCCGTCAGAAAATCTACTATCCAGCCAACAAGATTCGGGTTCAAGTTAAAATGTGAGATCAGTTTCTCTGCAAGGAGATAGGGCTGGATGGTGTTAAATGCAGAGGAGAAATCAACAAACAAGAGCCTGGCATGTGTTTTAGGAGCTTCCAGATGTTTAACTAGGAGATTAATTAAGACCAGAATAGCATCCTCTACCCCCCTACCTGCCTGGTAGGCAAACTGAAGAGGATCCAAAAGGCCATCAACCTGCCCCATTATTTCCTTCTTAACTAGCTTCTCAAACACTTTCATCACCAGAGAGGTGAGAGCCACAGGTCTAAGGTCATTCAAGACTTTGGGGCTTCTAATTTTCGCCACAGGAACAATGGTGGCGTGTTTCCACACCTTGGGAACAGTCTGCAGCTGGAGAGACATAGTAAAGATAATTTTAAAAATACCACTCAGTTGAGAAGCACAGCACTTGAGCACCCGGCCACTAATGTTGTCTGGTCCTGGGCTCTTGTTGACTTTATTTTGTTTCAGGAGCTTGGTGACAGAGGAGAGATCAATGTCAAAGGCAGAGGAGTCTCTAACAAGTTCACGCATGTTGCTTGTTTTTTCATTAAAAACATCTGAATTCAATCTCAAATAGAAATTATTTAATTCATCGGCAAGCTGCGTGTCAGAAGTAAAACCATTCAGGGAGACTGGGTTTAAACCTAGACTTGCCAAACTTTTAAACAAAATTTCCCTTTCTTTTTTATACTTAGCCCATTCCAGGAAAACATGCTTAACTGTTTCTTGCAATCCACACTCACATAATACAGTAGGATGTTTTCCCACAATGTACAAACACTGATTCAACCCACAGTGTCCGATCCTCAGTCTGCAAATCTTAACACTATCCCTTCTGGATCCATAATAATAAAAACTTGTTTTTTTAACCTGACGTTGTAATGAAAATAAATGTCTCCCCTTCACCTCCTTTTCCCATAACCCCTGCCACTTTCAGCCAGTCTGCCTCAATGGAGATGTTTTATGGGCTGCCCTCGTCAGCCTGCATGACCGCGAGAGTAGTGGCCTACACATCTGGAAACAGGGGCCGGATTCACCAATGTGTTCTTAAGATAGATCTTAAAAAATTACATAAGAGGAAAATTTAGGAAGTTCCTACGAAGGCTCTTAAGTGCAATTCCTCAATATTTTCATAGGAATAGTCTAATTTCTTATGAACTTCTTACATTTTCCTACTTAAGAACTTCTTAAGATAGGGTCTAACTTAATAAACTTTTTGAGGCTAGGAGATGAGGCTATAGGAGGCAACACAAAGTGCTTCCATCTACAAAACCTATTTACAGGTAGAGTAGGACAACTATAGGGCAAAGATTTAAACATTAGCTGGTGTTTGTTGTTGTCTGTCATGTCTGTTGTAAATAAGCCTCTAGCTAATTGTCTTTGCTAGCTCATTGCTAGCAAAGACAATTAGCTAGATAGGCAGTATTCTATTTCTCAACAGTAACTACAACTTCTACAACATAAATAAACAAACGAAAACTATTCTAAAACTTAAATGGTCTTCACTGAATGTTCTTAGTCATTACGGCATTACAGCAGTAGCAGAGGGTTGCTGTCTAATCGTAACGTTGTTCTTCTTCGTTGGTTTTATTCTTCTTCTACTTAACATGTAGGCATTCTGACGTTAATTTAAGAAATACTGCCGCCGAGTGGCCGCTTTTAGATAAAAACAAATACAACAGGCAGAGTGACCCAACACCAAATAAAGATGTTCAATACAAGTTCATCTTAATGTTAGGTGTAGCTGTGTAGACTTTGAACTAGAACCTATTTGTCTAAAATGCGTTTAAATATGATATCAGACGTTTAACTTTTCACGGTAGGAATTTTAAGACAGGGGAAGGACTGTCTTAAAGTTAAGAAAATAATCTAGAACAAATCTGAGAACCTTTATTTCAAAAATACCATTTATTCTTAAGTTTTTTCGTAGGAAGAAACATAACAAAAACGGTAAGAAAATACATCCGAACATTTTTTGAGAATAGCATTTTATTCTTTGTTTTTCTTAAGACCAAAGTTAAGAAAAAAATGCCACTTGAGAAGATTTTCTTTCTTAAGAAGGTTTTGTGAATCCGGCCCCAGGTCACCAATAGGCAAGTCAAAACATAAGCCCATGTTCACCGTTAGGTTCTGTAGCCTACATCTAATTGACATGTTTCATTATAGTCTTTTACATTGCATACAATGTATTGAATACTAGCCAAAGGTATGTATAAAAATATACCATGTTCAGTTTAATTCCTGTTTATTTGTATTTCAGGTTTTGTAATTTCTAACAAGATGATTTTGCATAATATATTTTGATGACACACCACTTCATATGTACAGAAGTAGTCTATCGACAGCATTTTATATCTTCCTCAATCAGATAACAAGTCTGAAGTGAAGAAACCATAGAAGTTTTAGTGTAAATTATTCATGTGAATGTAGAACTTTACCTTCCTACTTCAGGTCTTTGTAATTCAAGTTTGCAGTTACATCTGTAAGTTTAACTGTGCACACTACAAGTGATGGAAAAATCTAACTGGATTGTGCTGTTCGTGGGAAGGCTTCAGCAGTTTTACAGGTCAAAGCATACAACTTGTATCATTCTTTTGGTTTTCAGGTCATACAGATATGTTGGATATCGTCAGTGAGTACATGGTGGATGCATGGCAGGCTGGGGAGAAGGATCCACAGAGTCATTCCATCATGTGCAGTTAACAAAATAAGAAGAGTCTATCCTGAACCAAGTGGAATCTATACAGGGTTTATAGCTTTAGATATTGATGATGCAAAAGTAGATGAAGCATGGAGAGATTGAAAACCTCGTTTCCCTTATGGCATACAGAAAACAATGCACACCCACACAAAACCATTTTCATGCACCAAACCATTTATTCACATCACAAAATAGGCACAGTCGGTAAATATAAAGTAGGGGTAACCCTTTATTTTACAGGTACCCTAGTTACATATGAACTATTTGTAATTACACATGAACACCAAATGTAATTACACAGTAATTACCAATAGTTATAAATGATGTTCATATGTAGTTACATTGTAACAGACCTGTAAAATGGAGTGAGTCTGTTCAACTGTAGTTCATATGTAGTTACATGGTAACAGACCTGTAAAGTGGAGTGAGTATATTCAACTGTAGTTCATATCTAGTTACATTGTAACGGACCTGTAAAGTGGTGAGTCTATTTAACTGTAGTTCATATGTAGTTACATGGTAACAGACCTGTAAAGTGGAGTGAGTCTATTCAACTGTAGTTCATATGTAGTTACATGGTAACAGACCTGTAAAGTGGAGTGAGTCTATTTAACTGTAGTTCATATGTAGTTACATGGCACCGGACCTGTAAAGAAGCTCTGGCCTGGGACAGAGATTGCTAAAAGCCAGTGGGGGATTTGAACCACTGAACTTCAGATTGCAAAGCAGGCGGCTTTAACCACTCAGCCACGAGGGCTTTCTAACTTTCTTAGTGGAGTTTGGGAGGATAACTGTATGTCAGTCAGATGTAGTTGTCACTTCCTAGCTTTGTTATTATAAGCATAGACTTGGGGGAAAATACCTGCAATACTTTGTTAGTTGTAGCTTGAAAGACAGGCAATATTGATTAATGTGAATGCATTTCTGCAGTGTGACCCCCCCCCCCCCCCCCATGAGCTGTAAATGGCTCATGGGACTATTTACACCACAATTCAGAAAATTATTAGAATGGATTTTTTTATTTAAAATCTTTAAATATAACTAAATGTTTCTAGAGCACAGTGCATACAATTTATTTATCAAATAGGGGGGAGTTCCCCCCTTATGCAGATTAGGGGATTTATAGACTTGGGGGGGGGGGGGGGGGGGTATAGACTTTGGGGAGAGATGATCCGGGAGTCTGCTGACCAAAGGGGTCTTTGAGGGGCTTCGACTGGGTCCCCAACAAATTGAGAAATTGGGAAATTGATGGGGAAATGACTCATTTACAATAAGCTAACAATTAGAACATAGAAGAAACGCTATTTTGATTATAGTTTCACTGTTACCTCTATATCTACAATACTTTTACTCAAATTTTTGTATTGGAATTCTGGACAAAATCATACCTACAACTAAATAAAGTATCAATATTTTGCCCCAAGTCTCTGTGTATAATAACAAAGCTATGAAGTGACAACAACTACATCTGACTGACATACAGTTATCTTCTTAAACTCCACCATGAAATTCGGAAACCCCTCGTGGCTGAGTGGTTAAAGCCGCTTGCTTTGCAATCAGAAGTTCAGTGGTTCGAATCCACCACTGGGTTTTAGCAATCTCTGTCCCAGCCGGGAGCTTCTTTACAGGTCCGAACGGTCTCACTCCACTTTACAGGTCCAGTACCATGTAACTGTTGAACGGTCTCACTCCACTTTACAGGTCTGTTACAATGTAACTACATATGAACTACAGTTGAACAGACTCACTCCATTTTACAGGTCTGTTACAATGTAACTACATATGAACTACAGTTGAACAGACGCACTCCATTTTACAGGTCTGTTACAATGTAACTACATATGAACTACAGTTGAACAGACTCACTCCATTTTACAGGTCTGTTACAATGTAACTACATATGAACGTAATTTAGAACTATTGGTAATTACTGTGTAATTACATTTGGTGTTCATGTGTAATTACAAATAGTTCATATGTAACTAGGGTACCTGTAAAATAAAGGGTTACCAAAGTAGGCCTACATTAAATACACATTAGCAACACCACACCATTAAAACCACTCAAAATTATAATTGCCAAAAATCAAATAACTTGCACATAGCCTACCATCCTAATAATTGCTCGAACACACAAGTGACACTAGCAAACTAGTCACCAAAACACAACAACAAACTGGACGACTATAGTGCAGCCTATTATTCAGGCATCATGCTGACGTCTTCACTCCAAACAAAAACAAAAAACTTGACGACTGGTAGGCTACAGCCAGTTACTTTCAGCCATCATGCTGATTTGTGAAAAAAAAAGACAGATGGCTCTTTGTCACTAGTGCAGGCGATGATTCACTGCTCCATGTCTTCATCAGTCCCCGCAGCATCTCCTGTGCATCCTGAACCACTGGCTTCCTCACCGTCGTCGATTCGAAGAGCTATGAAAAACACAACATAATCACATCAGATAATACACAAGACTATCACATCACATGGCCGTTCAAAACACACATTGCCTACACACATCTACACAACACATTGTCCATCACTACTTACCATTCAGCTGCTCGGGCACGCTGTCTCTATCTTCCCACGGCACTTCGGAGCACAGAGCATCCAAGCTGGCCTGTAAATCTGCTACTTTTGCCTCTAATGTAGCATTCTTCTGCAGAACATCTCGGAGCTTCGCTTTCTCCATCCGTAACTGCTTCTGTAACTCTAATTCCCATGTGGCGGCTCTGGTCCCGCGCTCTTCCAACTGGCGAATTGTCGCCAGTAATGTCTGGCGTTGTAGGTCGCTTGCCCGTTGTCTACGTGTGAGCTGGGCCATCACACCTATTCTGATGGCGTCCAGGACTTGGGGCTCCCCATTGCTGACACGCTCGAGCAAATCCTGCTTTGTGTAGCCGGGGTTCCCAAATGCCATCTGTGAATAAATACACACATCACATATTAGTGCACAAGAAATTAATATAACACATATTACTGCGCAATAAATAATCATTCTCTCATTACAACAGGCATTTACAACATATCGCCTATGTGCACCAGGCGTATAGGCAAGTTTCCGCACCTATAGCCCAGCCCAGCGCCAGACTTGTGGGTTTAGCCATCAGCAACACTTACCACGAGATTAAGAAAGACTTGATGAACTGCACGGGTGATGCAAAAACCCATTCTGACGGGAGAAGTCCTTGGCACGGGAGAAGTCGTTGGCAAAGTTGAATCCATGTTGAAATCAGGAGGAGTAGCCTACTATCAAGGATGCGTCACTTCTTGTCAGAATCAAAATACACAAACTCAGGTTCGTTCGTTCGTTAGTTCTTGATCTTGACCTCAGGTACATCACAGACTGGCCTTTTAAAGAGATAGGTGAGCACAAAGAGGGCGTAGCTAGCCTGTGCCCAGCAGACCATTCAATGCGCCAACCTCACATCAGCCAATCAGAGCATAGTCGAGCACAATAGGGATTTCTTCATGTATACACAGTTTAGTCATCACGGCCGACTCCAAGTTGAACATCTAGGCTTAATATGAAACAGACAGTTTAGTTACTTGTTTTTAATAACAAATCTGGCCATGACAATACCAAAAATATATCCAAAAAAACGTCATGACGTAGCAATAGAAAGAAAGTAGAAAAAAAACGATGTGCATGGAGAAGGTCTAAAAACCATCCTGTGGTAGCCTGATCATTTCATAAATACATAACACATTATAGTAGAATTCTTAGCAAACGAAATCTAAATTTCACATCATTTTTTGATTTCCAAATAATTTCCTAACTATTCACTGCAGGTCTGCCGTCTGCGCAAAGGGAACAGCTGAACGCACACCGCTCCTTATTTAATTAATTAATTCGGTTAGGCTTTGCAGACCCCTTAAGATTAAACAATAAAACACAAAAAACAAATCCTATTATCCAACAAATGTATTTTATTATAGCCTAGTGAATGAACTCGTCACACACTTTGTGAACTGAGTTATATTCCCGTTTAATTCAGCCAAAGAACATTGACGGGCCTACATTAAATGTGTCTTTGCATCGAAGAACCTGAAATTAAATAACTTGAAAGATCATCTAATGCCTACCCCACACTACAGGATTTTCTAATCCTTGGAGATTAGAAAAATCTTGAGAGCCCACACACTACAGGACAGAGAGAGCCGATTTTTTAACATTTCAATCTTGGGACACACACACAATCGCGTCTGTTCAAACGCAACCCCACACACTAGAAGATTATGCCGAAGATTCACATTGGAAGCAGGGCTCGACGTTAACTTTTAAAATGCCTATTCAGTGTGCGCACCGGGTGTAGTAGTAGCTAGTAATAATGATAATAATAATAATAATAATAATAATAATAATAATAATAATAATAATAATAATAATAATAATAATAATACATTTGTGTCATTTCGTTTTCTAAACAAATCTTATTTTTTGTTTTTATAATGCATTTGCACTGAAAGGATTTGTTTAACTAATATTTGCGCAGACAGCCGCGTCCAGTCGGGGTGTAGGCCTACTGTGCACGGCCACAGGCTACATGCTTTGCAGTATAGCATTAGTTTTCCGTCCCGTTCAAAGACGCACGGGTATTTCACCTCGATGACAATTTCCTCATTCTTTGTTTCGGGGTTCCTTTGCCTTTCCGACATGCTGCCACTCCGAACGTTAACTTCCATCATTCGGACTGGCGGTCGTTCACCTTAGAAGCCGCAATGCCGACCTTAGGTTTAGGCGTGGGGGTGGGAGAGGTTAGGTTTTGGGTTAGGGTCTGGGGGAGGTTAGGTTTAGGCATAGGGGGAGGTTAGGTTTGGCGTGGGGGTTGGGAGAGATTAGTGAAAAACGGGGAATATAGACCCCCTTTCGGAGTGCCGATATTTCGGAGTGGCAGAACGTCGGAGTGGCAGCACGTCGGAGTGGCAGCATGTAACCCTTTGTTTCTGTGCGGGGCTGCGGGTGGACGCGGACCAGTTTATTTTGTGAAAAACTAATGGAAACGCAGCTACTACTGGCTCTCTGCTCAAGATGCAATCGCCTGTCGGGTTGTAAATATCTAACATGTTAGATATGGCCGATTCTAATGCTTGCACTCATTCACAGTAATTAACTGCTTGTTAAACTATAAATCGCAACTTCATCCAGAGTAGGCTCACTTTCAAATTACTGTGTTGTCATATCCTGCAATGAAACACCTTTATTTGAAGCGAGACTTGCCTATGCTCCTCTAGCACATTCATATTACATGAAGAGAGTAATTTTCTTACAAATGGGCCTGATCTTTTTATTGTAAACATCCACAGTCCACACTCAAGTCTCTGTGAGCAAGCCCTGGGCACAGTGTTCACTCATGATCGTTTCGTACAAATGTGCATGTAAGCCGAGTGCTAATTACATTGCCTGCAGTGCTGGAGGGAGACGACCTGACGCTTCCTGCACATTTTAATGCTAATCATGGCCTTTCAGAAGGAAAACACGGCTGGGTGCAGCTGACGAGTGTTCATTCCGTGTCACGCACTCATCGACTGGTTAATTTACATGGTGATCATCTTGTCTGCCGGCCCCTGGCTGCACCATCTCAATCCTGCCCTAACTCATTCAAATGAAAAAATAACCCCAAAATATAGAAAAGGCATGTAGGCATTATGTCATAACTGCACATTATGTAATAAAATGCCAAAATGTAATAACATCTCACTTTCAATATGTAATAACGCCGCATTATGTAATAAAATGCGCAATATGTAATAAATCGCCTCCACGCAATATGTAATAGCGTTTGACGCATTTTGTAATAAATGTATTACATATTGCGCAGATTATTACATTTATTTGTTTATTTGTTTATTTAAAAAGGATCCCCATTAGCCGCCGCCGAAACGACCGCTAGTCTTCCTGGGGTCCAGACACAATACACATTACGTTACAAGCAATTGTAAACAGTAGACAGTAAAGTGCAGTAGTAAAATACCATATTAAATGCATTACAATACAGGGAAAATCACAAAAAAAACATAGTAAAAATCGATACAAGTAGGATAGAAAAACAACAATAGTTTGGTCAGCTAATTCTATAGGCTGGCCTATTGCGCACACAATTTATCTAAAAGACACTATATTCAAAACATAACATTCCAAGTAGTGTTAAAGTGTTGTCCTGAGCATCAGTGTGTGTTTGCTGGTGTTTGAGAGTGCAGCTGGGATCTTAACTTCCTTTTAAAACCAACCCTCCCATGAATGGAGGAAATATTTCCTGGTAGACAATTCCAGGCCTTTATAGATCTGTATATTACAGTCTTCTTCATATAGTTGGTTTTGGCTCTAGGCAAATTCATTTGTCCCCTACTAGCCCCTCTAGTGGAGTGTGTGTGAGTACTTGAGCTATAAAAAATGCTGCTGAAAAGGAAACCAGGAATTTGTGTATGAATAACTTTGTGAAAATGCAAAAGTAGGATGGATGATAGTCTCTGCTCCACAGTGAGCCATATGAGACGTGTGCATGTCAGCTATGCTAGACCTAGGGGAACACCCAAGGACCAGCCTAGCTGCCTTGTTTTGTGCAACTTGTAATTTATCAATAACACCTTTAGCTGCAGATGACCACACCACAGAGCAGTAGTCAAGATGACACAAAACTAATGAGGAGACAATTTGGCGAAGTGCCGATGATGTTACAAATGAAGCACATTTCCTTGTGATGGCAACAGTAATGATTAAAATTGTAATCTAGAGATAAATATGACCATAATTGGCCATGGCCCTGCACTTTACAAAACACGGACTTTGCACATAGACTAACTTATTGTTTTAAATTGTATTGTTTTTATCTGTTTTTATTTATCTCCTACTATTTTCTGTCTGCTCTGTATTTTTAACCCCTGCTGCTGTTGCTGTTTTTAGACGCCTGAATCTCCCCTAAGGGATAAATAAAGGTTTCAATTCAATTACTTGTGTTAATTTAAACCGCGGGTTATCAAAGTTTTGATGGATGAAGGCCAATTTAGGGAGTAGGCTAATGACTAGATAACAATGATCCATCGCCAATCATGTTAAAAATTGACATTTTTTTCAATGGAGTTTGGTGTACATACAAACGTTACTGACAGTAACAAAAGCAGCAAGCAGATGCCGCCTCTCGTTCGTCACCTCTGGGCCGCTTCAGTTGCGGCCAGCTGGGTCCTGGGATAACCACGGCACGTTGTAGTGCCGCAAATGCTCTGTTATGAGTTTCTTGCCAGTATTATTTGACTTTGTGACCACAAAGGGGACATTTTCGGGGACAGCTCTAGCCGGGGACAGAACTAGCCGGGGACAGAGCAGCTATCTCTCTCTCTCTCTCTCTTCTCTCTCTCTCTCTCTCTCTCTCTCTCTCTCTCTCTCTCTCTCTCTCTCTCTCAAAATTCCGGCCTTATAGAATATTTACAAACCCAGTCAAAATGTAGCTATTGAAAAATGATCAATTTAATCATTTTTTACATACATAAAATATTTATAGCAAACAAAATATTTTTTTTTAAATATTTTTTGTTGACGTTTATTTCTAAATAATTTTTTATGCACTGCTGTCTGTGCTTACAGTGCAAAGTTAGTGAGGAGAGCCTCACCACTTGTTAATTAATTAATTAATTCGGTTGGAAATTGGTGGAAGGGTGTAGCATGATCCAAAGGCATGAGAAACGCATAGCCTATTGAGGAGCGGCAGGAGGCCATTCTCCAATAGTTTTGATGAAGGGTTTTAGTCTGAATATCCTCTTGATCAGCCAAAGTCCATCTGCAACATCAAACTAAATAGAATTAAAACTCATTTTAAATGAACAAAAAACCATAACATGTTGCTGGCAGCAGTTACATGTCTAAATACTTGCCGATTTAAATCAAATGTGCATGTCTGCAATCCTTAATTCCATCCTCAAAGTAGAGCGGGCGGGCGGGGGGAGGGTGGGGGCGGTGCGGAGAGGCCAAATAACAGAATGTGCGTAATATCAGACAATTCATATAAACGTCTCTGCAATCCTCAACTCTTAATGGATTAGATATGTTTAAATGGCCCTGTAATCTATGGATTAAGGCAGTAAATGCGACTATGTCAACCACGCTTCTATCACTTGTAAATGCCAGAACTGAAATGCAAGTCGGATGCGGACTGATGCACGGCCGGGGGGAAATTGGGACAAGTTGGTCGCACCCATGAAATATCCACATAGCCTAACACAATAGCATAACATAACACCGTATCACACAGTAGGCTATCTCCTTAACGTAGAACAGTCAATAAGTAAAATAATTACCATAACATCAAATAAAGTAGCCTAAAATAACAACTATAGATATAAGAAACACTATGAGGCCACACATGACTGGTGAGCCACTTCTTAATGGACTATTTAAAATCTCTGAGGGTCCTACAGCCCTTAATTACTGCATATACTATAGTGGAAAAAATGTAATTTGACATCTACAGTGTGTAAATAGCCTACAGAATGGACATAATGGCTGCACGGATAGCTTGGTGACGCTGTGCGTGCACCATGGTAAGCATCTCTGTCAGGGGCTGGGAAGTCAGGTTGATCAGTGTTCCACTCTGGCAAGAAGTGTTCCTACAAGCAGTAAAAGAAGATTGATTCTAACAGTGTGCCCCTGTGACATAAAACAATTTCGAATAGAAATGGTGGCTTTATCTAAACATGGATATTAGTTGGTAATGCAGTAAACACAGGCACACCAATCAGATAACATCCTGCACAATTAGAGCAGACAGGGGCAAATAACAGATGCTTATTGTAACCCAGGTTACCAGAACCGTTTAATGTGTCTTAATATAATAAATTATACTGTGAATATAACATAATATAAACAGTGAATATAATGGGAGGACTCTTATTTTGAAAGCATATCAGAAGGTGAAAAGATGAATTTGGTTGGAGGACTCTTATTTTGAAAGTACATCAGACACTACGCAGCATCCGCCAGTCTAGCTGAAGTGACGGTGAAAATACCTAGCGCTTCCTTTTTCCTACCTGAACGAATATCAGACAAGACGTGTTGACACCGGAGAACAGAAATACGTGTTGAGACATAGAACACAGAGACACGTGTAAGTAAAATATGTGTGTGCTTACCGATAATTAACTGTTATCTCTCTGAAACCGTCAGTAAAGAAAATTATTGTCCCCCGACCAGATTCATTGCTGCTAAATAGCGACCTGTGGTAGTGACCATCACGCTGCCATTTGCCGAAAGCCGATTCTTGGTGAGTTTCTCCCGACATGAAAAAGTGCTATGACAGCTTGCTGTAATGATAATATGAAGCTAGCAGACTGAAAACATGCTGACTCGATGCAATAGTGCTACAAACATTAGCAACACGGATTAGCATCCACCACGCTACCGTGGCTAGCACATTAACGTGCTGAACGTGCAAACCCTCAGCTAACATGGGTGAGAGTCACCCGGTGGTTTTAATGGATGCGTAGAGCAGCCATGACGCATCGCGTGTAGCGTTATTCTTTTGATTACCTCAATCAGTGTTTATTTCTGCAGTGTAAAGCCTGCTAGTGTTAAGCTTATCATTAGCTGTTGCAGTGTGTTTAATGCACACCAGTGGTGATACAGTATACTGTAGCTTTTAGGTCAAGGAAATTGAGTTACTGAAATGAATGCACTTGAACTGATGTCACTTTGTATATTCTGTTAGCCATACTGTAATACTATGTTTCATGTAATTGCTATCTAAAATGTATTTTGATGCTGAATGGAAAAGAAAAGAGAAAATGACATGACAGATGGTTAAAGGAGTGATGACAATTTTATTTGTTATTTGATGTAACGTTTTATTTGGCTTAATGGTTACACATTGCACATTAGAGTCCACACAGGAGAGAAAACATTTATTTTGATCCGTTAAGTGACACTTTTCCTGGTTTTGTGGGTTCAAGGCCAGGTCCTCCTTCCCCTCCCCCTTGGCCCTTGGTCCTTGTTCCCGTTTCCTGTCCGTCCTTGTTGTCAGCGTCTGAATCCACCAGACCCCGGATTCCCCAGCCCGGCTTGCTTCCCGTGGAGAGAGGTGCAGCTGGTTCTTGGGGTGGCGAGCCTAAGCCCTGAACCGGATCGAGAGAAAGGATGAGATGATCGAATTATTCCTTCTCAACGAAGTGGTAGGACAATCGTATCCATTGCCCCACACATTCAAACCCACGGATTTCATGGAGTTTCTAACACAGTGGTAGGACAATCGTATCCATTGCCCCACACATTCAAACCCACGGAGCTTCCATCACAGTGGGAAGACAATATCCCCCTTGCACTTTTCCATTCAAAGGATAACTGTCCGAGTCGAACTGATCTCGTGGATCCGAACTAGAGAACAGAGCACATGTAGAATGTTTTTGTTGTTGTTCTGAATCTAGATAATTGTTTATAATAATTGTGATTTATTTCAATTGTCCATTGTGAGTATTGCTCTGTGTGCATTTGATAGTGCTCACCTGATTTGAACGTGAGTTATTGATTTGTTTCTAAGTACTTTAATAGAACCTGAACCTTAGCAGTGTTAAACTAGTTTTCTATTTTTATATACAGCTGTGTCTTGCTGAAATACACAGTAATGCAACCAGAGCAATACTATGGAATTCCTGAAGGGAACTTGTTCTATTGTTTTTTGTTTTCTGGGTAATTGAGTTCTATTGAAGGAACGGTTGTTTTTTGAGGTTGAAGGTCGAATCCAATCGAAATAATAATAACCGACGACTGTATCTCTTTTGAGTCAGAAGCACTTTAAATAGGATTTATATGGAACTATAATAAATCAACCTAGGAATTAACAAAAATTAATGAGTGCCTGACTAATAACAAAATAGTTTCTTATAAAATAAGGAATAAAAGAGACAGTTACTTACCTGATGTGTGAACATCTGTCGTCGACCCACCGTCGTTGAATGCAAAACCTGAAAGAAAGAGAAATAGTTTAGTGGGAAAAAAGAATTGTGTTTGATTATTATTGTTGAACTGATATACTTGAAGAAAGAATAAGAAATAACTGAAATACAAGTAAATAAATGTTTTGTTATCTTTAAAACGTACCTGCTGAGTCTGTGTCGTGTTCTGTGTGCTGCCTGGTGCCCATTTCTCCCAGAGCGACCTAGAGCTTCTGTGACCCCGGTCCATAGATAAAGGTGATCTACTCTCTCTTAACTGAATTAGAGAGGTGTGCTCATTCTGAACCGACACTAGTGTTACATAATTGGCGAGTACAGCCAGGAGAAATTGGGTTTATCGAGCAGCACTGGTGACGACACAGAAATACCAAAACCAAAATGGATTTTATCAAGTCCGCTAATATTACAGTCCAAAACTCTATTATTATTAGTGGGTCTCCTGATGCAGAATCTGACAAGGAATTAGTTAAGCATCTGGAACAATATGGCTCTATCGCTAGGTTCATTAGCATAGATGCACCTAATACAAAGTTTCACGAACACGTAGTAGTTGAATACACTGACGACACAGAAATGCATTTGCTCAAGCCTTTGTTGCCAGGCACATTCCGGCACCAGTGTGAAGGAGGAGCCTGCTACAACCTGAGAGCGCTGGTGGATGTATATGCCCCTGAAGTAAGTGACATCACGACAAAGACCTACATTGAACAGCTGGAGGCAGTTGCACAAGCAACCGGTAAGACGCTGGAAGAAGTCCTTGCAGCAGAACTCTCAAAGCTCAACGCAGCCATCCGTACTGTCACCACCAGTCGGACAGCTCCTGAATCTGAAACAGAACCCACTCAAAGTGTGATAAAGCCAGCACATGTCCCAGCTGACAGTGGTACAATTCCTTCTGAGCCTCAGTCTACGCTAACCTCTCCGAACATCGACCATGACCCAGCAGTCCATTCCTTTCCTCACACAGCTGCTCCACCTCCTAACTGGACTCAAGCACCACCCTCTGTCGCTGCAAATTTGGCCTTTGCTCCAAGGGCTGAAGAAAACTCAAATTCACACTTCTTGACGGGAGTACAGAGCTCTCCCAGTCCCAACTTCAGGCTCACTGATGTCAACCCCCCTGAAATACAAAGAGTCGTGGTCGAACATATTGTAAGAAATGCAGATGTTTCTTCATCAGTTCACTCATCTAACAGACTTCGATCTTTCTCTGGGAAGAGCCCACACCCCAACAGTGAAGTGGATTACGACACTTGGAGAGCAAATGTTGAGCTCATTCTCAAAGATCCAGCCATATCAGATTTACACAGAGTGAGGAAAATACTGGAAAGCCTCCTATCACCAGCAGCTGATGTAGTGAAACAGTTAGGCCCCCAAGCTTCTCCCACAGACTACTTGCAGCTGTTGGATTCTGCTTTTGGCACTGTTGATGATGGCGAAGAGCTTTTCGCCAAATTCATGAACACACTTCAGGATGCTGGGGAAAAGCCCTCCCACTACCTGAATCGTCTGCAAGTGATTCTCAGCCAGGCTGTGAAAAGAGGGGGTGTGGCCTCCGCCGACCAGGATGACAACCTCCGGAGGCAGTTTTGTAGAGGTTGCTGGGACAGCACCATGCTTACTGATCTCCATTTGGAACAGAGAAAACACAACCCTCCATCCTTTCCAGAATTGCTCTTACTTCTGCGCACAGAAGAAGACAGACAGGCTGCAAAGGCTGTTCGCATGAGGCAACACCTTGGGGTCTCCAAGCAACGAGCTGCAACACACCTTCAGTGTGCCTGCGTCCAGGAGAAAGAAAAGAGCACAGCCTCACAGCAAAATAACCAGACGGTGGATACACTGTGCGACACCCAGAACCTAAAAAGAGAAGTGGCCGGGCTCCAAAGTCAAATGGCCAACCTGAAAACACAGAACCGCCAGACATCCAGATCCCAGATTAGCCCCTCCCAGTGTGACCCTCTCGTCCAAGACCTACAGAGACAACTAGCCGACCTACAGAGTCAGATAACCGCTCTAAAGTCCCAGACCCCTCCCCCTTCTGCTCCTGCCCAAACAGATTGGCGTGGGGGGCGAAGTGGCTTTTCAGTCTCCACTACAGCCAGAATGCAGAATGGAAGGCCAAGACCCTGGTATTGCTTCCGGTGCGGCCAGGATGGGCACATCGCGCCAAATTGCAGTGAGCCCCCTAATCAAGCCATGGTTGCAGAGAAGAAGCAGCAGTTAATGGAGAAACAACTTCTGTGGGAAGCCCAGAGCCGCTCTTCAAGCACACAGCCTTTAAACTAGAATCAGCTCCAGTCATGGGACTGACGGGAGCTGGAGAACATGAAAGACGTCCCAGTGGCAAGCAAAGAGCTAGCCTGAAGCAAGCCTCTCCTACTGGTTGGGGCCACCTCCCAAAAGGATTGGTAGGGACGAGATGTACTGCTAACATTCTCATAGCAGGGGAAGAATGCAATTCTCTATTGGACACAGGATCTCAAGTGACCACTGTCTCTCAGTCGTTCTACGAACAGAAGTTGAGCTCCCAGACCATCCACTCCTTAGACAACCTGCTCGAAATTGAAGGCGCTAATGGTCAAACCGTCCCCTATCTCGGCTACATTGAGACCAGTATAACCTTCCCAAAGAGTTTCCTGGGCACTGACATTGAGGTACCTACCTTAGCTCTTGTAGTTCCAGACTGCCGTGCCACAGCCCTGTCCCCAGTGCTAATAGGCACGAACACATTGGATGTAATGTACAAGCAATACAGTGAAGTGGACAACACTCGCCATCAGCCTTCTCCATACGGCTACCGGGCAGTGCTGAAAATACTTGTCCTCAGACAGAAACAAGAAACAAATGGCTACCTTGGATCAGTGAGACTACAAGGGAAAGCGTCAGAAATCATCCCAGCAGGACAGAAGGTTGTGATGGAGGGAGTGGCCAATGTTCGGGGTGTGCACACAGAGAAGTGGGCAATGATAGAACCACCATCATCATACTCCCTCCCTGGAGGCATACTAGTCACTTGTAGTCTGCTCACCCTCCCGACCAGAGCTCCCTATCGAGTGCCTGTGATTCTAACCAATGAAACCGAGCACGACATACGGATACCACCAAGAAGTGTCTTAGCCGAGCTCAGTGCTACGCAGCAAGTACTCTCTGGAGCAGGAGAGACCAAGAGTAAAGATCCATCAACTGACCAGCCAGAACCACCACAAGTCCCTCCAACTGTGTTCAACTTGGCAGACTCCCCGATACCTGCAGAATGGAAAGAGAGGATAGAGCGGAAGTTACAAGCTATGCCAGATGTATTCTCACAACACGACTTGGACTATGGAAGGACTGACAAGGTGAAACACCACATCAACCTTCACGATGAGACCCCCTTCAAGCAGAGAGCTCGGCCCATCCACCCCCAAGATATCCAGGCTGTCCGCAAACATCTCAGAGAGCTGCTGGACGCGGGTATCATCAGGGAATCCGAGTCTTCTTTCTCCTCTCCTATTGTGGTGGTCCGAAAGAAAAATGGTGAAGTACGACTCTGCATCGATTATCGGAGGCTAAACGCTCAGACGGTGAAAGATGCATACGCCCTACCAAACCTTGAAGAGACCTTCACGGCAATGCACGGATCTCAATGGTTCTCCGTCCTGGATCTCAAATCTGGATACTACCAAATAGAGATGGAGGAAGAGGACAAGGCCAAGACTGCCTTTGTGTGCCCATTGGGTTTCTGGGAATTCCAGCGGATGCCTCAAGGAATCACGAATGCCCCCAGCACCTTTCAGAGGCTTATGGAGAAGTGTATGAGCGACATGAACCTGAAAGAGGCCATCGTCTTCTTAGATGACATCATCGTATTCTCAGATACCCTAGAGGAGCACGAAAGGAGATTGCTGCGAGTCCTCGACCGTCTAAGGGAGTACGGCTTGAAGTTGTCTGTGAGCAAGTGCAAGTTCTTTCAGACTTCCGTAAAATACCTGGGACACATTGTGTCGAGAGATGGTGTCAAAACAGATCCTGACAAGATCCGTGCTCTAAAGACCTGGCCTAGCCCGAAGAACTTGAAAGAACTGAGGTCCTTCTTGGGGTTCTCCGGATACTACCGGCGGTTTATCCAGGGGTACTCCGGGGTGGTCAAGCCGCTAACTGACTTAACTGTTGGTTACCCACCTCTGAGAAAGACCAAGAGACCAAAGAAGAAAACTGGGAACGATCAGCCCCTGCAGTATCATCACCCAAAAGATCTCTTCAATGACCGCTGGACTCCGGCATGCCAGTGTGCCTTCGACACAGTAATCGACAGGCTC
Organism: Poromitra crassiceps; assembly: GCF_964638095.1. Classification (NCBI taxonomy): domain Eukaryota; kingdom Metazoa; phylum Chordata; class Actinopteri; order Beryciformes; family Melamphaidae; genus Poromitra; species Poromitra crassiceps. The sequence goes on from NC_139624.1 coordinate 13,859,765, forward strand.
ACCACTGCCCCAGTACTCGGTTTTGCTAACCCTGCGCTGCCTTACATCTTGCACACAGATGCGAGCACCACTGGCTTAGGAGCTGCACTCTACCAGGACCAGGAAGGACAGATGCGACCCATCGCATTCGCCAGCAGAGGGCTGTCTCACAGCGAAGCCCGCTATCCGGCACACAAGCTGGAGTTTTTAGCCCTGAAGTGGAGTGTGACAGAAAAATTCAGTGACTACCTGTATGGAAATCAGTTCATAGTCATCACCGACAGCAATCCACTGACCTACATACTCACCACAGCCAAGTTGGATGCTACGAGCTATCGGTGGTTGTCTGCGCTGTCTACGTTCACCTTCACACTGCAGTACCGTGCAGGGAGACAAAACCATGATGCTGATGGTCTGTCAAGACGTCCTCATGGTGACCTGATGGATGACCTTGCATCGCAGAAGGAACGTGAACGGATCCACCAATTCACCTCACGTCATACCGGTGATAGTGAGAATCTCATCCAGGTGGAACCTGAAGTGGTCCAAGCAGTCTGCGGCCGACATCTACTACGACATGATCCAGACAATGAATCCAGTGACCCCTTCTTTGCATTAGTCGAGTCCCTGGCTATGCATGCAGATGCTGTTCCTGTCATCTTTGGAGAAGAGGAAGGAGCTGAGGGAACGGCCACCATTCAGCACCTGTCCAAGGAGGAGTTGAGAGGAAAGCAGACGGCTGACCCTACCATCAGAGAGGTCATATTACAACTAGAGACTGGACAGAAACCCCCACCAACTCTGCGACAAGAACTCCCAGAGCTTCCGCTGCTGTTGAGAGAGTTGCCTCGTCTGGAGATGAAAGAGAACGTTCTGTACAGGAAGAGGAAAGAGGAAGGACACACAACCTTCCAGCTGGTTCTACCCAAAGAACTGAGACAAACAGCCATGAAAAGCTTACATGATGACATGGGTCACTTAGGGATAGAGAGGACGACTGATCTCCTGCGATCCAGGTTCTACTGGCCAAAGATGGCTGCTGAAGTGGAAGCGAGGGTGAAGACATGCGACCGCTGCATCCGGAGGAAGGCTCCACCCCAGAAGGCCGCACCGCTTGTCAACATCCAAGTCACTCGCCCATTAGAATTGGTCTGTATGGACTTCCTCTCAATTGAACCTGACAGAAGCAACACGACCAACGTCCTGGTAATTACAGACCACTACACTAAATATGCAGTGGCTGTACCCACACCCAACCAGAAAGCTCGTACCGTGGCCAAGTGTCTTTGGGAAAACTTCATCATCCACTACGGTATCCCAGAGCGCTTACACAGTGATCAAGGGCCCGACTTTGAATCAAAGACAATAAAAGAGCTGTGCGAAGTGGCAGGGATTCGGAAGGTCAGGACAACACCTTACCATCCCAGGGGAAACCCTGTCGAAAGATTCAACCGAACACTCCTGAGTATGTTGGGCACTTTAAAAGAGCAAGACAAAGCGCATTGGCGTGATTTTGTACGGCCATTGGTGCATGCCTACAATTGTACCAAAAGTGAAGTCACCGGATTCAGCCCCTACGAGCTAATGTTTGGGAGGCAACCGAGATTGCCCATCGACCTGGCGTTTGGTGTCCCACTCAGAGAGCATTCCCAAACATCCCACTCGGAGTACGTACGCAATTTGAGAGCACACTTGGAGGAGAGCTATAAGCTAGCAACCAGCAATGCCGCCAAAAATGCTGCAAGAAACAAAGTCAGATTTGATCGGCACATCACAGAGTCCGCACTCGAAGTTGGTGACCGTGTGTTGGTGAGGAGTGTTCGTCTCCGCGGGAAACACAAACTCGCTGATAAGTGGGAGGCCGAGATTCATGTGGTGACCAAACGTGCTGGTGATCTTCCAGTGTACACGGTGAAACCCGAGAACCAAAGTGGACCTCTGAGAACATTACACAGAGACCTCTTGCTCCCTTGCGGATTCCTCCCTTCAATGAATGACTGCTCTCTCCCACCCGAGCCAGTCTCACGCAGAAGGACGCGTCAGAACACGCGCTTGGAATCTGCTGCACGAGATGCAGAGGGAGATGTGGACCACTGTGAGTCAGATGAAGATGTCACTGTGTCCTGGAATGTAGACCCTACGAGGGTGGAAAGTGACTGGCCATCATGCCCAAATGAGCTAAATGGGAATACTCACCTCACAAGGGATCAAGGATTGAACAGAAACTCTCCTGAGTCTCATCCATTCGCATCTCCAGCTGAGCAAATCCCTCAAAGAACAGAAGCAGACCCTCTGGCAGAGTGCTCTGTAGGCGCAGGCGCGACTGCAAGAAACTCACCTGAAGAGGAACCTGAAAAAGAAAACTCACCTGAAGAGGAACCTGAAAGAGAAAACTCACCTGAAGAGGAACCTGAAAGAGAAAACTCACCTGAAGAGGAACCTGAAAAAGAAAACTCACCCGAAATGGGACCTGAAGAAGAGGCTTTATCTGAAGCGGAAGTGGAAGAGGAGGATATGTCTGGAACAAGGTCAGAACAAAGACACGCCACAGGGAGACTTCCCGACCTCCCAGATAATGTGCCCAGTATCATGGAGGAGGCTCTTCCAGTGTTCTCTGACATGTCTGACAGCGATGAAGATTCACGGACGGCAGTGAACGAAGCTTCCAAGCCTGGAGTTGCCGAAGACCAAAATGGGGAAGATACTTCTCGCAGACATTCCAGTAGACAAATTGTCCCCCCAGAAAGATTGCACTACACCCAATTAGGGAACCCCCTTGTGTCTATTGTGCAGTCACTCCTTCAAGGTTTAAGTGTGGCTTTCACAGAATCACTACAAGGTCAAACTTACACTGAACACAACTCTGAAAGTACTCCTTCAGTCGTGGTTAAACAGCCGACTAGGTGTAACGAGACGTACACACCTTTGAGAAGGGAGTGTGTAACCCAGGTTACCAGAACCGTTTAATGTGTCTTAATATAATAAATTATACTGTGAATATAACATAATATAAACAGTGAATATAATGGGAGGACTCTTATTTTGAAAGCATATCAGAAGGTGAAAAGATGAATTTGGTTGGAGGACTCTTATTTTGAAAGTACATCAGACACTACGCAGCATCCGCCAGTCTAGCTGAAGTGACGGTGAAAATACCTAGCGCTTCCTTTTTCCTACCTGAACGAATATCAGACAAGACGTGTTGACACCGGAGAACAGAAATACGTGTTGAGACATAGAACACAGAGACACGTGTAAGTAAAATATGTGTGTGCTTACCGATAATTAACTGTTATCTCTCTGAAACCGTCAGTAAAGAAAATTATTGTCCCCCGACCAGATTCATTGCTGCTAAATAGCGACCTGTGGTAGTGACCATCACGCTGCCATTTGCCGAAAGCCGATTCTTGGTGAGTTTCTCCCGACATGAAAAAGTGCTATGACAGCTTGCTGTAATGATAATATGAAGCTAGCAGACTGAAAACATGCTGACTCGATGCAATAGTGCTACAAACATTAGCAACACGGATTAGCATCCACCACGCTACCGTGGCTAGCACATTAACGTGCTGAACGTGCAAACCCTCAGCTAACATGGGTGAGAGTCACCCGGTGGTTTTAATGGATGCGTAGAGCAGCCATGACGCATCGCGTGTAGCGTTATTCTTTTGATTACCTCAATCAGTGTTTATTTCTGCAGTGTAAAGCCTGCTAGTGTTAAGCTTATCATTAGCTGTTGCAGTGTGTTTAATGCACACCAGTGGTGATACAGTATACTGTAGCTTTTAGGTCAAGGAAATTGAGTTACTGAAATGAATGCACTTGAACTGATGTCACTTTGTATATTCTGTTAGCCATACTGTAATACTATGTTTCATGTAATTGCTATCTAAAATGTATTTTGATGCTGAATGGAAAAGAAAAGAGAAAATGACATGACAGATGGTTAAAGGAGTGATGACAATTTTATTTGTTATTT
>NC_139624.1:13868722-13946222 GCF_964638095.1 Poromitra crassiceps
CTCTTCCCACGCAGCACACAGACCTATGCCAGGTTTCGACCTGGCCTTGTGTATAGTCAAGTCAGTGTGACTGTATTTATTTTTATTTTTATTTATTTTAAATTGCACTTTATTTTAAATTGACAGAGATCATTTAATGTTATGCTACTGTGTGTGTGTGTGTGTGTGTGTGTGTGTGTGTGTGTGTGTGTGCGCGCGTGCGTGCGTGCGTGCGTGCGTGCATGTGTTTTCCTTGTCATTCTACATTTAATCACATTGTTGCTCTGATTAATATTTCTATTCAAATACATGTCACTCTCGTGTTAGATTGAGTTGAATTAAAGTTCACTGTAAATGTAGCCTGGTAAATGTGAACTCACATTTTATTTCGTCTCACAGAACAAAATGAAATGTGAGTTCACGTGACCGGCTGGTTTACCAGGCTACGGAAAAGGAAGTGACGGTGACAGGAGAGGTGCACTGTACAGGAAGCTGGGGAAAAACGGTAGGGCTGAAAATACTGCAGTTGCAAATCCTGCCGGCTAAGTGGCAGTATTGGCTTGTTTATTGGAGGGGGGGGGGGGGGGGGGGGGGGGGGGGGGCGCGGTCAGGTCGTCACTCAGGCAGGCACCAGAGACAGGTAGAGTTCAGTTCAGTAGTAGGCTACATTTCGTTCAGTATCTTAGGCTACCATGTTTCCTTTACCTGCTGCCTGGCCCTGGCTGGCCTGCTGGCACTGGCACCAGTGACCTCCACCTATACTAAATGAACACCTTTTTCTTTGCTTTTTTTCCATTTGTGCACTTACACTTTAAAAGTTCTCATCTGTAATGGTTCCTACACATTTTCTATTACAAAAACTATTTATTTTCCTGACCTTGATTTTGTTCATATTACCCCTGCTAACTGGCCTCGTTCAGTTACTTTTCCACCCCGAGTCCAACGCCGCCATCCGTGAGTCTCTATGAGTTACGGTTGCAGAGATACGTTGCTGTAGCGCCCCCCATAGGCAAACAATAGCGCCCCCTACAGGCCAAATGACACTTTCTTTTCTGAAATCAGCTCAGAAGTGTCAAGTGTCAATAGAGGAAGGCTGGCCATAATTCCAATGAATCCGCATTTCCTGCCGCCCTTCAAAATAAAACAATTTAGAAGGGACAGGCACTATAGCGCCCCCTAAAGGCGAAATGACAAAATATTTGTGCTATAGGCTCAGAGTACATCTGTCCACACCTGTACCAAGTTTGGTTCGCATCGGACGATCTTTGTGAAATAGGCCCCACCCACAGAACTTTGGAAGTCGATTATATCGCAACGGTGCGGAATTTCAAAAATACGCAAAATAAGTTTTGTGCGGGACAGTCCACACACGCTCTGTGATGTGGTTTGGTGAAGATCGGGCAAAATTTGAAGGAGAAATAGCGAAAATACGCTTTTGGACAAAATTCAAAATGGCGGGAAATCTAGTTAGACGGAAATGGGCGGGGCCTATATCAGCAGATGCGGAATGACCCAAGGAATCCAGGGAAAAAAGAATTTTGAATGTAGCCCTTACGGTTCAAAAGTTATGGACCAAAACGTAAGGACGGCTGTTATAGCGCCACCTTCTGGTCAAATAGTGGAATTTTCCCGCACAGAGTAAAAGGTGACTCTGTAAACCTACCTACAAAGTTTGGTAATAGCAGGTCATACGGTGTCTGAGCTAGAGCTAATTTAATGCCAACGATTTCGAAACCCCATTCAAGTGAATGGGAAAAAAAATCGTACGTTAACGCCAATATCGCGAAAACCGGCGAACAAAACCCTTAGCAATCCAAATGCACACGATTCCTCAATGAGCCGCACGTTTTGATGTCTTCCATGTCTGTGTAGTGTGAAAACTGTAGGAGAAATGGCGCAGCAAACTTTTGGATAGAAGAAAAATAATAATAACTAGAACGGGCTAAATTTGCTGAAGCAAATTTGATTGTGCTTGCCCCCCCGTGATGCTCCGCCCCCCTTGCACCGCCCCTGCCTTAGACCCCGCCCTCCCATCCAGTATCAATACAGCCCCAATCGGCAATGTGTAGCTAGGACGTGTTTAGGCCGTTGCAAGGCTGTATTAACTGGATGCTATGGTGTTTTCGGCTCATCGGTATAGGGCATTCGTAGATCGTTGCTAGGGTGTACTAAGTAGTTGTGGGTGGGAAATGGGCGGGCCTTTGTGAGTACAAGCGGGAGGAGCCAAGGAAACTAGGGCAGAAAGAATTTTGATCGTAGAAGCTATGGTTCCAAACTTACAAACCAAAACGTAAAGAGGGCAGCTATAGCGCCACCGTGAGGTCAATTGGTATAATTTTTTAGGCCAGATTAGAAGAGTACTCTATGAACCTATGTACCCAATTTGGGAACAGTCGCTCTTACAGTTTGTGAGATACAGCTACTGAATGCTGCTATAGCGCCCCCTATAGGCGAAATGACACAATTTTATGTTTATCAGCTCAGAGTACATATGTGCATTGTGCATACCTGGACCAAGTTTGGTTCGGATCGGACAATGTGGTCCGGAGTTATGGTGGTTTTTGTGAAGTAGGCCCCACCCACCCCCGCCCCCTACAGGCCAAATGACACTTTCTTTTCTGAAATCAGCTCAGAAGTGTCAAGTGTCATACAAGAAAGAAGGCTGGCCATAATTCCAATGAATCAGCACTTCCTGCCGCCCTTCAAAATAAACCAATTTAGAAGGTACAGGTACTGAATGCTGCTATAGCGCCCCCTAGAGGCGAAATGACAAAATATTTGTCCTATAGGCTCAGAGTACATCCGTCCACACCTGTACCAAGTTTGGTTAGCATCGGACGATCTTTGTGAAATAGGCCCCACCCACAGAACTTTGGAGGTCGATTATATCGCAACGGTGCGGAATTTCAAAAAAACGCAAAATAAGTTTTGTGCGGGACAGTCCACACACGCTCTGTGATGTGGTTTGGTGAAGATCGGGCAAAATTTGAAGGAGAAATAGCGAAAAAACGCTTTTCGACAAAATTCAAAATGGCGGGAAATCTAGTTAGACGGAAATGGGCGGGGCCTATATCAGCAGATGCGGAATGGCCCAAGGAATCCAGGGAAAAAAAGAATTTTGAATGTAGCCCTTACGGTTCAAAAGTTATGGACCAAAACGTAAGGACGGCTGTTATAGCGCCACCATCTGGTCAAATAGTGGAATTTTCCCACACAGAGTAAAAGGTGACTCTGTAAACCTACCTACAAAGTTTGGTAATAGCAGGTCATACGGTGTCTGAGCTAGAGCTAATTTAATGCCAACGATTTCGAAACCCCATTCAAGTGAATGGGGAAAAAAATTGTACGTTAACGCCAATATCGCGAAAACCGGCGAACGAAACCCTTAGCAATCCAAATGCACACGATTCCTCAATGAGCCGCACGTTTTGATGTCTCCCATGTCTGTGTAGTGTGAAAACTGTAGGAGAAATGGTGAAGCAAACTTTTGGATAGAAGAAAAATAATAAAAAGAACTAGAACGGGCTAAATTTGCTGAAGCAAATTTGATTGTGCTTGCTCCCCCGTGACGCTCCGCCCCCCTTGCACCGCCCCTGCCTTAGACCCCGCCCTCCCATCCAGTATCAATACAGCCCCAATCGGCAATGTGTAGCTAGGACGTGTTTAGGCCGTTGCAAGGGTGTATTAACTGGATGCTATGGTGTTTTCGGCTCATCGGTATAGGGCAGAAAGAATTTTGATCGTAGAAGCTATGGTTCCAAACTTAAAACCAAAACGTAAAGAGGGCAGCTATAGCGCCACCGTGAGGTCAATTGGTATAATTCTTTAGGCCAGATTAGAAGAGTACTCTATGAACCTATGTACCCAATTTGGGAACAGTCGCTCTTACAGTTTGTGAGATACAGCTACTGAATGCTGCTATAGCGCCCCCTATAGGCGAAATGACACAATTTTATTTTGATCAGCTCAGAGTACATATGTGCATACCTGGACCAAGTTTGGTTCGGATCGGACAATGTGGTCCGGAGTTATGGCGGTTTTTGTGAAGTAGGCCCCACCCACCCCCGCCTCCTACAGGCCAAATGACACTTTCTTTTCTGAAATCAGCTCAGAAGTGTCAAGTGTCATACAAGAAGGAAGGCTGGCCATAATTCCAATGAATCAGCACTTCCTGCCGCCCTTCAAAATAAAACAATTTAGAAGGGACAGGTTCTGAATGCTGCTATAGCGCCCCCTAGAGGCGAAATGACAAAATATTTCTCCTATAGGCTCAGAGTACATCCTTCCACACCTGGACCAAGTTTGGTTCGCATCGGACGATCTTTGTGAAATAGGCCCCACCCACAGAACTTTGGAAGTCGATTATATCGCAACGGTGCGGAATTTCAAAAAAACGCAAAATAAGTTTTGTGCGGGACAGTCCACACACGCTCTGTGATGTGGTTTGGTGAAGATCGGGCGAAATTTGAACGAGAAATAGCGAAAAAACGCTTTTCGACAAAATTCAAAATGGCGGAAAATCTAGTTAGACGGAAATGGGCGGGGCCTATATCAGCAGATGCGGAATGACCCAAGGAATCCAGGGAAAAAAGAATTTTGAATGTAGCCCTTACGGTTCAAAAGTTATGGACCAAAACGTAAGGACGGCTGTTATAGCGCCACCATCTGGTCAAATACTAAAATTTTCCCGCACAGAGTAAAAGGTGACTCTGTAAACCTACCTACAAAGTTTGGTAATAGCAGATCATACGGTGTCTGAGCTAGAGCTAATTTAATGCCAACGATTTCGAAACCCCATTCAAGTGAATGGGAAAAAAAATCATACGTTAACGCGAATATCGCGAAAACCGGCGAACGAAACCCTTAGCAATCCAAATGCACACGATTCCTCAATGAGCCGCACGTTTTGATGTCTCTCATGTCTGTGTAGTGTGAAAACTGTAGGAGAAATGGCGAACACAACTTTTGACCAGAAGAAAACAGAATAAAGAATAAAGATAAAGAAGTATGAGAGATTCTAAGATTGTGCTTGCCTATCTGCAAGCACAATAATAAGTATGAGAGATTCTAAGATTGTGCTTGCCTATCTGCAAGCACAATAATAATAAGTATGAGAGATTCTAAGATTGTGCTTGCCTATCTGCAAGCACAATAACTAGAACGGGCTAAATTTGCTGAAGCAAATTTGATTGTGCTTGCTCCCGCATGACGCTCCGCCCCCCTTGCACCGCCCCTGCCTTAGACCCCGCCCTCCCATCCAGTATCAATACAGCCCCAATCGGCAATGTGTAGCTAGGACGTGTTTAGGCCGTTGCAAGGGTGTATTAACTGGTTGCTAGGGTGTGTTTGGCTGATCGCTATAGGGTGTTCGTAGATCGTTGCTAGGGTGTACTAATTAGTTTTGGGGGGGAAATGGGCGGGCCTTTGTGAGTACAAGCGGGAGGAGCCAAGGAAAGCAGGGCAGAAAGAATTTCGATCGTAGAAGCTACGGTTCCAAACTTACGAACCAAAAAGTAAAGAGGGCAGCTATAGCGCCACCGTGAGGTCAATCGGTATAATTGTTTAGGCCAGAGTAGAAGAGTACTCTATGAACCTATGTACACAATTTGGGAACAGTCGCTCTTACGGTTTGTGAGATACAGCTACTGAATGCTGCTATAGCGCCCCCTATAGGCGAAATGACACAATTAAATTTTTATCAGCTCAGAGTACATATGTGCACACCTGGACCAAGTTTTGGTTCGGATTGGACAATGTGGTCCGGAGTTATGGCGGTTTTTGTGAAGTAGGCCCCACCCACCCCCGCCCCCTACAGGCCAAATGACACTTTCTTTTCTAAAAATTAGCTCAGAAGTGTCAAGTGTCAATACAAGAAGGAAGGCTGGCCATAATTCCAATGAATCAGCACTTCCTGCCGCCCTTCAAAATAAAGCAATTTAGAAGGTACAGGTACTGAATGCTGCTATATCGCCCCCTAGAGGCGGAATGACACAATATTTGTCCAATATTTGTCCTATAGGCTCAGAGTACATCCTTCCACACCTGGACCAAGTTTGGTTCGCATCGGACGATCTTTGTGAAATAGGCCCCACCCACAGAACTTTGGAAGTCGATTATATCGCAACGGTGCGGAATTTCAAAAATACGCAAAATAAGTTTTGTGCGGGACAGTCCACACACGCTCTGTGATGTGGTTTGGTGAAGATCGGGTAAAATTTGAAGGAGAAATAGCGAAAAAACGCTTTTTGACAAAATTCAAAATGGCGGAAAATCTAGTTAGACGGAAATGGGCGGGGCCTATATCAGCAGATGCGGAATGACCCAAGGAATCCAGGGAAAAAAGAATTTTGAATGTAGCCCTTACGGTTCAAAAGTTATGGACCAAAACGTAAGGACGGCTGTTATAGCGCCACCATCTGGTCAAATACTAAAATTTTCCCGCACAGAGTAAAAGGTGACTCTGTAAACCTACCTACAAAGTTTGGTAATAGCAGGTCATACGGTGTCTGAGCTAGAGCTAATTTAATCCCAACGATTTCGAAACCCCATTCAAGTGAATGGGAAAAAAAATCGTACGTTAACGCCTATATCGCGAAAACCGGCGAACGAAACCCTTAGCAATCCAAATGCACACGATTCCTCAATGAGCCGCACGTTTTGATGTCTTCCATGTCTGTGTAGTGTGAAAACTGTAGGAGAAATGGCGAACCAAACTTTTGACCAGAAGAAAACAGAATAAAGAAAGAAATAATAAAGAAGTATGAGAGATTCTAAGATTGTGCTTGCCTATCTGCAAGCACAATAACTAGAACGGGCTAAATTTGCTGAAGCAAATTTGATTGTGCTTGCTCCCCCGCGACGCTCCGCCCCCCTTGCACCGCCCCTGCCTTAGACCCCGCCCTCCCATCCAGTATCAATACAGCCCCAATCGGCAATGTGTAGCTAGGACGTGTTTAGGCCGTTGCAAGGGTGTATTAACTGGATGCTATGGTGTTTTCGGCTCATCGGTATAGGGCATTCGTAGATCGTTGCTAGGGTGTACTAAGTAGTTGTGGGCGGGAAATGGGCGGGCCTTTGTGAGTACAAGCGGGAGAAGCCAAGGAAACCAGGGCAGAAAGAATTTTGATCGTAGAAGGTATGGTTCCAAACTTACAAACCAAAACGTAAAGAGGGCAGCTATAGCGCCACCGTGAGGTCAATTGGTATAATTTTTTAGGCCAGATTAGAAGAGTACTCTATGAACCTATGTACTCAATTTGGGAACAGTCGCTCTTACAGTTTGTGAGATACAGCTACTGAATGCTGCTATAGCGCCCCCTATAGGCGAAATGACACCATTTTATTTTTATCAGCTCAGAGTACATATGTGCATACCTGGACCAAGTTTGGTTCGGATCGGACAATGTGGTCCAGAGTTATGGCGTTTTTTGTGAAGTAGGCCCCACCCACCCCCGCCCCCTACAGGCCAAATGACACTTTCTTTTGTGAAATCAGCTCAGAAGTGTCAAGTGTCATACAAGAAGGAAGGCTGGCCATAATTCCAATGAATCAGCACTTCCTGCCGCCCTTCAAAATAAAACAATTTAGAAGGGACAGGTTCTGAATGCTGCTATAGCGCCCCCTAGAGGCGAAATGACACAATATTTGTCCTATAGGCTCAGAGTACATCCTTCCACACCTGGACCAAGTTTGGTTCGCATCGGACGATCTTTGTGAAATAGGCCCCACCCACAGAACTTTGGAAGTCGATTATATCGCAACGGTGCGGAATTTCAAAAAAACGCAAAATAAGTTTTGTGCGGGACAGTCCACACACGCTCTGTGATGTGGTTTGGTGAAGATCGGGCAAAATTTGAAGGAGAAATAGCGAAAAAACGCTTTTCGACAAAATTCAAAATGGCGGAAAATCTAGTTAGACGGAAATGGGCGGGGCCTATATCAGCAGATGCGGAATGACCCAAGGAATCCAGCGAAAAAAGAATTTTGAATGTAGCCCTTACGGTTCAAAAGTTATGGACCAAAACGTAAGGACGGCTGTTATAGCGCCACCATCTGGTCAAATACTAAAATTTTCCCGCACAGAGTAAAAGGTGACTCTGTAAACCTACCTACAAAGTTTGGTAATAGCAGGTCATACGGTGTCTGAGCTAGAGCTAATTTAATGCCAACGATTTCGAAACCCCATTCAAGTGAATGGGAAAAAAAATCGTACGTTAACGCCAATATCGCGAAAACCGGCGAACGAAACCCTTAGCAATCCAAATGCACACGATTCCTCAATGAGCCGCACGTTTTAATGTCTCCCATGTCTGTGTAGTGTGAAAACTGTAGGAGAAATGGCGAACCAAACTTTTGACCAGAAGAAAACAGAATAAAGAAATAATAAAGAAGTATGAGAGATTCTAAGATTGTGCTTGCCTATCTGCAAGCACAATAAATAGAACCATTCATATAGAGTGCACTATACATAACAGCCACATGTGACAAGACTGTACAGTGAGCTGGACAACAGGTGTTTTGATACTTTTATCTGGCTATACTAGCATGAGAAAAAATTTACTTTTTGTAATTTCATCCAGAGGAATTATTTAAAGAGATTAAAATGCTTATTACAGAATTTGATTTGATGACTTTAATAATAACCACTCATTGTTTATTTAAACTTGAGGATCTCCTCCGTCCTCCTTGCATGCAAATGCAATTTCTGTTAATTGAATTTCGTTTTTTAATGCTATCAAATCAATTAGTAAAGTGGAGATGCCTATATAGTCAAAGTGCCTGTGTGCATTCATTCTCCAACATCACATTATCTTCCAATCCTTTACTAGAAAATCGAGGGTCTCATTACCATCGATAGCACACAAAAGGGGCCTGAAAGTGGCGCATATGTCACTTCGCCATGCAGAAGTTGTGATCTAAAACAACTTTAATGGGAGAATGTGGGTGGCGTGCGCACCTGTGCGTTAACTTTGATCCATGCACATTTTGGAGACAGTGGGAAACGGCGACTGGGAGGGCAATAGGCTAAAATAAAGCAAACAATAACTTTACATTCAGCTCATTTCCAGGCCGACTCCAGATCAAATTAGCCTAATCTCTAATAATAGCCTATAGTTTTGTCGGGAGAACGTCTAAAATAGCATCTTCGTTGCTTTCGTTCCCATCAGCTGTCCAAAAAGCGTCTACAAACATGTCATTAGCTGACGTGGTGTGAATTAGTCTTAACATAGCTTACATTACCGTCTTTTAGCAGAGATGATCATCAAGAGGCAAATCATAATAATAAATGTGTGTAGCCTACATTTTCATATAGAATAGTTATATTCAGGTATCATATGTTTTCATAAGTTTCTTCTCCAAAAGAAAATTACAGGGGGCGCTTAAGGGGGGGCTAGGCAAATTATTGGGGGAGCTCAAGCGCCCCCTAGCGCCCCCTTGCCGCCGCGCCTGCTCTCAACCAGTACAGGGCCCCCCAGGGGTGCATGAGCTCATCCTTTCTGTTCACCTTATATACAAATGACTGTTAGCTCTCGACCCAATCAGTCTGTAGTTAAATTCTCAGACCATACGGTCATTCTTAGTCTGCTAACCAGCGACTCTGACATTAGCAGCCATCCTGCTGGAGTAAATACATTTGTAGACTGGTGTGGCGAGCACCACCTGAGCATCAATGTGAGGACAACTGAAGAAATGGTGTTTGACTCTAGAATCTAGAAACAAATAGGACTGTGGTCTCCTACTGATCTAGAGTCTAGATCAATAGGAGACCACGGTCCTATTTGTATCAATGGCCAGAACATCAAACAGGTCTCCTCTTATAAATATCTAGGGGTCTACTTCCATAATATGCTTAACTGGCAGACGCACGTGTCAAACATCTGCTCAAGGATTCATCAGCGCCTTCATTTTCTGCGGCGTCTGAGAGTCTTTGGAGTTGGTAGAAATATTATGATCAACTTTTATAGAGCGGCCATTGAGTCGGTACTGCGCTATGGTATAACGGTACCAGAGTCCGTTTATTAGTCCAATGGATGTGGGGACCGATGTGCACATGTCGCCGGAAGTCGTAAACTCAGTCGTAAACTCAGGAAGGAGGTACAGGGTCCCTCTCTGTAAACACAATCGCTATAAAAACTTGTTTATCCCTCAATCGAACAAGCTCATTAATGAGAAGCTATAGGGGAGGGCAGACGGACACGTAGGACCTGAGAGCTCCTTGAATAGCGTGATATGGGCATAGCCTACGAGATACACATTCATGTATCTATAATATGATGTGTGTGTGTGTGTGTGTGTGTGTGTGTGTGTGTGTGTGTGTGTGTGTGAGAGGAGAGGGGCAGAGAGAGCGGCGGTGACTGTCTTTAATCAGAGCCTCCGCAGTCTGCATGTCAAGTCTGCATCACACGCAGCACAGAGAGAGAGAGAGAGAGAGAGAGAGAGAGAGAGAGAGAGAGAGAGAGAGAGAGAGAGAGAGAGAGAGAGATGGGCTCGGGCTCACTTAACCCCTCAGGCCTGGCCTAGGTAGGGCCTGGCCTGAATGCCACAGACCTGGGTCGGGATGGGGCCAAAATGTCAGGCCCATGCAGCTCTCTACACTGTTTAATATTGATTTGCTTGCTGTCTTTTGAAGAACAGGCTCAATCAATACCATAACTGACACATGCGGATTGTCTCAATTATTCTCCCAACCAACAAGAATTTATATGAATAACATTGGTGTTAAAACTTCTAAATGTATTGATCACATTCTCACAAACACTCCTGATTTGTGCTTTTCACCCGTTTCAGTCCCAGCTGGCTTCACTGACCATAATGTAGTTGCTGTCACCAGGAGAACAAAGCTACCGAGCCTGTCCCAAAATGGTAGTCTCAAGATCATTTAAGAAATTTCATGAGGATGATTTTCTTGACGATGTTAAGAATATTAAATGGGCGGATGTATTGATCATCCTGAGATCACTTTGAATTTATTTATGAAGTATTTCATGAAAATTGTGAACATTCATGCACCATTAAGGACTGGTAAAGCAAAATGTGCACCTTGATGGCTCAAAGAGATGAGGCCAAAAAGTTTACTGCTCTTTCTGGTTCTCTTGTTGATAGAAAACATTGTAACACTTTAACATTCAGTCGTAAGTCATATATAAACCTTTATAATGATTAACTAACCATTTAGAAAAGAAAATGTCGATGATTAATAAATCTTATGTTAACATACAAATGTGTTGTAAGTTATCTATAAACCTTTAGGAAATTAAGTGTTCCTCACCTGTTGTAAATGATGTGGAAATAATTTACAATTCATTGACAAGGCTTTCTGCATCCCCTAATCTAAAGTGTAAACCATTCATGACAAGTAAAGGGGTCAAGCTGGGAATATGCTTGATGTTTGGCCCGGCCACACGGAAATGAGAGACACGGAATCCTGATGAGAAAACGTGTGGAGCTTTTATACTTTGTGTGGGTTTCTGTGAGCAGAAGTGAGCGGGAGTCTTCAAAACTCCACTTTGTCTGCCATGCTGGGCAGACAAAGTGGAGCAAATTTGGGGTGTGCATGGCCAGGCGAAAACCGTCCACACAGGAGCCTTGTGGAGGGGCGTGTCGGCTGATTTGACATCACTTTTCTGCACGGACACTCGCGGTCCTCGCTGATGTGGGAAGCATAATTCCAGCTTTACATATACAAGGGGGTAGCTCTGTTTGTCAAAATTGAAGCCAATGCGGAAGTGTCCTCTTTGCCTGCAGGGGGCGCACCCATTGGTTTAACTAAGATTGACAGGTCGCTTGTCCACTGATCACACAGCTCGCCGATCACGGACCAATAGCAGGCCGCGTGCTCTGTGGGAAACCCCTGGCCTTGTGTCGAGATCCAAGATGGCAATGGCCAAAATGCCATATGTGAGGCGTCAAAAAATAGAAGTCCACAGACCAATGGGTCGCCCCCTGCAGGTCATTGGAAATAATGCAGGTTTAAGTGCACTTCCACATTGGCTTCAATTTTGACAGAGCTACCCTCTTGTACAGTAATTCTTCTTACCTTGTTTACAGGTTTCTGGGAAGACTCAAATGCAGGAGAGACTTAACATCTTCTGTCTGTTGTGTGTTGGCTGTATGGTGTAATGAAAGGCATGGCTGCAATGTGGCTTCTTCCTGATGCAGGAGATTAGATTACCGCCTTCAAAATAAAAGTTGATTATGTTTGTCAGTTTTCAGAAATGGTCAAAACTTGGGAATATGGGACAAGTAATGTTCATTGGGATCATTATAATAAACCTGCAAAGAAACTATACTGTGACATAATATTTAAAATTATTATGAGAAGTGAACAAATTAACATGGCTTTTAATTTTGAAGGGAGGACATCTAGTGACGTTTTCTAAATAGAAACTACAACATATAGATAATGGAGTGTGTATTATGTATAAAGAGTGCCTTACACTATATAGATGCATACCATAAAGATACAATTTTACATTTTATTGTTCTCAGACAGATTGAAGTTGTGTTAGAATTACAACCTCCCAAAATCCTTTTTTATCAGTGTACAGTCATATTTATAAAATAATTTGGAATGGAATCGTCTCTGTCTAGTTATAAACACAGGGGGGACGGGGGGGGGGGCAACACACGCACAAAGGAGCTGGCGTTTAGACATGCTGGAAACAAGCCTGTTTTTATAACAGAGAGGGAGTGGCTTCCTTCACTGCTCACAACAATATTACTCGGCTGTCTCTAGATATATAGCAGTGGATTGCTGCCTTCTACTAGTGCTGAATATCACATTTAGTGCCTTTAAATGTGTTATCTTTGTTTATGAAATGGTCCCATATCTGTAAATAGATAGAAGGTGGATATAGGCGGCAGGGGATTCTCACTGGAGTTGGTGGGAAAACTACCTGTCATGATCCATCCCACTTGAAGGTGAGGCCTGTCCCATTTGGAGATGCTCCAGGTTGCAGCTGTATATAAGTACATGGCAAAATGAAGATAATCAGGTTTCATAACACACACCGTCAAGTGTTTTCTCATGCACTGGAGGAGGCGGTCGCATCACGGCGAGACGACCGCCAGTTTTGTGGATAAGGCATATCGCTCTTCTTTTTTCGATCATCGCTTTGTTCTATCAAGTTTGTGAGTTACAAGAGCTGAATTCTTTGTCGACAAAGCAGAACTCTCTGAAAATATCTGCTAATACGGACTGCCTATCCTGTTTGGCGAGTTGCGGCTAGGCTATCCGCGGCCTGACTTGCTAGCGTGATGTAGCTTCGGTGGCCACTGAGCTAATAGCCAGCACACCATACCTACAATAGCGCTCCGCAACGGTTACTCATAGATCCTAATTTTATGACAGAGGACGCCTGTGGATTAGGTCTTATACCATCGCTGGACAAACGGCTAGCTTGGCTGGATTTGTTTGTGTGCCTAGCAGCTGGGGTTTCAACGCCTCGGCCTACTACAGCTAACATCACCTGGCGGTAGCCAGCAAAGGAGCCGACCAGGAGAGCGACGGACCAGCGGGTCCGTGCCGACGGCAAGTGCCTAGCAGCTGGGTACCTGGATGGATGAAAAAATAGCAAGACAGCTCAGAAGTACTGAAAAGAAAGATTCGGCGGTGCCGAACGGGCTTGAGATGGCCGGTAAGAAAGACAAGGATATCGCTCAGCTGTTTGAAGAGCTAAAGAAAATTAACGGCAAGATGGATGATATGCAGATCAACCTGGAGAAACAGGTGGCAGGCATGTGTGAAAATATACAGAATGCTTTGGAAAAACATTTTGAGGAAAAGATCGATCTCATGCAAAAATCAATCAAGGATAATCACACAGACTTGCTGTCTGAACTAGGGAAACACCGTCGTGATATCAAAGAGACACTCGATACTGAAGTTGACCGGCTGCAGTCCCGAATCCAAAGTTTAGAAGAGACACTAAAGACACAAGGTGCTGCAGCGGATTCAAAGAAAGAAAGATTTGACCCTGATGTCTCACTGATTGTTGCTGGTCTGCCTGTGGAGGAGGGAGAGAATATATCTGAAAAAGCCCGTCTGCTTTTCTCAGATGGCCTCAATATCCAGGTCGAAATTGTGGATGTGATTCGCCTGGAGGGAAGAGGTGGATACGGGCTGGTTAAAATTGAGTGTGCCTCCAGAGAGGTGAAAATTGACATTCTCCGTCAAAAATATAAGCTGAAGAATCTCCCTGGTTACGAAAAAGTTTATATTCGGTCAGCCAAATCTCATACTGACCGGCTGATTGAAATGAACTTTAAGACTTTGCTCAGGGAAATCCCAGCCGGGAGAGACTTTTTCGTCTCGGGGAGTGGCCGTCTCATAAGACGGGAGATTGAGAGAGGCGAGTCGGAGCGGACAGGTGACCGGAGCGGAGCCAGACAGCGCGAGTCGGAGCGGACAGGTGACCGGGGCGGTGACAGCCAGCGTTGGAGGGAGCGTCAGAGCGTTCACCGGGGAGTGGGATCCGGCAGACGTCACCCTGAGAATGAGCCCGAGGCCACCCGTGACAGACGAAATGACTGGGCGCGGTTCCGAGAAGGATCGGGGAACAGCAGCAGGAGGAAGAATGGAGCGGAGCGTGAGGCAGAGTGGCCTCCCTTAAGCCGCAATGTCGAGGACGTAGCCTGAAGTTCACCACACTCAGACAGCGCACACGAGAATATTTCCTTTCTACACTGGAATATAAATGGATGGACTCACGCAAATCGCAACCTCAGATTACGTATTTTACAGTCACTGAATGCTGATATTATTTCTTTAAACGAGACTCATCTGCAAGGGGAAAACGTTATTGAGGTGGATGGGTATGTATGGTTTGGTTTAAATAGGAAAATGCACACTAAAGCATGTAGAGCATCAGGTGGAGTGGGGTTGTTAGTTAAATCCCATTTATTTCAAGATCTTAGGCTCTGGGATCTGGGATCTTAGGCCTATTATTTCAACATAAGGTATCAGGATATAGCTTTGTCACATTTTCTTGCTACCTCCCACCTGAAAATTCCCCCTGGGGAAGAGATGCCTCAGCTTTTTTTTGTCAACTATTAAGTTTGGTATATCAATTTTCTGAAGTGGATGCAATTTATATTGGTGGGGATGTTAATGCTAGAATAGGAAATATGGAAGATTTTATCCCTACTATTGATTCTATCCCCCGGCGAGTTGCCATTGATGATTATGTTAATAAACATGGGGAAACGTTCCTAGAATTTCTAAGAGACTCCAGAATGTGTGCACTAAATGGTAGGATCGATCCCCTATGTGACAATTTTACGTCAGTGTCATCAAAAGGTAAAGCTGTGGTTGATTACTTTGTAACCCCCTTTGAATGCTTAGAAAATTGTTTGGAATTTAAGGTGATGCTCACCTCACAAATGGTAGAGGATGGAGCTCTATTTAACTTGATTGGAGATCACAGTCGTCTACCGGATCACTCACTACTGTGGCTGAAGTTTAGGGCTGGCTACAAAATGCCTCAAGGCCAGGAAGTACCTGTCACAGGTAAACACGCTAGAAAACGAGTGAACCGAACTGTGCCAGACACCTTTCTCAATTCTGATATGGGACGTAATGCTGTTTTGATACTGATTGAGAGATTACAGACTCTAAATAAAAATCAAGAGGAGTTGGATATTTGGTATAATGAGTTCTGTGTTCTAATACAATCAGAATTAAACAAAAATGTGGATAAATCCAAATTTAGAAAATCTAAACAAAATAATTCCTATTGGAACAATGAGCTGGGTATTCTCTGGTCAGCCATGTGCAGTGCTGAACATCTTTTTTTGAAATGTAAAAATTCTGTATTAAGAAAGCAGCTTAAAACAACTTATAAGCAAAAACAACACTGTTTTGATAAAAAACTTAGATTCTATAAACGAAGATATCAGAGAGGACAGATTATACATCTGGAGCAGTTACAAACAAAGAACCCACAACAATTTTGGAGTGAGATAAACAATCTGGGTCCAAAACGCCGGAAAAAGATCCCTATGCAGGTGTGGAGTGAAGGAGAAATATCTTCTGAACTAGGTAAAGTATTAAGGGAGTGGGAGGGAGCCTTCTCTGGTCTGTTCTCTAGACGAGAGGAGAGTGTTGTAAATGTTGATGATGTCTCTTTTGATTGTGTATCCGGTGTGACGGGGGAATACTTAAACCACGACGGTGATGCCAATTTAAATGCAGAGTTTAGTAGAGAAGAAGTTCTAAAAGCAATTGAGTCTGCTAAGGTTAAAAAGGCCGTGGGGGTAGATGAGTTGTCAAATGAAGTATTGAAAGCTCCTGAGCTGTTTGATTTATTATTTTTCTTGCTGAACGTGTGTTTTGACCACGGTATTGTACCATCCACCTGGTGTAAGTCAATCATAACTCCAATTCCAAAATCTCCAAAGGATGACCCTAAGATCCCATTGAACTATCGCGGTATTAGTCTTCTAAGTACTGTATACAAATTGTATTCTTCTGTTCTAAATAATAGACTAGTTACCTTTCTGGAGCAAAATAACTTGTTAGAAGAGGAGCAAAATGGTTTCAGAAAGGGAAGAGCGTGTATAGATCATATTTATACAGTGACTGCAGTCGTTAGAAACAGACTGAAGCATAAAAAGCCCACTTTTTGTTGTTTTATTGATTTCCAGAAGGCTTTTGATCTTGTTGATCACGATCTCCTTAAATATAAGCTTCACCAAATAGGGGTTAATGGAAAGTTCCATCAAGCTATTACCTCGATATACAAACAACCTGTTGCATGTGTGAAAGTGAACGATTATTTTACAGAATGGTTTTCTACTCCCTCTGGTGTCAAACAAGGGGATGTTTTGTCTCCAACTCTATTCGCCGTTTTCATTAATGATTTGGCCAGAGAGATAAAGCAACTGGGGAAAGGGGTATTATGTGATCAGGTAATTGTAAACATCCTTCTTTATGCGGACGATATTATTTTGCTCTCAGAAAGGGAAGAAGATTTACAAATGATGCTGATATGTGTTAATGAGTGGTGTAAGAAATGGAGACTGTGTATTAATCAAAAGAAATCACAAGTAATGCACTTTAGAAGTCCAGGGAAAGAGAGAAGTTGTTTTCAGTTCTGTATTGGTGACAAACAACTCGAGTTTACAGATAAGTATAAATACCTTGGTTTGTTTTTTGATGAATACATGTCGTTTTTCCATGGTGTTTCTGTTCTAGCAGACTCAGCTAGCAGGGCACTGGGAGGTATTATAGGTAAGACTAAAATGTTGAGAGATATGGGCTACTCTACTTATTCGAAATTGTACCAAACCTGTGTATGTCCTGTCTTAGATTATGTTTCGGGGGTTTGGGGTTTCAAAAGGTTTCAGTTGAATGAACGAGTTCAGAATCGAGCAATCAGATTCTATCTGGGACTTCATAAATATGCCCCCATTTTGGCAGCTAATGGAGATATGGGGTGGGACTCCTGTGAAATTAGGTGGAAGGCCAGTATGGTGGGTCTTTGGAACAGGCTGCTGGGTTTACCACCCAACAGGGTGGCTAGCCATATTTTCTTTTGGGATTTGTTTGTTGATGGGGAATGGGTCTCTGAACTGTATGACTTACTACAGGAATGTGGTCTGGAAGACCATTATTTCCAAAGAAAAACTGTGAATGTGGAGGAATTTAAAAATCGAATCCGGGTTAAATGTCTACAATCCTGGGCTGAAGAAATTTGGCAAAAGCCAAAATTAAGAACATATTGTTTATTTAAAAAAGACTATAAATGTGAAAAATATGTTTTGTATAATTTGCCAAAAAGTCAGAGATCACTCTGTGCACAGATAAGATGTGGCATCCTACCATTACATATTGAAACAGGAAGATACAGAGGGGTAGCTGAGGAGGATAGAATATGTGAATATTGTGAGTTGAATGAGGTGGAAAATGAAATTCATTTCATTTTATATTGTCCTTTGTATCATGACTTGAGAGAAACAATGTTTAAAAGAGTCCATACTCCTGAGCTAAATATGATAGATAGTGAGAACGGAGTAATACTCGAATTTCTTTTTGATAATATTTTTGCATTCTCTGAATTTCTCTCTAAAGCATGGGACAGGAGGAGAAGGTTGACGTACAACTGATAAAGTAGAGTTTATTTTCTATTTATTTTTTTCGTTTTATTTTCGTATTCAGTGCAGGTATGTATGTATGTATATGTATAGGCATATTATGTCTGCATGTATATATATTCTCTAATTTGGGCTGCACTGAAAGCTTCTGGTTGGGTAACATACCAGAATGTTATGTTTTGTTAAATATTGAATGTTGATGTGTCTGATAATCCCATGTGGGATGGGTCATGTAATTGTCCTGACACGAAAATAAAATATTCATTCATTCATTCATTCATTCATTCATTCATTCATTCACACATGCTCAGGTATGCATCTGGGTGTGGCTCGTGAAGCAGTCAGACGTTTTGAGGCAGAGCAGAGCAGGTACACAGACGGAGGCAGGGTGAGTATTATTACAACATTATTATTATTTGAATGTAACAGTCTCTGAGTCTGTTTTCTACTGAACTACCGGTATGTGTATGCATTCACATGGTACAAACTCAGCCCGGGTCTTACAAAGGAAATTAGATCATTATCTTTTAATTCTGAGATGACGATCTGATCGAAGAAGGCCTAAATGACGCAGTTTTATTTCTGAGTTGGTTTGACACACTGCACGGCCATCTTTCTGTCAGATATTATAAAGACAACAGTGTGTGCAGATTGCAATTTAATCTGGTCCAAACCTGACCAGCTGTTCTGTCTGCAACTTGTTTCTGACTTGACTTTACTGAGCTGTCTGAGTTAAACAGGTCCTTGAAATCCTTGAAAGTTTGTAATGAATAAGTTGTAAGAATCAAGGCCTTGAACGTTTTTGAAACTCTTAACTTAACGTTTTTAACTTAACATTGTAATTAGGTTGAACACGACACAGTTGAGAAGTGTTCACACATTCAAGCCTCTCTCTTTTTAATAGTTGTATGTGAGCTTCTGTAAAGCTGCTAGTTCTCATTCTCAGTGTTGTAACAGTAATTAATCTTGATCCGTGTCTCAAACTGCCATGTTGGATCCTTGAATTTGACGTTGAAGAATAAGGTGTGGGAACCATGGTTAAAGCGCCTGACAGCCTGGCTAATGCCTCAAATAGCAGCTCTCACAGAGTAGAGTCACAACATGCTTCACAAGCATCAAATATTTATAATAAGCCCATCAAAGAGTAAGAAACAACGAAACATCAAAACAAAGGACATCAACACAGAGTTACAGACACAAGAGGCTGAGACAAGACCAGTGTGAAACGGATGAGTCTTTTTTAAAGTGTCAACAGAGAGCACAGATTTTCAGTCCAGTGAAGAGCGTTCCACAGTTTAGGAGCCCTAGGGCCCTATCTTTGCAAAAGTGGTAATTGAGCATTTGCGCTCGTTTAACGCAGGCGCAATGCAAATTGTACAAGCACATGCCTATTATAATTGTACTGGACATAGGCGCCGCGTACCACATGCCAAAGCAGGCGTTTCATCGCTAAAATGTGGAGATGGCATTATCCTATTGTCAGCAGCGCGCAATTACTTTGCGCTAAGAGCTTTTAAAAGCACCTCCATCAAATTCTGCTGCTAAAAGTTTGATTCAGTGAGGCAATCAACTACAACTCACTGAGAAACTTTATCACATCACAAAGAAGGAAATTAATTGAGAGCCACCTGTGAGCCACCTGTGAGTCTCTATGACTTACGATTGCATAGATACATCCACTCTGCCTGCAGGGCTACAGGAGAGAGACAGAGTAGGCTACAGTGGGGGTTAGGAGTTCCAAGTTACTGACCAAACACACTATTTCAGTGATTGCTGTCAGAATATAGAGCCAGTTAACACTTATTTGAACACAAAAACTGAATGCTACTTTAAGATGGCAACAGATAGCCTATTTGACTTTGGCAACATTGTGCATTTATTGAACTTGCAAAAACTTTCTTTGAACTTTGAATAGGCTATATTTGAACTGAAAAGGAAAAATAAATGTAAAACAAAAAAAGGTCAACTAACTAAAATAAATTATATATATATATATATATATATATATATATATATATATATATATATATATATATATATATATATATATATATATATATATTTTTTTTTTATATCAGTTATCTTGTTTTCATAATTGTGGGAAGCCAGACATTTGATTAATTTTACAGGCTTAATGCTATTTGTCATTTAATTAGCCTGTAATTTGTAATTTACAGTTGAAGTATTAGGCCTATTGTTTTTGGGGATGTTTGGGGAGTTAGGTGGTCCCCGAGTTTTTCTTTATTGGTTAAGTGATCCTTGGTCTAAAAAAGTTTGAGAAACACTGCTCTAGAGGGTGCTGTCTGCAGCTGTGTGCTCACGGAGTTCCTCTAGACTGACATGACACATTGGTGCGCATGAGAGGGTATTCCTTATGCAAGTATCCAGACGGGAGACATGAGCTACCTTTTAGCAAGCTTTATTTACCACTCTGTATCCAATACTTCCGGTCCATTCTCCTATATGTTCCCCACCTCATCCATACATATTATGTTCCCATACATATGACATCACTGTCAGACTTTCTTAAAATAGCTTATTTTGTTTTTACTATACTTGCAACTAAACCTGAACAATAAATGCAAATAGTAAACCGCATTAATAAACATTCCAGTACACATCTCCTTTTCATTTTTTTTTTTTTTTTAGTAGTGCATCAACTCCAAACATATCAGGCTTTTCTCTCTTCCTGTTCGAGAACTGCGCCCACTCTGCCTGATCGACAGACAACTGCAAAATGTCCTTTCTTTCGACATTTTCTGCACTCAGCTTCCCGTGTGGCACAGTTGTTCAGGGAGTGTGCCGGTGTTTTCCCACACCGTCCACAGTTTTTCTGTCCTTTTTGGAAATCCTTTTGACCCTTGCTGTAGGCCGTTTTCCCCGTCTGGTTGTCTTTGTGGAACTTTTTTTTGAATTTCAGTAAATCCACATTTGCCTCTTTCTGATCTGTTGTACTTGTTTCGTGAACAACTGGTTGCTGTTTCTTGATTTCTTCATGTTGTCTCATCATTAACACTAGTCTTTCCAGTGTTAATTCACTATGCATCTGCAGCTTCTCAGACAGGCTGTGGTGTCTTGTACCAACCACCAACCTGTCTCTGATCATCTCATTCTGGACCATAATTACAGTGTTCTGCCAGTTTATAAACTGCAGAGATGAAGGACTCGGCTGATTCCCCTCATGGCTCTTGGCATCTTTTATTGAAACGAGCCCTTTCATAGATGACATTGTATTTGCAAATGAAGTATTGGCTATCTTCTCTCCGTTTCGGTCAGTGTGCGTGATGCGTATGCCACAGGTTTACCATCTTGGACGAAGCAGCTCCTAAGCCGTACTGGGATGCATCACAGGTGAGAGTCAGTGGTTTGTGAACATCATAGTGAAGCACAGGTGGGCTGGTGACACATGTCTTGAGCTTGTCAAAAGCGTCCTGTTGATGCTGTGTCCAGCTCCAAACCACATCCTTGTGCAGCAGCTGGCAAAGTGGTGCTGACACTTCTCTTAGGTTTGGGATGAATTTGCCCATGTAGTTAATCATCCCTAGAAAGTGTTGGAGAGCTGTCTTGTCCTCTGGAGCTGACATTTAACTGATTGCTGTGATTTGTGTTGGATCTGCTTTAAGTCCATCGTCTGTGAATATGTGTCTGACATTGCTCACCTCCTTGAGCCTGAACTTGCACTTTTTTGGGTTG
Source organism: Poromitra crassiceps (assembly GCF_964638095.1). Classification (NCBI taxonomy): domain Eukaryota; kingdom Metazoa; phylum Chordata; class Actinopteri; order Beryciformes; family Melamphaidae; genus Poromitra; species Poromitra crassiceps. The sequence goes on from NC_139624.1 coordinate 13,890,488, forward strand.
AGCCTGAGCTTCACCTGTCTGGCTCGATCCAACACTTTTTTCAGGTCATGCTCCTTAACTCCCTTGCCACCAATGATGGACTATCCATGTAAGGTGTTACCAAGATGGGTTCCATAGCTCTTTGTTAAAGTTCAGAGGCAGTGCTAATGCCAAAGGGCATCCTCAGGAACTTCAATCATGCTGAAAGGAGTTGTGAACGTTGTGCAGGTGGATGAGGGGTCATCTAATTTGATTTGCTAGAAGGAGGTTTTTGCGTCGAGGACAGAGAAGATGGTGGCGCCCGACATCTGTGCTGCTACCTCTTCCACTGTGCGCATGGGATGATGAGGGCGCATTAGTGACTTATTTAGGTCTCTAGCGTCTATGCAGATGCGTACGTCATTACTCTCTTTTTTATGTGTAGCGACCATGTTTGAGAACCATTCTGTGGCCTCATCCACAGATCGGATCACTCCTTGAGCTTGCATTCTCTTCTAGAGCTCTTTTTCCACCCTTTCTTTCATTGCCACAGGGAGGCGCCGTGGAGGGTCGACAACTGGTGTCACTTCTGTATTCACTTTCATTGAGTATGTCAAGTCAAGTCAAGTTTATTTGTATATCCCTAATTCACAACCATGTCCCAGAGGGCTTCACAGAAAATATGTCTAGCTAAGACACAACAGTAGCAAATTACAGTAGTAATGATAACACATTGAACAATTGATAAAGACATATAGAAAATAAAGAAATATAGAAGAGAGCGGAGGAGAGAGCAGGAGAAGGGAGGGAGAGCAGGGGGAATGTGAGAGAGGAGAGAGCAGGAAAGTGATGAGGTGGGGAGGGAATGGGAAATGTTGGGGAGTATGAGGTGGGGAAGGAGCAGGGGAAGGGGGAAAGAGGAGAGAGCAGGGGAGTGTATTAAAAATGTGAAGTGCTATGTTTACGTCCTGACACTCTAATATACTAGAGAATTGCTCATTTTGATTTAGAATTTCAATAAATTCCTCTTTGCTGTAGTGTTTAAGACTTCTCATAGTCACGGATTTATGCTGCTTATATAAAGGTCTTTAGATTTTCCTTGTAAGATAAATAAACTCGTGGACACTTAGACTGTGATTGACAACACCACTGTTATGAATGTTCTGACTATCAGATACTAGAATCAAATCAATCACAGTGGCTGTGGTGTCCGTGATTCTAGTGGGTTCATTTACCAGCTGGCAGAGCCCTGATAGTCTACAGAAGCTGTCAAAACGACTAAGTTTATTCACCAGCTATTAGATTTTCTATCTAAGCTACTAGACTGATGCCATATTAGTAAATTAGGTCAAATCTAAGTTTATACTGATATTGCTGGCTTGAGACAACACGCTCAGCAATTCAGGATTGTATATACCCAACAGCTAATAAATATTTCCAGAGAATGACATCATCAAACACAACCATCAAGCACAACCATATGATTGGGAAAATAAGTGGGTTTTGAGTCTAGTTTTGAAGATTTCAATGGAGCCAGCTTCCCTAACTGACAGAGGAAGTTCGTTCCAGAGATGTGGAGCACGGTAAGAAAATGCTCTGCTACTGTACCTGATGATTTTTTCTTAATTTTAAGGACGGTTAGATAATTACCGTCCTGTGGGTGGAGAGTATGCGTGGGAACATAAGGAATGATTAGCTCAGATAAGTACAGGGGTGCAAGCCTGTGCAAAGATTTAGAGGCAGAAGCACCTTAAAGTCCGATCTGGCCTGAATTGAGGGCCAGTGGAGGGAGATTAAGAGATTAAGTTATTATGATCAAACTTCTTAGTTCTAGTTAGAATTCTAGCAGCAGCGTTTTGCACGAGTTGTAATTTATTTCTGCTACAAAGTGGAAGGCCAGAGAATAAGACATGACAGTAGTCGAGTCTAGATGAAACAAAGGCGTGTATAAGGTTTCGGCATCCATTGCATTTAGCAAGGGACGGATCTTTGAGATATTGCGGATGAAAGAAAGCTATTTTAGTGATTTCCATGAGCATCGAATGAAAGAGTAGAATCAAAGGTAACACCTAGGTTTTTCACCTTTGAGTTTGGAGTAATTACGCAGTTCTCAATATTCAGATAAGATCATTGAGAAGTGGAAGTTGGGTTTTTGAGCCAACAACTAGAAATTCAGTTTTGTTGGCATTTAGTCGCAAGAAGACATCCAATCTGTAACAGCAATTAAGCAGGATTCAAGATTAGCGAGTTTAGAGCGGTCGTCTGGTCTAATTGGTATATACATTTGGGTATCATTGGCATAACAGTGGAAATGAATGCCATATCCATGGAAACTTTCGCCAAGAGGCAGTAAGTAAACACCAAAGAGTAAGGGACCCAGGACAAAGTATGTGACAGGTAGGTCACCAACTTCATCTCTGAATAAATCTGCATATTCCTCAAACACTCTCTGTGACAGATTTCTAACCTGAACAGTGTCTATGTGGTATACCTCCTTGCTGAAGGTGAGCAGCTTCACCCTCAGGCTGTCCTTCAGGCCTAGAATGTAGTGTACACTTTCATTCATGACTTCAAACTGCAGGTTGTATGGCTGCTCATTGATCATACAGTAGCTCCTCCAAAAGCAACGAGTTTAACTTGCTTGTGTGACTTGTACAATTCTTTATTTTTCCGTATGACTTTGTATGCATCAAGAGAAATGACATTACATTTGGCACCTGCGTCCACTATTAACTTAAGAGCTTTGTCATTTATTGTCACTGTGCAATGTCCTTTAGTTTTGTAGTTGTCATCCGTTCGCACAGTTTGAGTTGATGTCATTATTTTCTTCATATAATAACAGGCCTTCAATGGTGAATGTGTCGTCACTGTCTGAATCTGTTTCGGCTAACAGCGGATTCACCTGTCTGCTTGACTTGCCTGCTTTTGCAGATCTGTATTGCTATTTGAAGTGGTTGTTCTTCTTGCTGTCCAAACGTTGGGCATTGTTCATGTTTAGCTGTGTGTGTGTGTGTGTGTGTGTGTGTGTGTGTGTGTGTGTGTGTGTGTGTGTGTGTGTGTGTGTATTCACAGCATCCACACTGCTTACAGCTGTCACATGTCTTTATCTTCACAGCATCCACACTACTTACAGCTGTCACATGTCTTTATCTTCACACAGCATCCACACTGCTTACAGCTGTCACATGTCTTTATCTTCACAGCATCCACACTGCTTACAGCTGTCACATGTCTTTATCTTCACAGCATCCACACTGTTTACAGCTGTCACATGTCTTTATCTTCACAGCATCCACACTGTTTACAGCTGTCACATGTCTTTATCTTCACAGCATCCACACTGCTTACAGCTGTCACATGTCTTTATCTTCACAGCATCCACACTACTTACAGCTGTCACATGTCTTTATCTTCACACAGCATCCACACTGCTTACAGCTGTCACATGTCTTTATCTTCACACAGCATCCACACTGCTTACAGCTGTCACATGTCTTTATCTTCACAGCATCCACACTACTTACAGCTGTCACATGTCTTTATCTTCACACAGCATCCACACTGCTTACAGCTGTCACATGTCTTTATCTTCACAGCATCCACACACTGTTTACAGCTGTCACGTCTTTATCTTCACAGCATCCACACAGCTTACAGCTGTCACATGTCTTTATCTTCACAGCATCCACACTGCTTACAGCTGTCACATGTCTTTATCTTCACAGCATCCACACTGCTTACAGCTGTCACATGTCTTTATCTTCACACAGCATCCACACTGCTTACAGCTGTCACATGTCTTTATCTTCACAGCATCCACACTGCTTACAGCTGTCACATGTCTTTATCTTCACAGCATCCACACTGTTTACAGCTGTCACATGTCTTTATCTTCACAGCATCCACACTGCTTACAGCTGTCACATGTCTTTATCTTCACAGCATCCACACTGTTTACAGCTGTCACATGTCTTTATCTTCACAGCATCCACACTGCTTACAGCTGTCACATGTCTTTATCTTCACAGCATCCACACTGTTTACAGCTGTCACATGTCTTTATCTTCACAGCATCCACACTGCTTACAGCTGTCACATGTCTTTATCTTCACAGCATCCACACACTGCTTACAGCTGTCACATGTCTTTATCTTCACAGCATCCACACTGTTTACAGCTGTCACATGTCTGTATCTGCAGCAGCATCCACACTGCTTACAGCTGTCACATGTGTTTGTGCAGAGAGGGCTTTACTGTGTTCTTCAGTCAGTTAATTTGTTTGTCAGATGCGTACAGCCTTTGCTAGAGTGAGATCTGTCTCTTTGAGCAAGGCACCTCTGACTCAGTTGTTTCACCAGGTTGTTGGTATCTGGTGTTGAAGTGATGCCTCTCCCTTATCACGTTGGTCACTGGGCTGCATATCTCTCTGAATGTCCTTTTAAGGTGTTCTGGATCCTCCCTTGACTCCGCTGGTGTTGTGACCACATTGTCCTCCGACAAAACTGCAGGCGAATATGTGAATGAGCGCTCTCTCTCTGTAGCCTCGGTTCCTGCAAGATTGAGGAGTATAGGCTCTGGTCACTGTGTGTGGCAGCAATGAATATCTCATATTCACGTTCAAACTTGCACCAGTTCTCTTCCACATTTCCATCAAAGACGAGAGGGTCTGGGCATCTGATTCTGTCTGCCATTGTTTACGTGCAGGTGTCACTTTTTACAGTTTGACTTGACTTGACTTGACTTGAGTTTATTTACTTGTTAAATATACCAGAGTCAGACGAGAGGACATGTTGACATGACAGCACAGAAACATGTATATCTCATAAAATCAGGTTGCAACTCTCACAAGACTTATGCCGGGTACGGCAACACTCTGTAGCCAAACAGTATAACAGTGCAACTGTCTACATCTACCATAACCTCAACATTACTGAACTTAGTTAATTGACACAAGAATTTCAAACAGACTCACTAAGTTAATTTGACCCTAAGTAGCTGCCAAAATAATGGAAGGGATACAAATTACTGTATATTAAAAGCAGGCGAAATTGGTCCCCCCTCACTGTGACTGTCTCTTCCCTTGACATACAATGGGTTTTATTTTGTAAATTGACAGTTTTATTTCCTGCCCAGCTCAGCCTGTTCTGTGCTGCTTGACCCAACTCGAAGTGGGAAGTGAAAATGCACAGGGCGCGTTTAGCGGAGCAGAGCGGAAGCTTCAGGACCGTGCCATGAAGCACTGCGTCTGGTGGACCCAGGCATTCACTGAGCATTCCGTCTTCAATTGGTCGATTTCAAATTGGGATACCGCCTGGTATCCCAGCATGCTTTGCAAGGCGATGATCATCGAACGGCAGCAACTAAAGGAGGGGCCAATTTGAAATTGATCAAATGAAGCCGGAAAGACAGGAAGACAGCCAATCAAGCTGCAGCACAGAAAGGCACTGGCAAAAGTCTGCTCTATTTCTGCAACCATTTTCACAGTGGTCATTTTGTGTCTCAAAGGCTATGATGGAGTTTTAGGGCCATGCATGATGAAAAATAAAAATTAAAGAGGGATTTTTTTTCCCAATGACAGGAGGGGAAAAAAATAGTTTCCATTTCGAAATTTCGTGAATAAAGTCGAAATTTCGTGAATAAAGTCGAAATTTAAGCACCAGGCAGAAGAAAAAATAAATCAGAGGAGCAAGTTCTTTTTTTTTCAAGAATAAAGTCGAAATGTTGAGATTAAAGTTGAAATTTTGTGAATAAAGTTGAAATACTGTAACGAGAATAAAATTGAAATGTATCATTGCCCCTGGAGCAATATCTCCAAAGACCAGACAGCCTCGCTGGTCTATTTGGATTCCCAGGGGCACAAGTTAACACATCTTAACACATTGGGTGCCAGCCATGTTTTCATTCCTGTAGGTAAGTTGTGCCAGGGGTGTTTTTGACGATTCTGGCTCATTTTAAAACAGCCGAGGATTCTTTTCTGTTATGACTTCGTGAACATCAATCATCTAAAAAGAACTAATAGAATGTGTGCTTTCTCTGTCTAAAAGAGTTAGTTTGTAGAGTTAGTAGTTATGTAGATATTAGCCGTTGAGTACAGCATGGTTTTGGCCTCTGAGAAGGAAAGCTGAGAAAAATGTAGTTTTGTGAAATTCAATCAAACAGGCAGAACAGTCACTTTTCACCATTTATTTTTGGCATCAGTGAGACATCAGACATCTGAACAATAGTTGTTTTCAATAATGGAGGAATAATACAAATAATAAAATAAATAAATGTCAAAATAAATACAAAACAAGAGCAGACTCAGCTTTTTTTTTTTTTTATATAGTTTTTTTTTTTAATAGTTTTTTTCGGTTAGTGATCAAACCGGTTTGGGCTCGTACACCGAATCCAGAACTGCTCCAAAATGTAATGGGTACTTCCTTGGCCCATGTTACACCCATCCACAAAGTTACATGAAAATCGGCAGGTACTTTTTTATGTATTCCTGCTAGCTAGCAAACAATCAAACAAAGAGCAAAAACAATCCCTGGCTGGTTTTATTTTTATTTTTATGACCCATACCTACTCAGCGCCAGCGCCGCTGAGGAAGGTTCTTGTCTGAGTGGTACTCCTCATAGCATCTACCCCTGTGTAATGAGACCCCACATTTGACACACATGTAGCGTGTCTCTTTTCTAACCTTTTTCTTTGCACACATGCTACACCTCCTCGTTGGGGTATCTTTTTTGGGTGTGGCTGGTATGAGGACCATTACATGGCCCGCTAGCTTGACCTCCAGCCTGCATTGAGGGTCCAGGTATGGTCGCCGGGGCATGGTTGCAGGTTGGTCACTGCCCCCCGCCCCCGCCCCCACCTCCTCCCCGCCACCCCCCACCTCCTCCTCGCCAGCCCCCACCTCCTCCCCGCCACCCCCCACCTCCTCCTCGCCAGCCCCCACCTCCTCCCCGCCAGCCCCCACCTCCTCCCCGCCACCCCCCACCACAGGTCTGGTCCATACACCGATAACACTCAGGATGAAATCCAGCAATGTTTCACACTTTCTCTGGCGTTTAGCTGGGTGTTTAGCTTTGTACAGAACAAAGGCGTTATAAAAAGAGATCTGAAACATGTACATGACAAATTTGAAGGGCCACCTGGATGTCTTCCTGGCAAACGGATAGTATGCAATGTTCTGATCCAATCTGTCGACCCCATTCATGTACTTGTTGTAGTCTGCCACACACTTGGGTTTTGTGTGTGCGACCCTCTCTGTGCTGCCTTTCTGCCTGACCTGCACCGTCTCCATCGTGTCGTCGTGCAGCGTGGAGACCATCTTCACGATTCTTTTATCTCGCCAGGCGAGAACCATGGTGCCACCGTTGTGGCGCATGACCGTTTCCCCCAGCTTCACGGTGTGGTTGGTGACTATGGTAGCAGGTGGCTCACCCCTGTTCTTCCTCAGAGTGCCACAGACATGTGTCTGACACTCCAGCAGCTGTGCACACATTCCAACAGAGTTGTAGTAATTGTCCATGTACAAATGGTACCCCTGCCCTGCCAAGTCCCCGAGGAGGAACTCCACCGTCTCGCCTAGGGTGGCCCGCTCACCACAGTACAGCTTCATGTTGTGGCAGTAACCTGTCTGGGAGTCACAGAGGATGTAGGACTTGATCCCATACTTTATGGGTTTTTGTGGGTTGTAGACTTTGAAGGCCAACCGCCCACGCCACAGGAGCATCCCCTCATCAATGCTAATGTTTTGACTCGGTGTGAACATGTCTCTGAACTTTGCTAACAGGTCGTTCAGAACTGGCCGGACCTTGAACAACTTGTCTGCACCATCAACATCAAAATTGTTACTGAAATGGAGGAATCTTGTGAGCAGTTGAAAGCGGTTGCGAGACATGGTTTTGTTGAAGTGGGGGGTAGCAGTCAGTTCATTTGTGGTCCAGTACATGGCCAGTTTAGGCTTCTGGACGATCCCAGTGAGGAAGTATAGTCCCAAGAAGCTCTTGAGTTCTGCCACATCAGTGTCCTTCCACCTCCCAAGCCTCGAATGTGGCAGAGCCTCGCTCACCTGACTGATGCACTGGTGTGCATACAGGTTAGTTTGGACAACAATAGCCTGCAGCAGCTCATCGTCCAGGAAGAGCTGGAAAAAGTCAACTGGTTCAGCAGCACCACCACTATGATGACCCGGTTCAGCTGTGAAGGGGATGTGGGTTGGCTCCCAGTCAACTCCACTCCAGCCTGGACCTGCAGGCCGTTTCCCTCTTCCAGCTCCACTGCCACAATCTGCAAATTATAGAAATACATAATTACCATAAAATAGTGTTTTTTATATGTGTGGTACTGAATGCTGGCTGGAACCTGTGATGTGAAAATAAACCTGATTCTGAGGTGTGCTCTTACCCATTTTCCTGGCACCAGAGGCTGCAGCACCAGAGCCGCTACAGCTGGCTGCCTCAGGCTCATCTTCAGACTGTTCAGAGTCTGAAATAAAAGTAAAATGAATTGACTGACTGCTGGCTTTTGTATAGTCATAGTAATTACATTTCCACAAGTTACACAAGTCATCTCAAACATCGTCTTACCACTGCTCTCTGGAGCTTCGCTCCTCGACGGGGCCCACTCCTCCTCAGAATCCTCCGCGTCTGGAGAAGACTGGAGGTCACTCGACTCGGACTCAGTCGTGAGCCCTGCAGCCGCAGCCGCGACATGCAGAGGCTCACCCCGTTCATCATCCGAGACCTCGGAATCGGTCTCCGGCACAAGCTCGTTTCGGACGGAAAAGAAATCAAGCAGTGATCTCTGATCGGCCGATCGCTTGCGTGCAGCCGCCGAAGACCGCTTGCGTTTGGCCGGCATGGCACAAACACGCCACCCGCTCCCAACTAAACTGAAATAAAACTACTGCTACGACTAACTCAAACTGAACTGAAATAAAACTACTGCTACCACTAGCTCAAACTGAACTGAAATAAGGCTAATCTACCGGCTACCAACTCGATCAAACTGAACTAGAATAAACTGAACTAGAATAAAGGCTAAATACTAAAATGAACTGACGCTAACGCTAAATGTGCTAAGCTAACTACAATGAACACTAACTGTAACTACCGCTAACTATCTATCTAAACAAAGTCTTTATAAAGACTATACTAAACACTACGACTGTACTAACAACTAAATCAACTACGCTAACCAACTCGCTCTAAATCTGACTCTAAATTGCTAAATTGCTGAAATTCTCTATATATAAATCGCTATGTAATTCTGTCTCTGTCTTACTCGCTCAATCTTACCTACACAACCCGCTGATCAAAGAGCCCGCCTTCCCTATATAGAAATCTTTGTTAGAGTACTTCCGGGGCAGCGGGAGAGGTCGGATCCACATTCACATATTGCCCAAGGGCGCCAGCTAGTGGAAACCACTGAAAACGATGTAAGACGAATTAGTCCGTCCTTGGCACTTAAGCGCTGGATTATGTAAGACGAATTAGTCCGTCTCTGGCACTTAATGTGTTAAGACCAGAGAGGCTAAAAGTATATGGCTGGGCCTATACACCCAGGCCAGCCACCCCCACCACCGCCCACAGTGTAGCCTACATACTGTACATATCTCATTCTCCCACTCAGTCAGTGGTAGGCTATATCGTGAGTTTCTGAAGTGTTGCAACTATATTGATGCAATGCCATGTGTATTTAATTTAAATTGCCATAATCTTGAGATTGATCATTCACAGATGATCTTGTACAACCAAATGCAAACGTCGGTTTGCGTTATTAAGGAGAGGAGTTGATTTGCCACTTAAGGAATGGTAAGTATAGGATATGATCACATGCGGTCTCAAACACCAAGTGCTTTCGTAGGCTATGGTTACTTACATTTTTCTTTAAGCAAATATTATTCCCATGTTGCAAAGTGAGCTATAAGGTCTATATGACGAATTATAGCCATGCAATAGAGGCCTATATCAAAATTGTGCTGGTGACGGGCAGATACAGGCTTTCATCTTGCTGCGCACCTGTGTGGAGCTGCCTGCCGACTCCATATCCAAGTGTCTCTCCAACTTGCAATGCACACAATCCTAGCCTGTGTAATATGAATAGGCCTATAACTCTCTGCTCCTCAATTCTTAATCAATTTATTTTGTTTCCTATAGCCTAATTTCCAGATTGCGGCCGCGTTAAATTCGGCTGTGTCAACCACGCTTCAGCAGATCAAAACGCGACAATGCTCACTGCAGGCCAAGCGCATGGCTTGTTGAGATGAGTATGACCACTGCCGACAAACCTTTCTCAGATGATACTGTTAATATGTCAACACAGAAGTTAAAATAAAGTGTCGGAATATTTGTAATAAAATCAGAACAAACAAATTTTCATTTTTAAAGCAAGTTGTGTGTTGTTTCTGCAATGTCAGGCTATTTGATGCAGACATTGAAATAATGGACATGTCGTTAACGATGGCTACTGTATTTCTCTTAAACATAAAATAGGCTAAATAAGGCACACACAAAAACTAGCCTACCTTTTTTATTTATAGCTGCCAGCCATATTTACAGTAGGCTATATGATTATCAGTATAGCCTATTTAAAATTCATATTTGAGAGGTTGAATCCTCCATCGTTTCAGGGGGCACGGGTCAGACAGCCATGTCTACATTAGCTTACCTATTTGATGGGTCGGCACTTTGTTATGTATGTTCATATTACACATGGGTTTTCACTGCTTTTTCACGCATTGCAAGTTGGAGAGACACTTGGATTTGAGTCGGCAGGTAGCTCCGTGAGCCAGCAAGCATGGTTTTGTTCATTTTAAATTAGTTTCAATTGATGAAAGGAGTGTCGGCAAGTGTTAGCCTATATAAACTATAACTCCTTTGGTGTCCAACACGCAGTGCACAGCGAGATGAAAGCCTGCATCTGCCCATCACCTGCACAATTTTGATATAGGCCTATTGAAATAGGCTAGACTTAAATGTTCACACATCTCCATCTATTAAATAAGCGAATATTATTATGTGATGTAGACTAGATACGTGATGAATGAATGAATTTGCAATTAGGAAGCACAGATGCACAGTGCGCCTCTCCTCACCTCACAACAACATGGAAATAACATTTGCTTTTATGGAAGAAAAAGGTAAGAAATAGCGTATTGTGTTAGTTAGCCTCAATCTCGAGATTATGGCAATTTAAACTAATTAAATCCAACAAGAATTGAAGAGAGGAATTGGAAACATGCGGATGTTCGCTGCCAATCTATATGGCATGCACCATGCAGTCGCAATATGATTATTTATTTATTTATTTTCAGTGTTTATTCTAATTTATTTCATCTGATAATATGTATAGGCCTAAAACTGTAGCAAATTCATTGTGTTTATAGGTGTTGCCCCCATGCACGTGAGTCTAATTTATTATAGAGTTCAAGATTCAAGATTTTTTTTTATTGTCACTCCGTGGTACAAGTATCACGTGTGAAATTATTGTGCTGTGGACTCCGTTTACAACATAGTGCAAATATAACAGGGCATATGAGTGCAAAAACAACAAGAGACACAACAAGCAATAAGGCAGTAGAGTGATAAGACAAGTCAGAGACAGTGGCATATTCACTGCACATAGGTGCACATGTCATGTGCATACTTTAGACGTGCTTAAACATTTTAAATTCGACGTATTTGACATACAGGTGCAAATAGGATATACCTTATTAAACATACAATTAAACATTAGACATACATAATGGTAGCAGCTACAGTGCAATCTGCCTATTAGTTTCAAATATAGTCTGCTGAGTTTATATTTTGGTCTGAGGGTGGCGCCAGAGGAAAGGCCAATAGGGTCAGCAAGGGTCAGTAGGTTGACCCTATACATAACAGTGATGCATAACATTGATATGCGACAGCATTGGCTCTCCAAATGTCAATACTCACCTGTTAGCACAGCAGCATCCATGCTATATGACCCCATTCAACTTCAACATCCTATACATTTATTCTCTCTATTCCTCTCACAAGGAAATTACATGTATTACAGTAGATAATTGTTTGGGGAGTCACCCAGATAAAGCTCAAGGGAAACTTTAGACTCCACACCCAGTTTTTTCCTTGAGTTCAGACAGAATTTCTTCCTGCATGTCAGTGTATGCTTCTTGAACCACTGGTATAAGTTCAGTTGACTGAGATGAATAATAAGCAGACTTCTTTGGCAGCTGTAAGTTGACAAGTTCAGCCCACTCTCCAATTTCATTCTGCGTTGTCCCAGTGAAAAGGATGGCGGCTGAAGATACCAGGTTGTTCTCAGGCTTTCCATTGACATAAGGACAAGACTGCCATGAACCACTATGGCCATTTGTGCATGTCCAATTTATTTTTTTTATCATGGATCCATTCATGGTTTTTTGGTTGTCTTCAAGGAAAATGCCACATGTGTGGCACGTTTTGAACAGTTCCATAAGGGATGATTCGTTTACAAGCCACTTTCTTTCAGACCAGTCTCTATGTTCTTCTGTTCCATCAATGCTGACATCTGAGCAAGACGTTAGTATGGAAGTGCTGTCGTCTGGAACAAATGTGCTGTCTCCCATAGAACTCTGGCTCGAAGTCTGGCTCGTACTCTGGCTTGTATCCATTGCTTCAGATGCAACTGTTGAGCTTTGGAACTCTGACTTCTAAAGAAAGAAATAGCAATGAGTGAAGTGATTGACTAGATGTATTCACACATCTAAAAGTAAGTTACATTATGGCCATTATGTGTTATGTTCATGGTTGATACATTCACCGGACCCTATCTTTGGAACGGTACCTTATGAAGAATGGGCTGCTCGTTTTGAGAATATATCAGCTTACCTGTGACTGTGTCCATGTGGGAGGGAGGCAAAGGTATGTTCCAGATGATGAAAGGTTTCCACTTGGAACAGCTTGGGCAGGGCTGTTGAGAACAAGCTGCATGTATGCACCAAATGTGGTAGAGTGCTGCACAGGGGTAGATGGTTGGACTGCAGAAAACACGATCCCATCCTCATCAGCCGTCAGAACAGGAGTGCATGCCTGGAGTGGAAGGGGCGCAGGTGTCATCCCTGAGGAAGAACCCCTATGTGCCCCCTGAGCACAAGTAGAGGTGGCTGCATCCTAAGGGTTAGAATGGGTCAAATGTTGAATTCCCCTCTGCCATAGATAGCCTACAAGTTACATTTTAAAAGCTATTGTTATCATTAGATGTGATTGAATCACACTTGGTCATAATTTGACTTCAACACACACACACACACACACACACACACACACTTGATTGGACATGGGCTCTCAGCTGTGCCAAATCGCTGCATGTGCATTATGGCTAAAACAGGTATAGGCCTAATGCTAAAATAATTACAATTATGGATGGAAATACAATGATGTGAGCAGCAGACGGTGTTATTTAGCTGCAAATGTATGATAATCACACCAAAGTGTGAGTTGCAATGCTAACCAGGTAGAATTTGCCTGGTAGTAAGCCATCAAACTACTAGTAGGCCTCTAGGCTAGAGGCCTACTAGTAGTTTGATGGCTTACTACCAGGCTAGAGGCTCTAGCTGAATCCCACAACCGATATAGGCTATCCACCTTATTTTTGTGAGGCTCCGCTGTAAAATAATTCTGGGAGCAATATCCAGTCTAGAACGTGAGCAGCTGTGTGTTTACGCTAGCTTGACGTTGCCTGGATAGTACTCTACACTGCAGCCCATGACTGCATCGCATTTCCTTGTCGAACTCCGACATTAAAAGTTTGCTCGTTACAAAATAACACTAGTTTTGGTTATGTAGCCTAATCATGTTTTCTATCACATCCGCTAACCTGTTGCTCATTGAATAAGTCGGCATTTATCAGCTCAGCTGCAACGTTTACAGACTGGTAGGCTATATTAGACGGGCTGTGTTGTGTCAAGCTAGACGTAACGAGGGAAGGGGACAGCAGAAGGATCATGGCCGCCAAAAATAAGGTGGATACTGGATAGACTATTTCCTTTTTTTACTGACAACATTGTTATATTTAGGTACTGTAATCTCTCTTACCATGGGTTTTGGAACAGCACTGCTCTTCAGTACATGGGCCTTCTTCTGTCCTGGACGTGGAGGGAGGTACTCATTTTTGGTGAAATGAGCGCCGCAAACACGAAGTTTTTTTATCCTTGCTGGCTTTGTCTCAAACCTCAAGCCTATCGCAACAAGCCAAAGTTGTCTAAGGGCACGGTCCGTGACAGGGAAACGATGGAATACACTGTTACTAATGTTTGCATTGTTACAACCAGGAAAATCACAAGAGCGAACCATTTTGTCAACGTGCCTCCTACCGTAGCCTACTCCTTTCGTACTCGCTGTTTACAGCCCGCGCTGTCTGAAACACCTGAACACACCGGTAATGGCTTCCGCGGCTGCAGTGCATGCGCGGAGTGATACTAGCCAGAAAATAGTGCCAATAAATTGCGCCGGTCTGAGCAACCACGAGCCTGCGGTTTTATTGTTGAAATGAGATGTCATAACACATGCATGCGTTCTTTAGGGGTACAACTTGATAACTCCGTGTGTCCGTCGGGACTAGTTTTTCTCCACTCAGATCAAGTTATAGCTCCGCCCACGGGAATCATGGATGTTCATATAACATTATGTCCAATAATCCGCACTATCCCTTTAAGTATACATTTAGCAAAGGAATTACCCTGCTCCATGCTCTTTAAAGCATGCGCTGATCAGCTGTCTCCAATCTTCACCCAGATTTTCAACAGATCACTGGAACAATGCAAAGTCCCCTCCTGCTTTAAACGCTCCACCATAATCCCGGTCCCGAAAAAGGCCGCCATCAAAGGTTTAAATGACTACAGACCGGTGGCCCTGACTTCTGTAGCCATGAAATCCTTTGAGAGGCTGGTGCTGGCTCACCTGAAGCACGCAACCGGTCACCTGATGGACCCCCTGCAGTTTGCCTACCGGGAAAACAGGTCAGTAGATGATGCAGTCAATACAGGACTGCACCACATATTGCATCACGTCGACTCCCCAAGGACATACGCCAGGATCCTGTTCATCGACTTCAGCTCGGCGTTCAACACGATCATTCCAGAAATCCTCTGTACCAAACTCACCCAGCTCGGTGTGCCTGCCTCCACTTGTCAGTGGATCATAAACTTCCTGACAGACAGGTCGCAGCAGGTGAGGCTGGGAAAAACCACATCCGGCATCCGAATAATCAGCACTGGCGCCCCCCAGGGGTACGTGCTCTCACCCTGGTTATTTCTGCTATACACAAATGACTTCACCTCAGGGGACCCATCCGTCAAACTCCTGAAGTTTGCAGATGACACAACAGTCATCGGCCTCATCCAAGATGGCGATGAGTCTGCCTACAGACAGGAGGTTGAACGCCTGGCCCTCTGGTGTGGTCAAAACAACCTTGAACTGAACCAGCTCAAAACTGTAGAGATGATTGTAGACTTCAGGAAAAGCCCCCCTGCATTGCCCCCCCCCCCTCACCATTTCCAACAACACAGTGTCTACGGTGGACTCCTACAAGTTCCTGGGATCCATCATCTCCAAGGACCTAAAGTGGGAGGCCAACATTGGCTCCATCATCAAGAAGGCACAACAGAGGCTGTACTTCCTACGCCAGCTCAGGAAGTACAAACTGCCCCAGGAGCTGCTGGTACAGCTCTACACTGCCATCATCCAGTCTGTCCTCTGCAACTCTAGTCTCTTAGAACAGACAAGTTGGCTTCCGCAATTTTCAAATGCTTCCGCCATACCGTCTGTACTTCGTGGGGGAGAATCATGCACCAACCGGAATGGGAAGTAGAAAGGCGGGTTTTCCGCTCATTAGTCCAATCAGAATCGCAGAAAGGCGGGTCTTCCGCTCATTAGTCCAATCAGAATCCAATATGCCGCATTTTTCGTGCACACACGTGTCGTGATTGGTCGGATTCCGTCGGACTTCTTTCCTGTCTGAAGGTTTTTTTCCCAACTTCCTTGTGCATGTTCTTCTGGGGGTGTAAAGTACAGACTGTGTATAGCTGCATTCGCCGGATGTAGATGAGACAGTCTGTTTTAAGAGACTACTGCAACTCCATCTCTGTCTGGTTTGGCTCTGCCACCAAACAGGACAAGCGCAGACTTCAACGGACAGTCAGGACCACAGAGAAGATCATCGGTGCCAACCTGCCCTCCATCCAAGACTTGTACTCCTCCAGAGTAAAAAAAAAGGGCAGGAAAGATCATCACGGACCCATCTCACTCTGGCCACGACCTGTTTGAACTCCTCCCCTCAGTGGCGTGCCTGACCAAGTTGGTGCCCTAGGCAAGATTTGTGCTGGTGCCCCCCCTCCCCCAAAGAAAATATAATAAAAATTATATCGCAGCGAATTCCACCACTGCAGTGCAGGCTGAGAATCACCCTTCCCCAGTGGCGCTGGAAGTACTTTTAGGAAGGGGTGCTGTAAGGAAGGGAGTCTCAGCGCCGAAGAAAATTTGATGTTTTTTGGACTTTAATCCATATTTAGAAGAATATTTAATTTTAAATTAACATTAGGATTATACTGTTGTGATGTCATTATTCAGTATCTTCTCCTTTTCTCACTCACTTTCATATAAGCACCTGCTCTCCCTTTAGTCGTTTTACACTACAACAGACAGCAACACAGGCATAAACACTGAACTTATTATTATTATTATGGAAAACCAGATTATGATGAAAATCAAACACTTTTGAAGAGAGAGCATATTAAATAAGATCAGAGCTGGAAAGCACAAACTGTTTTTTAATGCATTTTGTTGGTGGTATAAACACAAGACAGCCAAATCCAACAATTTCGAAAATCCCATTTCTTGCCACCAGGGGGTGCTGCAGCACCCTCAGCACCCACCTTCCAGCTCCCTTGCCCCCCCCCCACTCTGGGAAAAAGCTCCGAGCAGGTAAAAGGGGGCGCGGCCGCGCAGGGGGTGGGGTGGTATGGATTAGGGACCATGGTGAAAGCCCAGGCAGCCAGAAAGCCAGAATTAGAAAAATGATTTCACTATTATTTAAAGACTTAAGATGTTGTTGTGCTTATTTTTTGTCTACCGTAAATTCCGGACTATAAGCCGCGGCTTTTTTCCCGTTTTTTGGCCCCTGCGGCTTATATAACGGTGCGTCTTATCTATGGATTTTTTCAGAAAAAAAAAAAAAAAAAAAAAAAATCTCTCTTTTTTAGCACTCTTTCTAACTATAAATCCACTTCTGTTTTAATTTCCTCTCTTGCCCTCTTTTCACCACACCGCGGACACTGTGTGCACTGTAAAAATAAACAACGGTGGTGTTGTGTTATGTTGTTTTGTTGAAATGTTGTAATACGGTAAATGGGAGCTTCCTCAAACAGCCATCTCTTCCCGACAATCCCCTCTGTGCGTGACCACTTACATATGGTAATTACGGTAAGCAAACGGCCACTCGGGCAACAACTCCCTCCCCCGACTACCAGGAGAAAATCACAAACTTCGGCGAATTCACACAAAGGAAGATCAAGGAATATTCACAACAAGACGAGCAGTAGAAGCAACACTCTCACTTACCATGGGGAAGGTACGCAGAAATTCACACGAGGCAGCTTTCAAGTTGAAAGCAGTCAATCTCGCATTAAAAGAGAGCAGCCGCCGATCAAACAGAGCAGCCGCGCGTAACCTGGGCAAAAGGGACTGTCCGTCCGGGGGAGAACTACTGAACAACTCCCTCCCGACTATCAGGAGAAAATCACAAACTTCGGCGAATTCACACAAAGGAAGATCACGGAATATTATAGGAGTGTGAAAACATCCACAATTACCAACGGGTTCCAAAACGCTGGACTGCTGCGGGATGAAGAGGATGCCGCCACGGGGACTGCCCCCTAGTCCGATACCTCACGAGTCCGATACCTCACGAGTCCGACACCTCATGGTTTTGGGTTAGGGTCTGGGGGAGGTTAGGTTTAGGCGTGGGGGTGGGAGAGGTTAGGTTTTGGGTTAGGGTCTGGGGGATGTTAGGTTTAGGCGTGGGGGTGGGAGAGGTTAGGTTTTGGGTTAGGGTCTGGGGGAAGTTAGCCTCTTTTTTCGGACTCGTGAGGTGTCGGACTCGTGAGGTATCGGACTCGTGCCATGGCACCTGAAGGAGAGAGGAGAGTGGTTGACGAAGCCACCCTGAACCTGTTCGTTTCCGACACTGAAGATGAGGACTTTGGTGGTTTCAGTACGCAGGAAGAAGAGGAAGACGAGGATTAGTGACTTGACTTCTCTGGTTACAGGTTTGCTGCACATATACGGTAGCCTATTGTTGTGTGATTTTGTCTGGGGATTAGTGACCTGACTTTTGTTTTGTTTTGTTGAAATGTTAATAAATGGGAGCTTCCCCAAACAGCGATCTCTTTCCCGACATTCCTCTCTGTGCACGAACCCTTTCATATGGTAATTAAACATCAAAACACCCGCGGCTTATAGTCCGGTGCGGCTTATAGAAGAAAAAAATAGTCAATTTTGGTCCCGCGGCTTATACACCGGTGCGTCTTATAGTCCGGAATTTACGGTACTATTGTAAAATAATAGTAGGCCTATTATCATGAAAAAGTATTTCTAAAAAAAAAAATTTTTTTTTTTTTTTTTACCCTCTCTGGCGCCCCTAACGGCTCAAGCGCCCTTAGCATTTGCCTAGTTCGCCTAATGGACGGCACGCCACTCCCCTCGGGCAGACGCTTCAGAGCTCTGCACGCCAAAACCAATAGATGCAAAAACAGTTTCTACCCACAGGCCATTACTCTGTTGAACACCTTAAAACCACTTAAAACCACTTAAACCAGCCACTCACTTAATTTATGTTCATTTTTCACCGTGTTCACTGTAAACTCAAGCCTCGTTCACATTGAACGGCATACAACTGTACCGTGTACCGTGTAATATCTGTAATATCTGCATAATCCTTGTCTACGAAACGTGTTGTTTAGTGTTGCACATTTTACTGCACACATTTATTGTACATTCCCTTATATACTCATATTTAAAATGCAATCCCTGTATAAGCCTTGTTTACAAACCTACGTAGCGTTGTTGCACTACTGTACATCCCCTTATATATTCATATTTAAAAATGCAATATCTGTATAAATCTTGTTCACAAACGTTGTTGCACACCTACCGTACACTTTGACTGTACACTCCCTAATATATTCATATTTAAAAATAGCCACTTTACTACATTGTATATAGCACAGTCACCACAGGCAAATACGTCGAATTTAAAATGTCTGAACACGTCTAACGTATGCACAATGCCTAATGTTTAATTGTATGTTTAATAAGGTACATGCTATTTGCACCTGTATGTCAAATACGTCGAATTTAAAATGTCTGAACACGTCTAACGTATGCACATGACATGTGCACCTATGTGCAATGAATATGCCACTGACTTGTCTTATCGCTATTCTGCCTTATTGCCTATTGCTGCTTAGTATTGCTTATTGATGCCTATTTCTTATTGCCTATTGCTCATTGCTTGTTGCCTATTTGTACTATGTCGTAAACGGAGTCCACAGCACAAGAATTTCACACGTGATACTTGTACCATGGAGTGACAATAAAAATCTTGAATCTTGAATCTTGAACATTGTATATAGCAGTCACTGTAAAAAGAGTATTTTTACAAAGTATTTTTTACAAAGTATTCTTGCCTTGACTATGTGTAACCTTCTTTCTCCTTTTTTATTTTTCTCTATATGTGTGTACTTGTGTACTCTGTGTGTACTTGAGAGCAAAGCTAACCGGAGCTCAATTCCTTGTATGTGTTTGCATACTTGGCCAATAAAGCTGATTCTGATTCTGATATTGGAACGAGACAGCCATTGTGTTGCAGGGTCTGCTGGATCACAGTTGGGACTCCACAAGATGTCCAAATACATAACTGCTCAAGTGTTGGCGCTGCTGTACTAGCAGAATGTTTTGAAATAGATTCTGTCTCCAAGGGGGGTGAGCCCCAACCCTTTATTTTAATGTTTATTATTTACAAAGTCAGTAGTATATCCAAAAACAGTGTTGCAGGCATACATTTAGTTTGACAGTTATTGAGAGTTGATTTGAGTGCCATTGTGCCGTTGATGTCATTTATCAACCCGTTCTCACTCCGAGCGCGCAGCATATTGACGCTTTGTCACGACCCTTGTGCGTTGCTTGTTTACTAACACGGTACCCTTGAGCGACCCATGAAACGACTTGGGCTTTCCAACTAAACTCCAATGTAAACCCATAGAAGTAATCTTTGACGCTCAAGGCAACTGCTCCACCGTCCCAACACGCTGCCCTTGTGCGACGGATATAACGATTAGGGTTTGGCTAATGTAAACCCATAGAAGTAATCTTTGACGCTCAAGGCAACTGCTCCACCGTCCCAACGCACTGCCCTTGTGCGACAGATGTAACGACTTGGGTGTGGCTAATGTAAAACCATGGAAGTCATATTTGACGATGATAGCAACTGCTCCCCCGTCCCAACACGCTGCCCTTGCGCGACCCATATAACGACCTGGGCTTTCACTACACTCCAATCTAAACCCATGGTAGTCATCTGTGTCGCTCAGGGAAACATAATGGCTCCATGCATTATTGACTCCCTGCGGCTGCTCTCAGGCATTACCAATCGAAAACCGATATAATCCATCGCCTATAGGCATACATTCCCCCTTACTAAAATAAATTACTGTCGATCTGTCTCGAATGTAATAATTACTAGGCAGTTTCTGGGAGTTTCATTCATGCTTACTTGATTCATGTTCTACATTACACACTGGCAGTGTCAAGTTCCACATGCTTACCTGATGCTTACGCAGCTGTATTTCCGGTTCCGGTTCAGAACATCAAAATAACACTAATACATGCTAAATTTGTAACATAATACATTAGGCCTGAATGACTATACTTAGATTAGGAACATTCAAATTCCACTCGCTAGAAATGTTAAAATGACGAAACTCGTGTGCAGACCAACTTTGATATATGTCCCTGTGGTGATCCAGTTTACCGATAAATAGATGGTTCAGCGGCGCCTACTGAGCAAAGTCGGTCTATGGTCCAGATGACAACTGACGGCCATCGGCGGATGACGTCATCCAATGGTGTGTGTAGCCTACATACAGGTGACCTGACACACTAGTTGGTTTCACTGGAATTCTGTTGCTAGGGGACAGTTTAGACCAAAACATTTCTTGTCAGCTATTGGATTTGTATTATGCCAGGGCTACACCTTTATTCAGGGATGCAAACTCATGGAGAGTGATATAAAGTTGATAGGGCAGACTCAGAAATAATTCACTTAAGTGCCCTATTTTGGGATCAAAAGGTGACTATTGCATCGGTTTATAAACACCTGGACCACAATACAATGATGATACGTAACATCTTACATCTTGTATTAAGCAACATACTATTCATCTGTAACCCTACAACACATGACGATCCAGGCATTATATTGATAAATGATTTGTCTCTATGTAATTGATAGTTTTGTGCAAATATACCAAAGCAAGCAGTATGAATGAATGTATTTTTTGCATGAACTTTATTATTGTTTCTGCATACGAGGAATCAGCGTGACATGACAACAACAAAACACCCAGAACCGTGGCAGTTAACTAGTATGAGTCGTTCCAAACAAACATTAATATCTCAAAAACAAGACATCACATCGCTTATATTTAGACATTCAGAGTGAGAGCAGAAGTAGTTTGATGTATAATATAGGCATGTCGTGTGAAAGTTGTGTGATGTACGCCGCACAGCCGGTGCGAGTGAGCACTCAATGCTCGGTCCATAGCCGTTTCCACCCCTGAAACATGGTTTGTTTACCAAAATGCGGCTCGGCTGATCCCTTGTATAGTATAAAAAGATATATATATATATATATATACATATACATATATATATATATATATATATATATATATATATATATATATACATAGTCAAACATTGCACACAAAAAATAAATTAATCAATAAAGTGCATGAACCAAAATATGAACCAAAGAAATGAACCACTATCTTATGCCAGATTATTAGGGCATATTAACTTGGTGAAAGTGAAAGTTGGTGAAAAGAAAATCCTTCAGGTTTGAGTGACAGGCTGTGCTGCTGTCGTCGAGTCGGTGCCTCGGTCAAAGCGCTGCTCGGTACCAGTCCTTTGAGCAGCGCCTGGAGCTGTTTTATTGAGCTTTTTTGATGGCTTCCTGTTGTCATCCAATTTTTGGCCACTGCCAGGAAATGAAAGAAAACACACACACACACACACACACACACACACACACACACACACACACACACACACACACACACACACACACACACACACACACACACACAATAATACAGGTTACAAGTCTAGCCTCAGTTGTTAACTTGTTGTAGCATGATAATTTCCAGGTTATAACATCTCCTTTTATTTTTTGTATATATGTATATAAATATATATATCTATATATTTATATATGTATATCTATATTATATATGTGTGTGTGTGTGTGTGTGTGTGTGTGTGTATATATATGTGTATGTATATATATATATACACACATAGTCAAACATTGCACACACGCATATATATAAATACAGTATATATACATATATATACACACACACACACACACACACACGTATATATATATAATATGTATATAACAATATAATATAACTCTATATATATATAACTATATATAACTATATATATATATATATATATATATATTTATAAAACGGCTCTCTCAAATCAAGCAATCTGATTGGTTCACAGCCATGGTATAAATACCGTATACCACTCTCATAACCCATGGCCATTGATTATTATTTGAAGAGCCATGATGCATGATGGCGCAACTCTCTTACTAAAAGGCTTTGGTTACCTCAAATGACAATGTAGAAAAAACAAAATGGCGGAGACAGCTGTCAGATCCTTGTGAATCGATCTTCGCTTATAACTTTACTAATACTTCGCAGAAAATTATGTTTTGTACAAGAATAGACGCGGGCTAATGTCTTCTTTGCAAAAAAAAAGGCTGTTAACCCCGCATTTCTAAATAAGACGTAACGTTAGTTGGTGTCGGGCTTTGCAGAAAGCTCTCAGCTTCTCAGCAAGCGCCAGGATTGGCCAATGTCAACTTCAGTCTCCAGAACGATCCAATCAAATCACCCACACGTCTATCTTCTTGCTAGAGGTCCCGCCTTACAGTAGTGTTTCAACTGACTCTATCAGAATGCCATGCCAGTCGGACTTATAGTATTATTATTATTATTATATTATCATACTTGGAAACCGTTTTATAAAAGCAATATAGCACTCGAGCTGCGTGTGTTGTGGCATCTATCCCGCTGCTCAGCAGTTATCCCACGAGGCCGCAGGCCGAGTGGGATAACAGGTGATCAGCGGGATATAGATGCCACAACACACTGGCTCTCATGCTATATTGCTTATATATATATATATATATATATATATATATATATATATATATATATATATATATATATATATATATATATATATATACATATAGATACATATAGATATAGATATAAGTATCTATATGTAATCAAATTAATTCAAAATGAGCTGGCAGACGCTTTTATCCAAAGCGACTTACAATAAAACATTTAGTCAACAATCGAGAAATCAACTATGCAACATAATCTATGACGGCTACAACTCTTGAAGGAATAGTGGGTTTTTTTGAGAGAGAAAGATGTTAGTTCAAGAAGAAGGGGCCAGATGGAGCCTCAAAGGTGTGTTTTAATTTTTTTCTGAAAGATTGGCAGTGAAGCGGCCATCCTGACCATAGGGGGGGGCTCATTCCACCATTGCGGTGCCAGGGACGAGAAGAGACGCGATCGGGATGTGTGGCTTTTGAGCCCCTGTAGCGAAGGAGGCCTAATCTAGGAGGGTTAGGACGTACCATTTTGTGCAAGGTTTCCATTGGAGTAGAGCTCTCTTTTTTCCCTGAAAGGCATGACATATAAACAAAAATAACACTGTTAGTTAAGAAACAAGAGTGGCATATAGAAAGAGCTCTCGCCTCACAGCATAAAGGGGCTGGCTTCGATTCCCACCTGGGACGCTGTTGGCACTGGGGGTATGTCTCCCCATGCCTTCGGTGCCTAGTGCCCAGGTGGGTTATCTTGTGAAAACGGGC
This sequence comes from Poromitra crassiceps, assembly GCF_964638095.1. Lineage (NCBI taxonomy): Eukaryota > Metazoa > Chordata > Actinopteri > Beryciformes > Melamphaidae > Poromitra > Poromitra crassiceps. The sequence goes on from NC_139624.1 coordinate 13,914,638, forward strand.
TCTCTGTGTAGCCTGGTAAACCAGCCGGTCACATGATCTCACATTAGCCTGCTAAACCAGCCGGTCATGTGAACTCACATTTCATTTCCTTCCCGTTTGGCCTGAAGCCTTCACCCAGTCTTTGCAGTTGGCGAAATTTGGGCGGGTGGACTTGCCTTGACAGACAACTCCATGCCAATCAGTGTTGGATCCAGTCAAACCCAAATCCACTCGGGAGAACGGCAAAAACTAATTTCCCGCTGAGAAACTCCGCTGTTGCGTACTCCTGTACTTGTTAAAGTGGCCGTTCATACAGTACCATACGCCGAAGCAACGCTAAACCTACACTGAACCCAAAAGTTTCATTAAGGCGTCCTTGTTAACAGGCGAAGCCGTGCACACCAGCCGCACGCGGGTCATGCTTAATGCATGCTCACACCTTGCTCACGCGATCGTTCAGGATTCAGTCCTATTTTCCAAGCATGACGCGTGAAGCTGCCAGGCATGCAGTAAATGGGAGTTGTGGGCGGGTTCAAGGCGCGCCGAGGAGGCACTGAGAGGAAAAGAGAAGGCTTCTTGTGTGAACGGTTAAGCGTGAGCCTGCCTCAAGCTTCAGTTCTGTGTATGTTCAGCGCTAGGTTTGAACAAAGGCAAATTGTTATTATTGAGTCTATTTCAGCAATAACTGCACTTTATGACTGTTTAAACTTGACAAAGGTTCACAGGGGACGACTGTTGCCAAGAGACCTATTCTGAAGGAGTGGAAGTCCACCCTCTTCACCTTCTTTCCAGCTGTGGCTGACAGACATGATCTCGGTTATACATGATATGGAGAGACTCTGGTTCCTGAGGATCAATTTACTTAAGAAATTCTCTGAGGTCTGGGACCCATTTCTGGCCTTCTGGAGGTTAGAGGTGACGGATGACTTTATGGACCCCTTGCACGGGATCCCACGCACATTTCTTGCAAGCACATATACACTTTACGTGGCTGGTATCAACACGTATGTTGAAATGTTGATATATGTATGTTGTTGTCTTTGTCTGAGCCTGTTGTTCTGTTCTCTTCTGTTTTTAAAACTGTAAATAAAATATTGAAGAATTTTTTTTTACATTACTCCTCGAGGTGGCCATTATTGTTTTGCTAGTGGCGTTCCTGATTGGCCAACTTGTGCTGTCAATCACAGGGCACTGAGCGCAGTCGCTGATTGGTTCGTTTGCTTTGTAGTTTCTGCTAAAGCCCTCCCAGGGCTTGAGGCCAGACGGTCCCGCAGAATGAAATGAAATGTGAGTTCACGTGACCGGCTGGTTGACCAGGCTACTTTCTGTGTGGAGTTTGCATGTTCTCCCCATGTTTCCCTGGGGTTCCTCCATATAACATCAATATGGACCCCCCCCCCCCACACACACACAAAAAGCAGGAAGAAGTTGGTCGCCGGGCGCTTCACTGCAGCTGCCCACCACTCCTGGCCAGCACGTTAAGCAGGATGAGCCAGGATGGGATAAATGCAGAGGACAAATCTAAGCACGTGTGTGTGTGCGTGTATATATAGTGCTTAGGTGCATTGTGACCAATAAAGGGTTTGTCCGTCCTGTACCTTTAAATGTGATATTCAGCCCTACTAGATATCAGCAAACCACTACTATATATCTTGTGAGACAGGTGAGTGATGTTGTTTTGAACAGTGCAGGAAGCCACACCCCCTCTGTGTGTTGTGAAAACCAGGCTTGTTTTCCAAGCCTGCACAAGAGCCGGGCCGTCCACTTGCTTCTTCGTTCAGGTGGCATTGTCTTGTAGACGCACCCCCCCCCCCCCCCCCCAATGTCTCACTGGCACAGACTGTTTATTGCACGCACAGCAGATGCGATGTGAGGGCATGTGTTTCATAGACTGTTTGAGTTTACTAATGCTGGAGCGCGACATCTAGTGGGCAAAAAAACATGTAGTGCAGTTATTCCCAAACTGTGGGCTACGAGTGGTCTGCCAACACCCCAGATTTTCGCGGGCAATGAAATGGCTGTAGCAGGATCAGTTTTAAAGCTACAGTGGAGATCCTGTTATCAGAAGAACCTAGAAGACCTAAGGCCTGGTACCAAGCATAATATGCTAGCTAAATAACGCTCCAAATGTTGGTTATATTTGGGCAAGGGAAAACTATTTCAGAGGTGTCCCTTGACCTCTCAGCTCAATTTCTGAATGAAAATTGGTTCATTAGGTACCCACAAGTCTCCCCTTTACAGATAAGGTAGCATTTAATACAGCCTAGCATTAATAGCATGTGGATTGATTTCTTCTGTTGCTCATCACATTTTGTCTCAACAAATGTGTTATGCCTGCAAATACTTCTGATGAGTAAGGGGGGAGAAAATGTTAGCAATCTGCTTTGGGGTATTTTGCTGAAATGTTTTTGTACGTGGATGAATTATTAATTTCCCTTATGCCCAAGTTCACATGCTCTGTTGATGAAATAAAAACTATATAATATAAAAAACATATAGGGAAATACATCATCTTAGTCTGGTGTGTTGGTCAGAGTTGTGATTAAAGGGTTGAGTGGGCCCCGGAACATTATCAGCCACAGCCTTCTTAAGTTTGGGAACCCTAGATGTAGTAAGGTTGTAAGGTTTAAGCATTGTTTGCGCTACCGTTTCTTGTCAATGCTTTTTCGCAGGTAACTGTGATGAGCTTCACCGGGAGAATGTATTGCAAAGGAAGTTCATGTTATCCCTACCCTCCCTAATGCAAATCCACTTCCAGCCATGCAGCAACTAGCCTGGTAAAGCAGCCGGTCACGTGAACTCATTTGGTTCTACCAGACCATCTGGCCTCCAGCTTTCACCCAGTGTTTATAGTGGGCGGGAGTTGGGCGGGTGTACTTGCCTTGACAGACAACTCCTTCAGCCAATCAGCGTTGGATCCAGTCAAATCCAAATGCACACGGGAGAACGGCAAAAAACATATTTTCTGCAGATAAACTCCACTGTTGCATACTCCGGTACTTTCTTTAATTGTTATTGAGTCTATTTCTGCAATAACTGCACTTTATGGCTGTTTAAACTCGACAAACGTTGATGTTACTCCTCGAGGTGGACAGACACGGAGGCAGCCATTACTGTTGTGCCAGCGACGTTCCTGATTGGCCGGTTACTACGAGGCCAGTCACTGATTAACCAGAGCACTTTGTCATTTCTGAAAACACCCTCCCAAGGCAGGAGGCCAGACGGTCTGGTAGAACGAAATGAAATGTGAGTTCACGTGACCGGCTGGTTTAAGGCTAGCAGACAACCTAATCAACTAGGATTTTTTTGGTAACGCTAAAAAGAATGCATTAAAGCTCACACAGGTCTGCGGTGCAGACTGTCACTGCTATATCAATGGTCTTGGCTATCAATGGCTTTAAAGGGAAGGAGAGATGACACTCCGACTGGTTGAGTTCATATTATGCCCAAAACACATAATTAAGGGACATAATACAAATTGCCACAACCCTTGCACCTTACTTTTCAATCGTGCCTCCTGTAACTAGCATAGGTGGACTTGGACAGACCTTGAACGCACTTGCGCCATGCACTACAGAATGTCTAAATATGGCCCCTAATGCACATGGTACTGTACAAGAAAACAAGATAAATAAAGGGAAAATCACTTACATTGAGCACTTCTATTTTCATGATGGGGTTTTCTGTGTCTTGTTTTCCACATCTGCATTCTGAAAAATGACAAATCAAAAAATTTAATTAGTTCTGCAGTGCTCTCAATCAGCTACCTAATCCATTCGTGAATAAATATTAAAACTAATATCAACAAATGCATCAGGTCATGTGAGTTATGAACATTTACAGGATAGCAGCTCACGTTTTTTCATTTCTGTAGATTTTGGGGTGGTTGAGATTTTCCTTTTTTTCCGTTTTTGGGCGGGTGTGACAGTGTCTGTGGAGAGGGATGAAGCAGGCTCTAAGAGGACAGAGGAGGAACCAGGAGGCTGCGAGTACAATCTCTTTTTGATCGGGAGAGAGGAGGAAGGGGTGGGTGTCCTTTTCCTTTTCTTCAAATTTTTGTTTTGCTTTTCCCTTTTCTTCGATTGGGTGGGGAGAGGGGAGGGACCAGGAGACTGAGAGGGGACAGAGGGAACATGAGGCTGACAGAGGACAGGGGGACCAGGAGGCTGAGAGGGGACAGAGGGAACATGAGGCTGACAGAGGACAGGGGGACCAGGAGGCTGAGAGGGGACAGAGGGAACATGAGGCTGACAGAGGACAGGGGGACCAGGAGGCTGAGAGGGGACAGAGGGAACATGAGGCTGACAGAGGACAGGGGGACCAGGAGGCTGAGAGGGGACAGAGGGAACATGAGGCTGACAGAGGACAGGGGGACCAGGAGGCTGAGAGGGAACAGAGGGAACATGAGGCTGACAGAGGACAGGGGGACCAGGAGGCTGAGAGGGGACAGAGGGAACATGAGGCTGACAGAAGAGAGGGGAGGGATAAGTAGGCTGAGAGAAAGAGGAGTAGTTGGGAATATCAAAGGAGACATCGGAGTCGTTAAGATAGTGAAGGTAAGAGAAGGTGTTAGGAGGGTGAGAGAAAGAGGAGGAATTAGGGGCTGAGAAAGAGGAGGAGTTAGGAGGGGCTGAGAAAGAGGAGTAGTTAGGAGGGTGAGAGCCAGAGGAGGAATGAGGAGAGGGAAAGGAGACAGAAGCGGAAGCACAAGGCTGAGGGAGGGAAGTTGACACAGGATTTAGCTCCTGAACAAAGTCATCTTGGGCAGCCACCGGGTCTGTTTCAGGTAAAGGGTCGCACTCCACCACTGGGACTGGGCTAGGTGCTGCAGGGTGTCTACAGGAATAAACAAGTTAATAAATTAGACTTTTAAAGACCACTTTGAATTTAAAGAAATTTTTAACAAACTTGCCAAATGTTCAAATAAGTAAAAAATTTGCAGTACAGTAAAAAAAAACAGTAATCAGTTGAGTTTAAGAACATTGTCCAAATGTGTTTTCCAATGTGAAAAGAAACCCGAAATATGATCGTTGCCATAAAGGATAAAGGGACACTTTGCTGGTTTTCAGAAATCATTAGTGTAATTTAACAATGGTTAAGAGAGATCTCCATGTTCAGTCAGAAATTCCTGGTCCAAATGATGTCATAATCAAGTTAAGTTATCCTTTACTTTCCTCGTGGGGAAAATCACGCTCTGCATTTTCTCAAATGCAGAGCGTGATTTCCCCCACCCTTGTAGAGTCTACAAGGAACCTTCCTAGAACTAGGAGCACTCCAATTGGAATTCCATGTTCAGGGTGACTGACAGGACAATATGGGAACCCAGAGTCTATTTCAGCATGTAAATAGACTCTGGGACAGCCATACCTTTCTTTTTGGCTTCCTGTACAGCGCATATCTTCCGCCCAGATCTGCCACACAATATTCCACTATTAGTCGGAAAATGACAATATTCAGAGTTTGTTAAGGGTCATGGAAACAGCATATTCCAGTTGCAATTTCCGAATTTGGCATTTTCTGATTAAGACGGGTTATTCCAGTATTATTCAGGTTTTAGGAGGATTCTTTGATCATGTATACAGCGCATTCAGAATATGTCTTAATCAGGGTTTTTACCTCAGTTTGCGACGCATGTTGCCTGTTTGTGGTCAGCTGATGTAGTGCTAGAACGCGCTAGAAGAGACGATAGAATCATAATCCATCATCACTGGCATGCGAAAAGAAAATCCCACATTTCTGATCTTGAGGAGATGAGAAACATTGATTTAAAGAGAGATATATTTAAAGAGAGAGTGGTGCCCAGTCTGCCCACAGAAAAAATGCTTGCGACCCTGCGAGGTAATAACGTAGGCTACTAGCCAACTTTTTATTAAAGACTTGGATGTGCAAATATCGCAACGCCAAACGTTCCAGCAGCAAGCACCTGAAATGGACCAAGAGATCCTGGTAAGAATAGCGCTGCTCTGTTTATTCTCAACTGAAAAACTCCCTCTACCTGCATCTCTCTCTATCTCTACCCCCCTCCCTTATGTGTCGGGGAGGGCGAGCTACGGCTGCATGTAAACAGGAATAGTGGATTATTCACATTAGTCGGAATATTGTCATTTTCAGAATATGGGCAATAACCAGAATATTGTGTGCATGTAGACGTAGTCATTGACTACGAGTATTAGGTTAGGCTATTTATGCTCAAACGATGTTGACATTAGTAGGCAAAAATAACGGATATAATAATAAGTTTCAGAGGACGTCTCTTAGCATGCATCTGCATCTAGCATCTAGCGAGTCGGTCTGAGGATATTCACTTTCTGCCTTATCGGCATATTAAGGTGAGCTTTTATCTTGTCTTGTCCTTAGATCTTAACGACCAGCTGCACGTTGAGAGCTGCTGGCATACATCGGCGATGTTCGGTTGTTGAATGAATTCACTCATCATACACTCTAACTAACACATGAAAATATTAATTTAGGCTACTAGGAGGAGCTAGGAGGGAAAGAAAACCCAGACAAACAGGCAAGATGCATCGCAAACTGTGGTAAAAACCCTGATTGAGATGCATATTCCGAATGTGCTGTTTACATGATCAAAGAATCCTCCTTAATACTGGAATAACCCCCATGTCTTAATCGGCAAATTTGGAAAATGCAACTGGAATATGCTGTTTACATGACTCTTATCAAATTCAGAATATAGTAATTTTCCGAATAATAGTGGAATATTGTGTGCATGTAAACTTACGGATTGAGTCGCTTTTATTTTGAATGCTAAACATCAAACAACAAAATTCGTATATATTCACTAGCGTTCGGGACCGGAACTGTTACATTCGCCCGTACATCAACAGAGCGGCACTGCGCGGAGGCGGAAGTCGCGGGCGGAAGATTTGCGCTGTACATGAAGCCTGGAAAAAAGGTATGGCTGTCCCAGAGTCTAGTGTTTAGCTGCCGAAATAGACTAGGGATCCCAGATTGCTGACAGGATATTTGGAGCAGTTTTGCCATGGGATCAGTATTACTGTCACTACCATAATCAGAAGTAGATAATAACTGCATTTTCTTTCTTGAGTGACTATCTTTTAACTTCACCATGGCTAAATGGGTTTAAACCAGGTGGCAATGCTTGTGCTTGGACAGATGAAGCTATGCAGAAGGGATCAAATCTGTAGTTGGCCACTTGAGGCTGGTTCCAACAGCGAGTCTATCCTCATAGACCCCCATGTTAAAATGTCTGACTTTACAACAGGATTAAACATGTTTATAGCCTGGTTCAAAACTCGTCTTTCATAACAACTGTACGGGGTGAATTTTTAGAGAAGTCACCTGTTTAGAGTAAAATAGATGATAGAACAGACTATTTATCGGACGTGATTGACAGGTCACCTGTCCAGTGATCGAGCAGCTTGCCCATCACGGACCAATAGCAGGCGGTGCTGGCTCTGTGGGAAATGGTCCATTCCATCTGCACTGGGAACTATGAATATCGTAGAAGAGTGACATCACACCTGAGTTCTCGGCATTCCATTTCAACAGTTGGGAAACCAGCCAGGGTTAGCTCTAGCCAGGGTAGCCATTGTTACAGTAGCAGTAACAGTTGATAATGCATTCCGCGGTATTCTCTGCATACAAACACTGTAGCAACATGTCCACAGATATAAGTTGGACAATACTATGTGTACAATTGACTTAATGTATTTTAATGTACATGTAACTGTATTCATGTAATTTATTATTTTATGTATAGTTATTATTATTAGGTCGGAGTTATTTTAGGTCATCCGTTTTTTATTATAGGACTTCTATTGTGCGCTGCTGGTACTGAGGACAAATTTCGTTCGTGTGAAAGCATGTAATGACAATAAAAACCCTAGAACTCTTGAACACAAACGCTAAAAGTGCTAATAAACAACATTTACTCAAATTTTTACTACTATTGAAGGGCAGAGCAGCCACTTTTGAGCCATTTTTGTGATTGCGGCTGGTGAGGGCATGTGACGTCACATGGGGCGTTCCTGACCTTTGAACCGTGAAATCCCTAGTTCTAAGTACAAATGGAATGGCCCAATACCCCTAGTCTCGTGATGTCTCGCGTGCGCCACACAAGAACCCCAAGATGGCAACAGCCATACTCCGTCGCTTCAATACGGGAGTCCAAAAACAAAAGGCTGAGGTCATGTTGACTGTGTCCACATTTTTTTATACAGTCTATGGTTTCGAAAGGCTACTGGAGGGACACATGTTCCTCCCCACATGTCATATCGAAAATATCGGAAAACAGCGCATTTGCGGTCAGTTTGGAGAAAACATGATGCTATTTTCTTAGCATCATGTTAGAGATTATTGTGTTAACTAACCACTTCCTACTCAGTGAACAGCCTTACCACTAATCTCCAGGCTCTCTGCTCCCGACCGGTAGGTCACATTTCTTTGACAAAGACCATTGCCTCTGAAGGAGATGGTCTTTGTCAAATAATAGTACCAGGTTACTCTGGACTCCAGTAACGCTAATCAGTTGTTCTGCAAGCAGCAACACACCATCACTGCAGTGAATCTTTTCTCAATCAAATTCTCCAACCTGTCTCCCACCCCGGCCTTTGTAGAACTTTAGTTTGATTGGTTGGAAATGTTTTATCAGTGGCTCTACATCAAAGAAATCAGGCTTTTTGTGCATATTGGAATTTCTGGCGGTGACTTAACTACAAAACATTTAGTCAACAGAGAAGACCCATCCCATCCGAATTTAAGGCTATTTACTTTTTGCACCCTTTAATTAGCTAATGTGTATTGAAGACTGTTTAAGATTTCTGCTGGACCTGTAGACATCCGGGATAGGTTGATAATGCAGACCTGGGCAACTGCATGTGTGCCCCATGTGTGGCCCGCGGTGGAATTGCAATCAATATAAAAATACAGTGCACCTGAATGCAACATGCAAGATACCCGCTGAATAAGTGTCCAAATGTTCATGTAATTTTGGCCAATACTATTTGTTATAACATTTCAGTCTGGAATATGGAATATCTTTTAAAAATCTTGACGACTAAAAGGCAAAAATTAATCTAATGTGTAAGAAAAATGACTGTTCTGCATTTAAGTAAAAATTTTACTAATTAACTCGTTGGTTTTGGATTTATTTAGCTTCAAGAGTGCCTTTTTGTTCGTGTGACACAGGCTTTGAGAATCCCGGGCCACTTACTGATACTTATGCTTAAACTAACTTATGCGAAAAAACATTTTTGCTAGTGGAAATTCTAATTGGCTGGTAACTTTAAAATCTAGCAGCCATATTGGCAGGTGGTCAAAAAAGTGAATTTAAAGCCCTGAGAGCAGGTGGTGACATAGGAGTGAGTGAGAAAAGGGATCTAATATTGGTGGTTAAGACTGAATAATGACATCACAACTGTTCATTTAAAATTAGTTATTCCTCTAAACCTGCCTTCAAATGCCCCAATTTTTTTGCACCGGCGCTGTTCTTCCCCCAGCCCTCAGCAAAGTCTGGCCCTCTGGTAGCGAGGACATTTTTTTGTGTCCCTCTCTATCATAAAAGTTGCCCATCCCTGGGTTACGACATGAATATTTGTTCGGCCCCCGGCAACAATCTGGGTTTCTCATGTGGCCCCCCATGCAAAATAATTGCCCACCCCTGATCGAATGCCTCCTCCTCCACACTCGGGACAGGATGATGTGATGCCTCCTCCTCAGGTTCATCAGCTGGTGTCTCCCGTTCACTGGTCGTTTGTGAAGAACATAATTCTGCAAAAAAAAGATATATATATATTGGACCTACAGTATATATATATACTGTATATATATATATATATATATATATATATATATATATATATATATATATATATATATGTGTGTGTGGAAACATTTTCAGTAAATATACCACAGTTTGAGCCACTCACTGTGTGAAGCAAATGAGTGTGTGAAAAAAAGAGGGGAGCTGTTTGGACCTGAGCCTGAGGGGTTCAAGTCCAAACAGCTTGCCTCATTTTCAGTTCATTTATTTTCCAGATTTAAGACATTTACATATAATAATAATAATAATAATAATAATAATAATAATAGTAATAGTAATAATAATAATAATTTTCATATTGCCTTCCTTGGTAACCATTTTATAAAAGCAATAGATCACTTTAGAATGTGATATTTAAGCAATATCACATGAGAGGAGTGCTGATGTTGGCTAATATCGTCACGGCTGTGATTCGGCCAAAGATAATCACAGCGTGACGATATTAGACAACAACAGCATGACCTCGAGTGTGATATTGCTTTTATACAACAGTTGTACAGCATAAACAAAGCTATTCATCAAGTAATAATAGCATTTTTGTCAAGTAATTTGCAACAACTGATGATTTCTGTCTATTATTCCCCTCCGCCAACAAAAACAGTTCCCCCAGGATTGCACTAGTGTTAGTTACAGTACCAAGGATGTATACAGTCAATGATTTAGAGCAGCTGTGAAGCGGAGTGATATACACACAGTGAAGTGCCAGTGCTGTTATCGTGAAATATCAGCACTGCTAGGATCCCTCTTGTCCAATCAAATTGATCGGTAGGAACTAACTGTTGTATAAATGATCATTATACCACACCTAAGGGTCTTTTCCCCCTCCGCACGATCCTTAGGTGTGGTATAATGTAGTATAATGAGCATATATCACAGCCTGTCGGGATCTATTGCTTAAATAATGCACATGTACATGTCCGGCTCAAGTCTAATCACGTTGTAAATTAATCCGCTACCCAACCTGCACAGCTGTTTAATCAAGCAGCACAGTGACGTTGTTCAACTCGCTGCCCCAGCTTCTATGAGCTGAGCGGACTAACTTCCCTGCGCCATACCGACTCGTATCCAAGGTTTGTCCTGTTTACTGGAACAGCAAACGTTCCCATAGCATGAGAAGCCGATGGGATGGTTACGCTTGTTCCAGGTATTAGTCGGTCCCAGACGTGTTGCTAGGTAAACTAAGTTAGCGAGGCTTTATGCCTGGTGAAAAATGTAAGATTTTGATTGCTACATGTAAACTTGCACCACAAATTCCCGAAAGCCTTTATTTTATATTGTTGGCTAATGACCATGGTATTAAAAGTGTGATAATCAACTCCTAGGTGTGCATTATACAATTTTAATGCACTTTGCACGTCGTGCATTAAAATTGTGTAATAATGCACAACATGGGCCCTATCTTCGCAACGGCGGTAATTTTGCGTTAGCGCCCGTTTCGCGCTGGAATAGCGCTGCGCAAAGGCCTAATTGTGGGCATGTCGGGCCGCTGCGCTCCAGGTCATCTCGGCGCAAACCTCCATAGGCGTGTTTATGTCCATAACATAAAAGCCACAGCATCACCGCCATCACGTCTGTGACAGCAGCTTCTTTCTAGCAGAGTGACAGAGTGAGAGAGAGAGAAAAGAGAGAGGGAGACAGTCAGAAGGCTCTTTCACACCGGCCTTGAAAGCCGAAAAATGCACGGAAAATAGGATTAGCGCCTCCGATGTGAAAGTCGTGAATGCGCTTTGGTGGACAATTGTTTTACGCTTTTGTCCCGCGACGGAGGTAGTAACAGCGCCGGGTTACCTGGCAACCCGCCTCCACTTGAAAGGTCGTCGCAGCGAGCCGGAAAAGGTGCGAATGGTCTGCTCATTCATAAAAAAATGACAGGGGAAATCACCTCATGTCATCAAGAAAGTGCAGTAGTGAAAGTAAAAAAAGTAGCCTATACAATCATGACTGCAGGGACGCCAGGAGGAATGCTCCGTGCGGTTAGGCTTTATGCTCAAACGATGTTGACATTAGTTAACGTTAAGTAGTCATGTGCATTTATAGCCTATACTATTCCCCCGACGAACGTTATGCAGACTGCAGCTGTTTGATATGCGGGCGGTCGTGTATCGTTCCAATTTTAGTAGGACACCATATCGATCTGCCCGCCCACCATGCGAGTGCACTATCCTCCCTGCTCAGCGGACTAGGAGGGAAGTCTTGTTGAATGAATTCGTTCATCATACAGTAGCCTAGGCTACACTAACCTATGAAAATATTCATTTGGGCTAGGAGGAGCAGGAAATCCCTCCGCTCGCCTTTCAATGCGGGAGCAGGGGATTTCACCTGAAAGTACAGAGCAGCACGGTAATGTGGCCGTGCTGCTTGGCTCGTGTGAAAGCAATTTCTGTGGCGAGGCGGCTGGCTTTACGGGACTCCTAAACGGCAATTTTTGCGCGATCTGTGTATGAAAGAGCCTAGAGAGAGAGGGGGGGGAGAGAACGAGAGAGGGAGAGAATGGAGGATGAACCATAACGAAAATGTATGCTTTTGTAATTTGTAGCCTATTAATTACTCGTTTCGCTCATATAGACAATAACATACACATAAAAAAAAAAAAAATCTTTAATAGGGTATGGATGTGTGAGATATTAATTCTAGCCTATTTCAATAGCCTATAAAATAATTGTCCACTCGGGTTAAGCTATTGTTGCATGGTGCAATTGCAGGGAGAGAGGTTACTGTATATCCTACTGGCCGGTGTTGTGTCAAAAAATTATTTGCTGCCAGAAACTGATTTCAATGCGCGGGACCGCACACTCTACAGCGCTGATCAGTGCCTCTACCCACCCTGTTCACCGACCCACCCGGCCTGCCTACCCGGCCCAGCTCACACCATCTCCGGGGAGACCCCCCTCCAGGACTTGGCACACTAGCCGAACACTTAAAAGCACCCCTCCCCGCGCTACACACAGACTCACTTTTTGCCCCAAAACCATGACAAACAAATTCTCATTTTTAAATCAAGGTGTGATTTTTCTGCAGTGTTGGTCAGTTGAAAATCAACGTGGCATTCTGAGGAGGGAAGTGTGTCCGCGCGAGCCGTGCGTAATGTAGGCCTATCCAAGCGAGGATTTCCTGCACTGCGTGGAGAATACTGTCTGCGCTCAGGCCTACGCCTGGCGTAGAGGTTTTGTTTGCGCTAAGACCAGCTATTTGGTGGCGTTAAAATTGAGAGCACCCAAGGCCTTTTTTTCTAACACATTGCGCTGGAACGCCTATTTTGGCACGGGGAACACTCAAACCTCTGTTTACGCTCAAAACATCAATCAACAATCTTCGCCAGAGCGCAAAATGATACTTGCGGGAGGGAGATGATAGGCTAGAGGCCCACGGACACGCCTGGGCCACGCCTACGTCATCTGCATCCACTGGATGGTGGAGGCAGACGATAGCTTAAGACGCAGGGCCGATAGCAGCAATAAGAGGTGCGCAAACGGCAGTGCAAATGATAGCGCCATACGAAGATAGGGCTCCTAGACGTTAATTATCCCTTACTTAGCTAGCTGTTCTCGTCTATCCAATGGGATAGCGACACTCACCACACACCTCCATTGTAAGCCTGTCAACATTGCTACACACCTCCATTGTAAGCCTGTCAACATTGCTACACACCTCCATTGTAAGCCAATCTCATGGCCGCTGTCTTTTAAATCCATCTGTTTTTATCCTCCTCAGCCTTCCCTTTCCTGCTGCTGTCGTTAAGTTTTGACTCATCAGTATGTACATAAAAATACAGTACTAGTATGTGGTTGACTGTGTCACAAGTCTACATACACTGTATGTAACATACTGGAGAATGACATTTTTTAAATCCAGTGACAGTGTGCCAAGGAAAGAAATTCCCTAAGGGTGCAATAAAGTGCATCATATAATTTTGTAACACTACTTTCATGTTAGACAAATAACATCTTACTTCTGAGCAGGAACTCATACAGCTTCTTCATCTTTAGGAGGATGTCCTGTACGGCTGCTTGTGTAGGGTCAACATGGTGGATCATGTCTCCATGCAGCTGGCCCTTGCGGTCTTTGTGTCCCATAAAAAGGATGGGGTGGTGGCCAAGGGTATTCACCTGTAAGACCTATAGATATATAACAAACACACACACACACACACACACACACACACACACACACACACACACAGTTAAAATCGGCTGGGTGACATTATCTTTAGTTGAAATTGGCTAATTGGTGTCTGTGGTGGTGATGCCTGTGGCGGTGCCAATCATGATTGTGATGTGATCGGTGATGTCACTCAAGCAACTGTGATGTCATCAGTGATGTCACTTGAGCAACGTATGTGATGTCAAAAGTGATGTAACTCGAGCAATTGTGATGTCCTCAGTGATGTCACTTGAGCAACGTATGTGATGTCAAAAGTGATGTAACTCGAGCAATTGTGATGTCCTCAGTGATGTAATAAATCCTTCTGTGTACGAACGAGCCAAAGGTGCAACGGAAGCAGAAGAAGACTGTGCTTCTGGTTTGAGTGGGAAGACAGAGAGGATTGAGATCGTGCTTGATGCTGATAAGAGGTCCCTGGATGAGGTGGACATATCTGGACCAGAGATCGGTAAAATACTGAGGGATGCTTTTGCGCAAACTCTGACAATTGGGTCTGAGTGAGAGAAAGAAGAATATCCCGCAACTGTGAGAGGCAGCAATGTGCCGCAAGGCATCCAGTCTGCCAGAAAGCTATTAGAAGAAGAAGCCGATGGCGCTAGGTGGGTAGTGGGTGTCTGTATGTATGTCCAGAGTCTCCACCCTAGAAATTCCTAGTATATGTATAGCATCACAAGAGATTATGGTAGAGTAATTTTAGTAATCTCAAATTAATTTGTTTCTTAACTATTGAGCATTTCCCAGGTTAAGAATGACCTGCAAGGTGTTTCTCAGCAATTGATGTCTGATGGATGGAATTAACAACAATAGCATATAATAATTGCCAACAATAGCACGGCATGCGTCTTTCGCTTAGCCAGCATGCTAACTAAAAGCCCAGTTTTCTGTGTAAAAGTGCAAAGCTGGCTTATTTGTGGGCATTCTTAACAACGATATTGCAGGATCTTGTACGCATCTGTGCAATTCATTTATTTATTTGGGGGGGGAACTGTGCAAAATCTTTATGAAGGGCTGCTGACATGGGACTGACATATCCTCTCGTTATTGTTATTTGCCCGTTGGTTGATCTTATTTAAGATCAAGTGAAAAGAGCTGCACAATTCTTTCTGCCTTGCGACCTGTAGTGGGACTCCACAAAGGAAATACAGGAAGGATGAAGGACGAAAGAGACTTACAGTCCAGTGTGCTTGACAAGTGGCAGGCTGCCGATAATGACAAATGATATTGTTGCAGAGGGTTAAAGACCCTGTAGAGACAACTGCTTTTTGAGGCTGGGGTTGAGTTGGGGGTGGAGATTGGCCCTCATTATCTCCCATTTTTATCCCGTCATAAAACACTCTCAAATTTTGTCTGTCAAAGCTGAGATTTTTAAAAATGCCGCTACCCTCCGTGGCCAAAGAAGTTACTTTCACATGCGCTGTGTCATTCTGCATTTGTCAGTCCATGGACATGTGACTCTGTGTTTGGCTCCAGATACCCTCCCAGAAATCCAGCGTGACTACGTACGTTGTTGCCGACATTCGGGCAGCATTTCAGGAAGTGGGTCGGAAGTGACCTCGAGCTCCAGGAAAACACGCCATGTTTTTTGATCCGTGTTTCAATATTAGGATCGCAGCAGTTCTTTGTATGTACGTTATAAACACCTATATGCTCATCAGAAATAAATGGTCAAACCCAAGAAGGACCTGGAGCAACATTTCGACGCGACAGCATCTTCATCAGAGTAAAACTAGCTTTTTGACTCTGATGGAGATGCTGTCGCATCAAAACTCAAAGCACGTGTCTAATCTTGTTTACAGTTCTGTAGTAACGTTAAGCAGCTTAGCTCACCCTTCTTGTTGGGCTTCTCCGTGTGTCCATATTAACGTTACGTTTTGTTATTGTTTGTCTTCCATAATGCGGTGCGTCCATGTCATGCAAGGTCAATTTTCATAGTTTGCAGCAAACACGCATTCTACTTTAACAGAATGTGAAGTGCTCCCATACTTTTAGAGAACAGTTTATTTGGAAAGTTTCTTGCGCCTCCTCCATCTTAGCGCCGGCATGCTGCTCCCGTCTCGTCTCTATAGAGACAATACGTGACATAGTCAGTCTGCGACACACTAAAGCTTGTATTATGCTCACCCTGCCGTGAAGGGCGCTGGGGTGGAGCGAGGGCCGGGCGCGTCAAATGACGTAAATTTGTTGGGCGTGGTTATTCGCTACCTCCGTCGGGCGCTCGCCGTGTGCCGGATTTTTTTTCTCACAGCGCGAGCAACGCACGGCTTCTCTCCAAACATGGCCGCTTTCAAGCCACTGAGCCCTGAACACTGAGCTGTGTTTTCACCACATTTCTTGACCCATGTGGTAGGCTATAAACTTTGATTTGCAACTGTTCATTTTTAGTCATTTCACCAAGTAAATGTGTTGTGTTGAGAGCATTATTGAGAGAGATTAAAAGCAGCACAGAGTAGGCTATCAGGGCTGAGAAGTAAAACGGCTTTCAGTAAAAACAAGTTTGGTGATTCCTTCATGTGCTGATGTGGGGTCGTTTGAGAGTGAAAGCGCACTCAGTACTGCACATAATAGCGTTTCATTGCGACTTTTCCACGGGCTGTTCTCACTATTACCATTGTACAATACATGCTGATCACTTTCTGAGTATAATGGCATCAGCCCCAGCGCGAGGTCTGCACGGTGACTCACGGGGCCCCACCCCCAACGAGCTTGGTCAAGTATAGATCAGCCTTAAGGGGCCAGCTGCGCGACTAAGCAAGTCGCAAACAGCAACAACAAACAAGGACAGGACAGCAAGTCCGACGTATAAACTTGTAAAAAAAACATACCCCCCACCCCACATTTTTTCTGGCCTGGCGGGGTTCCTAGTTGGCCTGGCGGGCCGTCAGAACTGTACTGTGTAGGGGAAACACTGAACTTGTTAAATCAGATTTATGAAAACTTACTTTATGCTGGAGAGACGACAGAACCTTGCTCTGGTTTCGTTTTTTTTTTACCCCAGATGCCCATCCACTTTCTTCAATTTTTTCTTTTTTTCTTTGGAAAGGCTCTTTTATAGGGAGGGAGTTGAGACAGGCACTGCACGTCTTCCTGTTTAGGCGATTTGGCGCCTGGCAGGATGGGCATGGCTTCAGCTTCAGCTTTGTCATTTCTGCAAATTAAGATGAAACATGTTGGGTTTATTTCAGGTCTGTTTCTGTAATGTGATTACAATATCAATTAACATATATATATATATATATATATATCTATATATATATAGATATATATATATATCTATATATATATATATATATATAATGCAGGTAAATGCTGAAGTTTTTGAGTTCTGCTAACTTACTACAAAGTGTAAAAACTTTAATTCATTCAAACCTGCAGCATATACGGGCCAATGAAGAATCCATTCCATTTTGGAGCGTATCTGATCAAACACTGGACGAACACTGGACAGGGGCTATGTTATGTTCCCTCAGCCTTATATCCCCCCTCAGATCAGTAATACCTCTGCAAATGAGGAAATATTTTCAGCCTGTCTGTCTGTCTGTTATCAGATATTGTTAACACTGTAGATAAATAATTATAACTCCTGTTCATTACTACTCCAGGAAGATAGAGGGCGCTGTGAACTGCAGACACAGTGTCTGGGCGGAGCCTAGACCAAAGGTTATAAAGAAGTAAGAGACCCTTTGTTCAGGGTCATTTGCCATCTCCAGGAGGTTGTGTGAGCATGCAGTGAACCGGATCTGTTTTGTTGGACTTTTGTTTTGTAAATAAACTATGTTACAATTTACTCTCTAGTAAATGGACTTATTTAAAAGGTTAAAACGAAATATCTCACCACAGTTTGGTTGCCGAAACCCGTGTCGAGGGGGGAACTATAGTGGTTAGTTGGGCAGGCTTTGGGCCTGTGTTTTGGGCCTTTGTTTCACGTCGGACTGGGACCTGTGTAGCGCGCAATTCAACAACAACACAGTCAGAGCAGGCCGGCGAGGAGCAAACGGGAAGCCAAAGGTGAGTTGTAATTTGATTATTTAGAAATACAAAAGTCTAAGTGTGTTGTGTGTTAATTGTGCCCAAAGATGATTGGTTACCGAATGATTAAAAGAGCATAAAGAATAGCGTGGAAGAAAAATCGCTATGGTGTTATTGGGAAATTTGATTAAGAGGCAAGTTGGAGCCTCAAGGATCCACTAGGTGGAAATCATTTAAACATTATAAGGTAACTGAGTTCGGTAACTAATCATATTATTGATGTAACAGATATTCTGCTGCGGATTGTGTAGGCCTACCAGTGAGAGAGAATTAAGAACCTAGGTAAATAAATAAAATCCTTAGAGGCTGTGCGGGGGGGGACGATCCTTTGTTCAGTAGTCTCTTAAAACAGACTGTTTCATCTACTTCTGGCGAATGCAGCTATACACATATGGTGGAAGCATTTGACCGTTAGATGGGGTTTTTTATCAGAAGCAGAATCGTTCACAAGGTGTGTGGATGAGACCTTAGAGGCCTGTAAAGTTTATGCTCTAGAGATAAAGACCTGAGAAAATTGAGAAAGCCAACGTGTCTGTTCTGGGAGACTATATGTTTAGTACAATAGTTAGCAGTGGCTAATGTGCTAAGAAACGAAAGGGGAAGTCGCATTGGCGACCCATGAGACCACAGTAAAATCCTTAGAGGAAGAGGAGCATTAAGCTTTGAAGTCGCCGGATTTCCCCCGGTTGGGATATAATTAGCGCTATATAAATCAATAAGGAATAAAACGTACGTTAGTCATCCAGTGACTGAATTAGCTAGCAAATCTAAGTGTATGGTAAGAAATGTTGAAGGGAGTTTTATGTGAGAAACGGTAAGCTTAAAAGCTGGCCGCTCTGAGATAGTGGCACTCAGGAGATTTTGCATATTACTGAAATGAAAGGAGACGCTTTACCAGTTGTGGTTGCACAAATTTAATAGGAAGATGCTTCTAAATGTAAGAGCTATTCAGTTGCTGGGATGAACAATGGCAGTAGAATCTGTTACATATGAGGCTGTGTTGTTTACCGCGGTTGTTTGTTAAATCGGCTTGTATGAAAGAAAATCATTGACTATCACATCAATAGTTTCTATCCTCAGCTGGACAAAGGGACTTGTAGTCTTTGTGTGAATGAATGTAATGTATGTGTGGAGCTACAAATATTTTACTCAACTTTATTAGAAGTAAAGCACATGATTGTATAGTAAATAAGCAACTTGGTAAAATAAAGTAGAATTAGAGGAAACTTTGCTGTGTAATAACCTATTTGTGTAAATTTCAGAAATGGACGATCAAATCCTGCCAATCCAGAGGATGAGGACTCTTTATGGGCTCATGGCAGTAGAAAAGACAACTGAGTGGTCTTATTGGACGAAGGGGTTATGGCCAGCTATGGGAACTTTTGAGAAAGCTAAATTAAATGCAGTGTTAGAACAATTATCTCTTAAACAATTGGATGACCAAGATAGGAGGGAACATGAAATAGCCTACAATTTGTGGGCTGCTCAGAGTGCCAAAATGGAAGGAGAAGATTTTTTGGAACAGGCCCTGCTACAATTAGACCTAAAGAAGGAGGAGAGAATAGGTGTGGCTGCAGCCTTGGTGAGTACAAAGCAAGCAGGAATCGAACAAAAGGCAGAGCAGCAGCCATTTCGACCCAAAGAAAGGAGAGAAGGACTTCACAGGAAGGAAAACCACCCCCGCTCCCTTTATGTAAATAGAGGGGGGTGGGGTGTGGCAGCAGGGCAGCTTGAGCAGAGACAACAGAAGCGGACAGGATGCTTTTGTTGTAAAAGTGAAAACCACTGGATAAGGGAGTGTCCTTACAATGTGCAGGCTCCTTGCAGAATAATATCGCAGAATGGCTCAAACTGAAAGGACTTAGTTCTTTAACATAGTGACAATGCATCTCACCCCTTCTTCCTAAAAGGTGATATGAAGAGTTGAAGTAGGGTGAGGGGGTAGAGAACAATAACATTGAGTGAGACTTTGAGATGGTAAGATTTGAGCGTGGAAGAGGAGAGCAAAATGAAAATTTGGTTGGGAATAAATAACACAGAATTGTCTAATTATGGTAATATCAATATCCATATTTTGAGTTGAATTTCAGATTCTTCCAATTTATGTTGCCAATTAGAATTAGAGACAAGGTGGAGGCTATAAATTTAAACAACACGATGAACTTCATGTCCGATGAAGTCATTTTGGGTTAGAATTCCTTTGTTAGTATGTTATTGTGTTACACTGCTTTATGATGATCCATATTTAACTTTGCTGTAAGTTTGAGAAGAAGAGAAAATGAATTGTCTACCGTGATTAAGTCACAAGTAATTAAAATACTATGTTCTTTTATTTCAGAAGGAGTCCAGCTGAACTGGAGAAAATGAGAGCACAGAAAATTAAGAAAAATTGTACATTATGGAAGGTTGCTAATGATGGTTTTAACATTTCAGAAGGAGTCCGAGATGAGCGGCTGGAAAAAACCCACAGTAGTATGAAGAACTGATAAGTTTCAAGCAAATGTAGTCAGGAACTATATTTACACAATGTTGTCTTGTCATGTCATGTGAATTTCTGAGACTTAACAGGGCAATGGGAGGGGAATTTAATAATCTAATCTAAATGCTAATTTTCTTACAGGGGATGACGTCCTGTAGCCTGGGGAGCCGGTTATGTCATGTAAATCTCTTAGGGGGAACCACAACATTACTTTACTTGCAGGAAGGAAGAAAAGCTGTTATTCCAGTTGGAATTGTACCTAATTTAATATTTTCCTTTAGGTCTGACATGTGGTGATTAACAAATCTATTAGTGGGGAAATTAAACATCTGAATTAAATTTTAATTTCACAGAATGAGCAAGAGCGCTCACTACAGGATGTGAAAGCGATTGTTCCCCAGTAGGTGTGAGTATGCAAAAGGGAGTCAACACTAACCAAGCATTTGGCTAAAAAGAGGAGAGTGGGCTTTGTTTCAAAGAAAAGCCTGCAGTGCAAGCTTTTGGTTACAGGAGAAGAACAACAGCAAGGCCAGTTCATGTTAATCTGTTATATCAATGAGTGTCATTTAAGAATGATGTGCAGGGACAATTAACTCTTATCTTTCAGATACCAAGAAGGAGGGGAAGCAGTGCTTATGTGGAGAGCTTTTAGTCAGTGCTTCAGCATAATAAAGCGTGGACAGCGGGTGATCATTCAAAACAACAGAATTTGGTACTAATATTTTCCTTTCACAGGAAACAGTTGATAAAAGAATCGGAAGTCGTATTTAAAAGTGTTTATTGCAGCAAGCGTGATTTAAATGATAATTTGAGGACAGAGAACAGCAATCTGTCATTGTAAATAGCGAAGATAACATTCTTTCCAGGTTTGAGGAAAAATGTGACGATGAACTCCACATTGGTAAGACCTAACTAAATGTAATTGTATTGTCTTGGCTGATAGGAGCTATGGCACTACAGTTAAGTAATATTCAGTCTAATTTTATTTTGTCATAAGGAAGTGTGGAGGTTTGGTGGAGGAAATAATCTTGTTTTAAAAAGTGTGAATTGTCATTAATCTGTATGCTTGTCTGTTATGCAGAGATGGACAATGGAGTGAAAATCTGGGAGCGATTTTCAGAGGGGGGAAGGAAGCAAGGAAGCGATGAGAATAAAGAAGAGTTCGGAGTTAAGACTTGAGACTTGTGTGTATGAGAGAGAGTGAAAGGGACGGACTTGACATTTTCGGACTGACTGGGGAGAATTTTATTTGTTCATAGAAGTTAAGTGAGCTCAATAGCTAGAGAATGTTTAATTGTGTTATTGGTTGCGTGATTAATTGTTTACAGGATCAGAAAGTAAGTATGACATGTGGAACTATGGGAACAGCTGAAATACTGCATGAATTAATACACTAACCAAACTAACCCATGGAACTAAGTATGAAAGTTGGGTGTTACAATAACCAAAATGTATTGGGAATCGCCATGGAGAGGAATCGAGAGCAGGTAATCTTGAAAAGGAATCAATTTAGGAGGTGAGATGAATCATTCTTTATACAAATTATGCTATCATAATGTCAAATGAACGGAAATGAGAACCTGTGTTTGTGTGTTGCCATGTAAATAATTTGTTAGAATAGCAACTTAAGTGATCATTCAATGTGGTGTGCATTGTAAGCAGATGAGATGCTCAAAGTTATGTTTGTGTCATTACAGAGAAGGACGTGGAGATGGAGGATACAAAGAGCCATGGAGGATGGTTCAAGGCAACAGATAGGAAATGACTCATTGCTGGAACCTGGACAATTAATATTTGATAAACAAGCGGTACAATTAATTATAGCAATTAATAATATGAAAATATAGGAAAGTAGTTTGGTGAGTATGAAAATGCATGCAGTACAAATTTAAAGTGTAAATAATGCGGAATAAATGAGGGAAATTGTCCAGTAGTCCATGCTAGAGTCGCTACATATACAGGCAAGTGGATTTAATAAATTGAGAATACAAAATGACACATTCACATCTTTGTAGAGTGGCTTGGTTGTAGACTTGCAATAGTAGTAGAGTGTTATTGTTTTGGGTTATTTGAATGAGGATACAATGTGAATTTTTGGCAAACTGTGCAATCTAGATTGTGCAGTATTTTGAGATGAATTGGCAAGTTGAAAATTCAATACAGGTTTCTAAAGCACGGCCCTGAGGCCAAATGAGGTTTGTGGACAGATTTTGAGTGGTCCTTGGTTTGTCTCTCAAAATATACTAAATGTGGCCTCACATTGATTAATGAGCCAGTTCACTTTGCAATTTTCCCTCACCTAATGCTGACCCTATCATCATACAGGTTGTCTAAGCCAAGTAGGAACAGCATATGTAAAACAACACCAAATTAATGTGGAATTTAAGGAAAAAGGGGGTTTGATCTGACCACCCAGAAGTTAAGCTTTTGTGTTGTTAGACCAATATCAATCAATTTATCAAATACCCCATAAAATAAAATGTAAAATTGATGGCTTTTGGGCCAAATTTACATCTGACATGAAGTCTTGGTTAGGTGAAGTCCTTGACAAGGAAAATAGTATTATGGAAAGTACTGGAAAATCCTTGAATTTCATTTTGTAATGTCTGCATGAACGCTGGTTATAATGAATATGATTAACAATCTTATCCCCTAGGGTTAGATCAACAGAGGAGGGAGCAGTTAATTCGGAATAGAAGATAATTATAATTATAGCAAATAATAAAATAAATATAAGAAGGAAACCATGCATAGAACATACAATACGATTATTGAGTTTATCTGGATGAAAAATGCAATCAAAATTAAACAATAGTAGGACTGTTGAGATAAACTGATGTATATAAAAGAGAACTAAGATTAGATTTTCTGTTTCAGGAAAACCAGGAACATCGAGGGAGACATCGAGTTCAAGACAGATGGAACATTTCAATAAACCAGACAGTTTAGCAGTGAGAAAGGATATTGATTTAATGAATGAAGTTGGAATGGATGGAGTGTGTGTGAATAGCAAGTAGGTGGAGCCAATGAAGACGACCCAACGCGAGGACGAAGAAGAAATAAAACTGCCACAAGAATCCTGCACTCCCTAATTGAATTCAGAAGCATATGCCAAATATTGATAGTGAACTATAGACCTTGAAAGCTGTTAAGTGTAATAATATGTACTGTAAATGATTGAATTTAATGTATGTTGTGTCTAGTACTAGAGTATGTAACTAATTAATTCTAGAAGTATTGTATAAAAGGCCTATTATAATATAGTATAAACATTATCATTATATAATAAGCATCATCATAGACTTTTGGTATCGCTGGTAGGGTAGGTTATGCACAGGCTTTTTAAGTGAGTGGTTCTATAAGAGTAGAAGCTCGCAGAGGCCTTTGCCTACTTCGAAGGAAAGCAAATGGAAAAAGTAGGTTTACCTCTGAATGTGAATAAGCTGTTAAAAGCCACCGCACTCTGTGCAGAGCTGTGTGCAGGGTGGTTCATAGCATGGTTCCCGGGTCATTTGATTCATAGAAGTGTTTTGGACTTTGTGGATTATGTGATCTGGGAAAGGGCTGCGTTGTGGACCTGCTTGTGCGTATCTCTGGATGGGGTGAGATGTCAAAATGCTGATGATGTATGCTGATAGACAAAAGTTGCAAAACCAAAAAGCAACTTTATAATAAATCCCTCAGTTAAGTTTTTCCTTATAAGGAAAAAAAGGAGGGAATTGTAGATAAATAATTATAACTCCTGTTCATTACTCCAGGAAGATAGAGGGCGCTGTGAACTGCAGACACAGTGTCTGGGCGGAGCCTAGACCAAAGGTTATAAAGAAGTAAGAGACCCTTTGTTCAGGGTCATTTGCCATCTCCAGGAGGTTGTGTGAGCATGCAGTGAACCGGATCCGTTTTGTTGGACTTTTGTTTTGTAAATAAACTATGTTACAATTTACTCTCTAGTAAATGGACTTATTTAAAAGGTTAAAACGAAATATCTCACCACAAACACAATATCTCAAATAGGTTAGTGACTGATTTGAACATGGGCCTTAAACCAAATTCCATTCTGACAGCCTTGACCGCAAGCTCACTACAAGTACAACCCTAACCTCAGTGACCTCATGCATCAGCCCAACCACCTAATTTGGCCTGGAATCACTCGACCAGTCCGTCCTTGCCGGGGCCGGCGTTGGTGGTGAGGGAACATAGGGCTGAGGGAACATAGGGATGGCCCTGATTGGACTATTGGCCGTGGTGGGGGGCTGTGCTCTCAGAGTGAACTTCTAGGAGGGCTGGGTGATCTGGAGCAATAATCATATCTCTGGATTTTTTTCGGCTGGATTGATACACAATATAGATAGGTTTTTTATAAAAAGTGAGCAAAATGTTCATCTGTAAGTCAAAGCCACATTTGAGATGTCAAGCACTTTTATTCCAACTGTGATCAAAATAAAATGCAGACAGGGTGTCCTTCCCTGACTATTGGTGCTTTCACAAAATATTGATGAGATTTTTGATAAGTAATCATCAGCGATGTGGATATAATGACTAAGTGTATAAAGGTAAATAATTGAAAGAGCTAGAACAATCTGGTAACTTTAGAAAATGACATCACTTTTGTGTAACGTAGCCTTCAAAAACAGAAAGAGAGAACACTTAATGCCATATCATATATATTGCCATATCCAGCATCTAAGACCATATAGTCTCATATCACCGTATTACCATATCCAACATCTAAAGCCATATCTAGAGTCATTTCACTATATTACATATATGACCATATCAAGTCTCATTTCACCATATTACCATATCCAACATCTACTGTGTGTGTGTGTGTGCGTGCGTGCGAGTGTGTGTGAGTGTGTGTGTGTGTGTGTGTGTGTGTGTGTGTGCGTGTGTGTGTGTGTGTGTGTGTGCGTGTGTGTGTGTGTGTGTGTGTGTGTGTGTGTGCGTGCGTGTGTGTGTGACATATCTGCACACGTGTGCGTGACATGATGCACACGCGATGCACAGTGGCTTCACGGGTGGGAAGTTAGCCTACAGAAAGTGTGTGGAAATAAAACAAGCAACGGAAGAGCTAGACCAAACGTTACTAGTTTAGCGACCCACAGAAGCACCTACAGCCAGGTCTACTAGCTAACGTTATGAAGCCGTTTAACTAGCAAGCATCATGCAAACCGTAGCAGTTTCGTTTTCACGATAAACGAGCCTTTTGGAAAACCAAGTCAACTAAGTTTTGGACACCCTGTGATCTCCGAAAATATCAAATGTTTTAGATTAACGTGAATAGTCTTGTCAACACGCAAATAAAGAGAGTTTATCTTACCTTTCTGGCGAAGTTGGAGGGAAAGTACGCGCTGCGTTGAGTGCTGATACTTGTGCAGACTGCAGACAGCTTCCCAGGTTTACTACAACTCCCAAGGTGCTTAGCGTCTAATCATCCAATCACCGAGCAGACTCCTTGTTGCCATAAGTACCGAACATATCGAATGAGAAGTAGCGTTAATTAAAAGTGATAGCCATAACGTTTATCGTATTGGTTTAGTGGGATGCTTTTTCCATTTTGTGTGATTGGAAATAACTAGACTATAACAAAACACACACACACACACACACACACACACACACACACACACAGCCTACATATAGCCTACCTGCATACATATGCTACATATACACAAACATACATATGCTACATAAATACATACATACATACATACATACATACATACATAGGCTCAAGATTCAAGATTTTTATTGCCATTCCGTAGTACAAATATCACGTGTGACATTTTTGTGCTGTAGACTCCGTTACAACATAGTGCAAAATAACAGGGCATATAGGTGCAGGAAAACAAGAGAAGCAACAAGCAATAAGGCAGTAAAGCAATAAGACAAGTCAAAGACAGTGACATATTCACTGCACATAGGTGCAAATGGCATGGACATACTTTAAACATAATTAAACATAATTAACATTCTGTTTGCACAGGTGCAAATAGCATAGACCAAATTAAACATACAATTAAACATTAGACATACCTAATGGTGGCAGCTATAGTACTGCTACTGCATGATTGTTGGGAATTTATTTGTGTATGTTAAGGAGTCTCGTGGCCTGCGGGAAGAAACTGTCCCTCAAGCGATTTGTGTGTGCTTTTGGGACCCTGTATCTCCTCCCTGAGGGTAGCAGGGAGAACAGACTGTTGTGGGGATGGTTTGTGTCTTTGATGATCTTCAGGGCCCTCCTGAGGCACCGCTGGTTCTACAGTTCCTGCAGTTCTGGCAGCTCACATCCTGTTACGTGCTGGGCCGCACGCCTCACTTTTCTTAGCGCCCTGCGGTCCATGGTGGTACAGTTCCCGTACCATGTGGTGAAGCAGCCAGTCAGCAGGCTTTCAATGGTGCCTCTGTAGAAGTCCCGAAGGATTTCTGGCCTTAGCCCAAATTTCTTTAGGCGCCTGAGTCCGTGTAGTCGCTGTTGGGCCTTTTTGAGAACAGTGGCGGTGTGGTTGGCCCATGTCAGGTCCTGGTGGATGTTGACTCCCAGGTACTTGAAGCTGTCCACCCTTTCCACCACTGTGCCGTTGATGGTGATTGGGGGGTGGTGGTGATTGGGGGGTGTGCCCCCCCCCCCTCCTGTAGTCTACAATGATCTCCTTGATCTTGGAGACGTCCTGAAGATCAGCCCCACGACTGCTGTGTCGTCTGCAAACTTCACGATGGTGTTTGAAGTTTGAGTCGCCACGCAGTCGTGGGTGTAGAGGTCGTACCAGAAGGGGCTGGAGACGCACCCCTGGGGCGCTTATATGCTGATGGTCAGTGGGGAGGAGGTGAGGTTGTCCACTCTCACCACCTGGCGCGGTCTGTCAGAAAGTCCAGCATCCAGTCACACATTGCTGTGCTTAGTACCAGGATCTTGACCTTGCTTACCAGCCTGGAGGGTACTCTGGTGTTGAATGCTGAGCTGTAGTCCACGAACAGCATTCTCACGTGTCCTTCCCCTCCAGGTGGGAGAGGGCGGTGTGAAGCACGTGTGCTACATCCATCCATCCATACATACATACCTACATATAGCGTACATAGGCTACATACTGTACATACATACATACAAACATACAAACATACATACATACATACATACATACATAGCGTACATAGGCTACATCCATACATACAGTACATACATACAAACATACATACATCCCAACGCTTTGGTTTATTTGCGGATTATGAAAATTATCCTTCATCCTTCAAGGTCGTGGTGTTTTCCCTCATAATAGTTCTAGTTTTGGAGACCTCAATTCACCTACCAAATATATCTGATTTTTTTTCATAGGAGGGTTAGGGTTCGAGAACATTGCTTTAGCCTCTCCCGCAAACCTCATGCATGGTCACTATTATTAATGTTGTAACCTCCATATCCATTTGTTGACTGATGAAGATTCCGGTCTCCCAAGCATGAGTGTGGCTGATCCAGATGAGTTGATAATCAGATCGATAGCCTCCACAATGGTTCTAGCCACAGTCAGTATGATAATTATTACACTGTAGACATAACAGTGGTTATGGTTTGGTGCATCTACTGTATCTCTTAATTTGTCCTTTCTGTGACTTTCTCATCACAGGATCATCATCACAAGCTGTCCCAGGCTTGTTTTCACAGCACACTTTGAAGACCCATAATAGAATTAAGGCTTTTATTTATCTATTGGTTTGTCAGGGACAATGCAAAACATCATTCTAGCATGTTTCAATAACATTAAACAGATGATTTGAAATAAGGATTTCTAACCAAGGTTAATGTGCCACCTCTGTCGTGACATTCATATCCCAGTGACATGATCATATCAAATTTAAAATATTTACAGCATCATTAAATCATTATGCGTCTGTGCATGTATTTTTTCATATTTTCCCTAGTTCATGGAAATATGTGTCTGTGCATTGTGTGTATATGCATTATGTTTATAGATGCGTGTCTGTGTGTCAAAGAACATGGTCACTGATGAATGTTCACTGGAAATGTTTTATTTTTTTAGTGTAAATAGTGAATAAAATTTGTCATTCTCTGGCATTAATACAAGCTTGCAGGGAGTGTCATTGTAACTTATGTGCATAGTATCTGAAAAGCATTCTACAAATACAATTTGTTATTCTACCTGTAGTATATCAGATGGGAAAGAAGATGAAACAGCTGTTTTGGGGATTCCATTTTATTTTAATAAACATTGCGAGACAAGATTGTAACACTGAAAAACATTCAGTATCTTAAGAAAATGTACAACAATGGACAAATTAAAAAGCAGAATAAAATGTAAATGGAGTACAATTAAAAAAAGAAAGTCGTTGACCAGGCCCTTGCACCTTTGTGCACAACTTGGGGTGTGCTGCAGTCCCAGACTAGTTACTGGACACTGACCAGTCAACATGGCTCTGTATTCATGTCTATTCTCTGGCGCTGTTGAACATCCACAAATTATGCCCATGTTGCAGTACATCACCATGAAGATTTCAGGTCAGGTCTAGGAAGAGTATATCAAAATATAAAACAGTAGTGCATTGCCCATTCCCACCATGCACCACCCCGTGGGCGCCTCCACATGCACTCCATCAGGTCCCCCTAAGCGCAATCCCCAACTTTGAAGTCGATCCGCCAAACGGTTCTCGAGATAGTTTACCACTGCAATTTCTGGGTTCCCAGCAAAGCACCCTCCACGTTTGAAGTTGATGGGACAAATGGTTCTCAGTCTCGAGATAAACCATTTTTTGTGTTGCCAGTAGGTGGCACTATGAATATGCATAAGTCCAAATTGCAATACATTCCGCATTGCACTATGTTTACTTCCCAGCAGCACACTCCCCAAGTTTGAAGTCAATCGGATGAACGGTTCTCAAAATAAACAGCTTTTTGTGTTGGCAGTAGGTGGCGCTATGCCGAATTGCACAAAATTCGGCACTGTATTGTGTCTAGTTCCCATCAGCGCACTCCCTAAGTTTGAAGTCGATCGGTGGAACGGTTCTCAAGTCAAACAACACTTTTTGTGTTGCCAGTAGGTGGCGCTGTGCCAAATTGCACAAAATTCGGCACTGCATTGTGTCGCGTTCCCATCAGCGCACTCCCCAAATTTGAAGTGGATCGGACAAACGGTTCTTGAGATAAACCGATTTTTTTGTTGCCAGTAGGTGGCGCTATGCCCAATTGAATGAAAATACGGCACTGCACTGCACAATTGGGCACACTCCCAAAGTTGGAAGTCGATCCAAACGGTTCTCAAGTCAAACACCACTTTTTGTGTTGCCAGTAGGTAGCGCTGTGCCGAATTGCACACAATTTGGCACTGCAATCTGTCTGGTTCCCAGCAGCAAACTCCCCAAGTCTGAAGTCTATCGGATCAACAGATTTTTGTGTTGCCAGTATGTGGCGCTATGACTATGTCCGAATTGCACGGAAATCAGCACTGTACTGTGTTGAGTTCCCATCAGCGCACTCCCCAAATTTGAAGTTGATCAGACAGAACAGTTCTTGAGATAAAGCGCATTTTCTGTTGCCACTAGGTTGGTGCTATGCCAAATTGCAAGGAAACAGGGCACTGAACTTCATCAAGTCCCCCTTAGCGCACTCCCCAAGTTTGAAGTCAATCGGACCAACAGTTCTCGAGGTATGCAAAGGACAGAGAGACGGACAGAGACACAGACACTGCTGGCATTATAGTATAGACAGACAGATAGAGATATAGATAATTCAATGTCCATAGGGGGAATAAAGTCAAGAGCGCTTTCCTCCCACGGTGAGCCTCTCTCCCATACGTAAAGTCTATCAGGTCCATCAGCAGGACAGTGCAAGACTAGTCAGCACTACTCCATCAGAAAAATGGGGTTTGAATGTGTGTCTGAGCGGGATAAAAGGGCTTCTGGTGATCGCTGTCCTGCTGTTGCCAGACAACCCAGGGTGACAAATCAGCTGGCTTTGTTGCTGTGTGCCGCTCCTCTTTCAGGATGCAAAATCGCTCACTCTTCCATCTTGACGGGGGCAGAGCTGGCAGCCGGGGGATGCAGGGAGGCTCGGGCTGTACTCTGGCTCTGGGACTGACAATTGAAACGCCACTTGCAAGTTCTGTTCGGAGCAGCAGTGGAGTGCAGATTGGCTTCTCCACCTGGGCAGAAGAGACGTTGCCTGGTGGGCTGGGCTTCACTGTGTTAGATGAAGGGCCTGGTTTTCTGTTGTGTAAAAAACAAGATAAAAAATAAAATGAGACAAAGAGAGAAGAGCATAGTTGTGACATATAAGTTCAATTTGACACATAACATACATTCAGTCCTCATCGGAAGTGCTGAAATCACTGTCATCTCCATCGTCTTCTGCCATTTCCTCCTCCTCAGAGTCTATATACGGGGGCGTTTGGTGGCTGAGGATTCTCTTGTAGTAGTCCTTGACTTTTCGCATTTGTGCGTTGAGTTCCGATTGCTTTCGAAGCAACAGACACTGCAGTCCCTTGTGTGCATCCTCAGATGTGGCAGCAAAAGTGGCTGTCAAAAAGATACGAAAATCTCATAAACATACTATAATTTAATTAGACAAACGTAGCTCAATATATTCATGGACTTAAGATCCTTTAACCAAGTCTTTATTTATTTGAAGGGAGAGTACAGTATTAATGGCAGTAGTGGTTATAGCGTGACTTGTTTTATAGGGGAACCTGTGATCAGTTATGGCAGTGGTTCCCAATCTTGGGTTTATATATATCCATATATACATACATACATATCTATACAACAGCAATACTTGGTGCATGTCTGTCTGTATATTGAGAGATCCCGCCATCTCCGTCTGTGCAGAGATGTCTGTCTATGCGAGACCGCTGTGTTTGAACTTACTGTATGGATTTTTAAAGTCAATAACATTCCTTTACTTTATATGTACCGTAAATTCCGGACTATAAGCCGCACCGGTGTATAAGCCGCACCTTCAAAGTTGACTATTTTTTTCTTATATAAGCCGCACCGGACTATAAGCCGCGGGTGTTTTAATGTTTTTTTTTTTCTTTTTTTTTTTGGTGTTTTAATGTTTAATTACCATATGTAAGGGTTCATGCACAGAGGGGATTGTAGAGGAAGCTCCCATTTATTAACATTTCAACAAA
>NC_139624.1:13948722-14031222 GCF_964638095.1 Poromitra crassiceps
GCCACCTACTGGCAATTCCTTTTTTTTTATCTCATCAACTTATCTCAACAACCGTTCGTCCGATCAACTACTAATTTGGGGAGTGCGCTGATGGGAACTCGACAGTGCAGGGAGTTGAATTCCATGCAATTCGCCATCGCGCCACCTACTGGCAACACAAAAAGTGGTTTATTTTGACAACCGTTCATCCGATTGACTTCAAACTTGGGGAGTGTGCTGCTGGGGACTTGACGTAGTGCAGTCCTGAATTTCTTGCAATTTGACAGCACCACCTACTGTCAACACAAAAAGCAGTTTATCTTGAGAAACATTTGTCAGATTGACTTCTAACTTGGGGAGTGCGCTGCTCGGACCCAGATGCACCCTTTTACGCGTAACCTCATCCCCTAATGAAAAAAACTAAACCACAATTATTCTAACACAAATGCACAATAAAAAAACAAATACGTGCGTTACAACACATACAATAAACCCATCACCAAAACACTCAAATAAAAGCAGACAACAATATATGATTTTCAATAGCATCTCAGTATGACAACACTCACTAGCACATTGCATTCAGACGATGTCTCGTCACACACATGGTCTATGGATCAGCTTGGGGGAAAAGACTGTCCTGGCGGAGATCTGCACTCCAACGAGTGCACTTTTCTAGTGTTTGATATGTTTGAGCGACTGTATTTCAAGGAAACTGTGACATACCTATTTGTCTGTAGAGATTTTGGTTTCGCACTTTGATGACGACGTCAAGCTCCTCTATACGTGCCTGCAAAGCCCCAAGGCTGCCATCACTTTGGTCAGTTTCATCTGTAAATGAGAGTCACATTACTGAATATAGCTATAAAAAAATGTTTACGTTGTCTCTGCGTGTGTCTGTGCACGCCCACACCCCAGGTCGCAAAACATGCATGGCATTTGTTAAGATCCGGTCAGTCATCATGGCACGTTGTCACGTCCTGGAACCACCTCCCCAGGTCGGATTGGGCTGAAGATTTGCAGGGCGGTGGCTTATGATCTGGGGAAGGCCATGCAGAGTCCAGCAAATCCTGGAACCACCTGGACATTACTGGAAACCCCTCTGGAAAGTCATACAAACCACCGGGGCAAGTCATGGGCAGGTTGTGAAGTCCTGGAAAACACCTGGAAAGTCCTGGAAACCACCTGGACTCCACCATCATTGCCAAGCAAAAGGCACAGTTGTATTTCTTTGTGCCTATTTAACCCGGCCAATGCTGGTAATACCTAAAACTCCAATCACCCAATCAGTTTGTAAACAAGCATAATTGTTATCTGGGGATGTAAAGTAAAGCATTCATTGCCCCTATAATATTCACTTGAATATTAGGGGAAGTGTTTTGATCCACTTTAGTTGGCGAGAGTCATGTGACTTCATGTCCCTTTGCATCACAACAAGCAAACAGCTATACTGGGTGCTATATTCTATCAATTTACACCTACATACATAAAATTAGCCACAAAGCCTATCTATAAGCCAACTCACCTTCAGCCCATTGCTGCACATCAGATACCCATAGCTGAAGTGTGTCGTCATCTATGCCCAGCTCATTTTTCATAGCATTCAGGCTCTCTTCCTGTTGTTTGAACATCCTTACGGTCTAAACATGAAATTAATACATGTCAATACCTTACGCGTGTCCTGACATGTTACTGACATATTTGTCTCCCATTATAATATGAACATCAATTTTGAAAAACTTCACCTTAAGGTATCTCCGGCTCAAAGTGAGGCCCATATCCTCCGCTTTTCTTTTATTCCACCCCAAAGCCAGGAGGGTCAGCATGTCTCTCCGTCCTAAATACAAAGTAGATACAAATGGTGAGAAATGATCAGGAGATTGAATGGACCCACCCACCCCCACCCCCACACCCACCTGCTTTAGACATGTACTTGGTTGTGATGGCTGCCCTGGACAGGAAACTGTTCACTTGCTCAACCTCTTCTCCAATTGTTGAGCCTGCACCTTCCTGAAATGAGCCTCCCCATTTGAACTAATAAGAGGTGGATACAATACATGGAATTAAATCTTACTGCTAAATCAACTCCATCTTCTCAGAGAACTGTGTCAAACCAATAGCAAATTAGGCCCTGTGTCCATATAGCGTTTTTTGCAGAGCTCCAGCGTCTTTTTCAGTTGTTTCAAATGAGGAGCGCACGTATGCAAGTGTCTGCGTCCGCTGCAACCAGCGTATTATTTCAGAGCGCTCAGCCTTTTTTGTGTGGCCATACCCAGTGTTTCCAGCTGAAAATCTTCAGAACTTTTCAGAAATGCGATAGTGTCAAACGCTCCGTTTTTTCGTCAATCTGTTACTTGGAAGTGTACTGCGATCAGTGCTCCCCAGCGTATTGGCAGCGTTTAACTGCCAGGAAAAGACGCTATATGGACACACAGCCTTAGTCATTAAAGCTTCAACTTACCCCGCATTTCCCCTTGTGAGCCTTTGCATGCATAACCGAAAGGAAAGGACGCATGGACAAGAGATTGGTCATCTCAGGGCACTTCTGAGCCACCTTGGCGACATATGGAAAATATTTGCATGCAACATCATTACAGAGGAATGTGATTTTTCCTGGGGCACTTGCAGCTAACATCCTCTGGAGGAAAAGAGGGTAAGCAAAAATCTCCCCTCGTAACATGTTTAGTGCACCAAGGAGTACTCCATGGCGACAAACGGCTATTTCAAGCCCCTCCTCATCCAATTTGCTGTTGGACTTCCTGGATGCCTCCTTAGCTGCTATCCAAGCTGAAGATCCACACGACCCTTTTCCTGAGACCTATACATAAAAAGAGTAGAACATAAAATAACATTAATGATTAAACTCTCAGGGTTGTGACTGCTTCTCATAGTTATAGGACTGGATTTTGTTCTGTTTGCAGGACTAAGATAAACTTGATTAACAACATGATCAAAAACTCATGGACAGAAAGTCATCATTGAATGATTATTAGGTTTATCAGTCTTTTTTAAATCTTACCCATCAAATGTTTCCTAAATCTAACATGATTTCGGTGCGTCCGGGGAGTGTTTGTAGCGCTAGATTCCGTGCCTGACCGAGCCGGAGGTAACACGGGGGCGCAAACCGGCGACCCCCGTGTTACCTCCGGCTCGGTTGGGCATCCACGACTGGCTGTGTCTGTGGATGGGAAGCTGGATTAGGGGTATGTGTCCTGCTCACTGCACTAGCACCACCTCTGGTCGGTCGGGGGGGCTGTTCGGGGCGCAAGTGAACTTGTGGGAATAGCGTGATCCTCCCACATGCTACGTCCTGCCGGTGAAGCTCCCCACTGTCAGGTGAAAAGAAGCGGCTGGCAACTGTGCATGTGTCGGAGGAAGCATGGTGCTAGTCTACAGCTCTCCCCAGATCGTCAGAGGGTGGAGCAGCGCCCAGGGCAGCAGGGGGAAGTTGACCATGTACAATTGGCGGGGAAAAAGAGAGAAATTATATGTGCATATGTGCGTGTATATACACACACACACACACACACACACACACACATTTCTCTTAGTTAAATTGACTAAGTGGGTGGTGTCTGTGGTGGTGTCAGTCACGATTGTGATGTCATCAGTGATGTAACATGAGCAATTGTGATGTCACTCCTTCCTGGCTGAGGCTATGTAAGTGGTGGGAGTATGACGCATTCACAAAGACCGCGACTGTCCGTGCGGAAGTGACGTCAAATCAGCAGACACACACCAGATTATTCATCTGGCGGTGCACACCACGAATTTTGTAACTACGCGGCAGGGCGGACAAAGTGGAGTTTTCAAAACTCCCGCTCACTTCCGCGAGCAGAAACCAGAGTATAAAGCTCCACAAGTCATCTGGTCAGGATTCCGTGTCTCTCATTTCTGTGCGCTAGTCCAACTGTCAAGTAGAATTCCAGTTTAAGGCGGCGTTCAGACACAAACACGCTCATTTGAGCTGCCAGTGTCTTTCTGCAGTTCAGTCTCTATGTAAGGACGTGCTAAACGCGCTCCTCTTTCAAGGAATGCACCTGGTGTTTAAACGCTGGTGGCATCTAGTGTTTTTGGCGGGGCGCTCTGGGTGTTTTTAAGCTGAAAAAAGTTGAACATTTGGAGGAAAAGCGTCATCTTTTCACTCATCCTACCTTTTCTCCTCCCAGAGGCATCTTCAACCTTCACTGCTGCCAGAATTTGCAATAATCTGGCTTTCATGTTCACAGTGAACAACATCTAACAGACAAAACCAGCTGGCTACCGTCTGTGTGAATCGTTTTGTCCTAAACTGTACTGCACGCAACTGCAGGGGCAAACAAAACCAACCACACACAAAAAACGCTCCGTGCGCTGTGTTTTGTGCACAATGGAAGCGCTCTCAACATGATTTCCATAGCGTTCTAACGTTCTAACCCATGTTTGGTGTGGACGCCGCCTAAGTAGGGAGAAGAGGACATCATCTCCCGAGTCTCCACCCTATGTGTGTGTGTGTGTGTGTAGGGTTCCCACACCTTCGTCAACCTCAAATTCAAGGACTTTTCAATGACTTCCAAGGCCCAATTCTCCAAATTCAAGGACCCAACACAGGATAGTTTGAGCCATGGATCAAGGTTAAGTGTAGTCGCAGACTGTAGTTCAATCATGGAAGACCAAATAAGGCATTAATAGAGCACCCCATGCTGTCATAACCCAAATGACATCATAAATGACATCATAAATGACATCAGTTATGACATCATAAATGCCCTTCTCCCAAATGACATCAGTTATGACATCATAAATGACATCAGTTATGACATCATAAATGCCCTTCTCCTGGTACTATATAAAGCCCCATCACCACAGCTTAAATCACACTTGTGCAGTCATCACTCACCTTGTGTCAGCATCACGCATTCATCCAGCATCTCCAGAGCAAAAAGCTTCATTCAGTCCAGCACCATGTCCGAGTCCGAAAACGAGCAGCAAAGTTTCAGCTCCACCGTGGACGCTTTCCTCCAGAGCACATTCAACGCCCCGGCCAGCCTCGGGCAAATCCCCAATCCCCAGGCTCCATCTCCGGGCGTCACAGGCGTCTCATGGGACGCTCCCCTCACCAGGGGCCGCGGCCGCAAAAGAAGATCCAACGTCAAGGAGGTCCTCGTCTCGCCTGGATCTCAGTCCGCACAGCACTCCGGAGGCCGCGGCCGCGGCAAAAGAGCCCAGAAGTCCACCTCCCCCGGATCTCAGTCCGCACAGCACTCCGGAGGCCGTGGCCGCAGCAAAAGAGCCCAGAAGTCCACCTCCAAGAAAGGCCCAGCGAAGCGCACCACGACTGCCGGCTCCTCGGCGGACGCGCCAAGGCTCCAGCTCGCGAGCCCCACGCTCCCCACAGCAGCAGCCCAAACAGCCCTGCCCCAGGTTTCAGGTCGTATCCCCCCTTTTCAGCCGGCATCTCTTCCGGCGGCCGCACTCATTGCAGGCCGGGTGCCAATCCCCGAGCAACTCTGCCCTGTTGCATACGGCCGCTTCCCTCTCCCGCGTCCGGTCGGGTATTATCAAACATGCATTTAGTCCCTGGTTTCAGTCAACGTTGCGGCATTGCTGCTGCACTCATTTCAGGCCGGGTGCCAATCCCTTAGCATACGGCATACGGCATACGGCCGCTTCCCTCTCCCGTGTCCATTCGGGTTTTAACAACATGCCTCTAGTCCCAGTTTCCAGTCAACCTTTTCTTTTTCATAGCATGGTTCCTCTCTTACGCATCCAATCCATCGATCCAATCCCAGTCATTTAGATAAAGTATAACCCTTGTAAACTTTTCCGGCCATGCTGAGTAGCGCGCTAGCTACCTGGCTAGCCACCGGCCTTCCATGCTATACTGCGCATGCGCGTGGCTGGTCTAGCGTTGCCAAAGATGCGCATTGCAAATGCAAGATGCGACACTATCGTCTCCCGTCGCATGCTTCAGGCAAAATGGCGATAATCATCAGTTCTGCTGTTGCCGTCCTTCAAAATATAAGAAAATGTATAGCTCAGCGCTAGAGCGGACTGGCTTGAATGTGGGAAAGCGGGGTTCGAATCCCGTGTGCGCGCTGATATTTTAATTTAAGATCCTGGTGAAATATGGTCTAAATCTGAAGTTCAATAAACGTCTGCAAATAGCGGGTGAAAAAACTTTCACTTTCAAATTTAAACGTCTTTTCAACCGAAAAATGCTTGCGGGTGGTTCTGGCTTCAGCATATGCTTGAATTAAGTTCTAGAGGTGAATGGTTGCAGAAAAGAGGCACCATGAGTTCCCTACTTTCTCCCAGTAGGGAATCGATCTTCCTCTACGAGATTTACTCTGGTATTGCAAATGCATACGAAGCTTCAGTCTCGATCATAAACAAAAGGTGCTCCTCCCAGTCCACCACGGCTTTAATGTGCAGTGCAGCATCACCCGGCTTTCCGTTATGCATAACTCATCAGGTCAGCAGAGCTCATTCCCCGGTCACGGCGCAGTAGATTCAGCAGAGCACATCCCTGGTCACAGCACAGTGGCTATATCCCGGCAGCGTTGCCAGACGTACGATAATTATCGTACCTGTACGATAATTTTGACCTCTGTACGATGTACGATCAATAATCCCCAAATCCCCCAAACGTACGAGAATCTCATCATTTCGTGACACTTAGACGAATCCTACGTCTATCACTCTATCTGTTTATACAATCATCTCTTCAAACAAACATATTTGCAGCTAATACGTGCAGGGTGTTTTGTTGTTGTTGCAACGCAGGCTGAGACCACAGTGTTGAAAAATCATGCCAAGTCCAAAAAGTAGCCTGTGATTAGCGCAGCCCCCCGACATAGGCGCGCCGAAGGCACGCGCGCTGGGGAGGGGGCGTACGATAATTTCACTCCAAAAACGATAATTTTGACCCTCTGGTACGATAATTCAACATTTGCCATCTGGCAACACTGTATCCCGGTCACAGCAGTGGCTCAGCAGAGCATATCCCTGGGCACAGCTCAGTGGCTTCAGCAGAGCTCCTCCCCGGTCACAGCACAGTGGCTTCAGCAAAGCATATCCCTGGTCACAGCACAGTGGTTTCAGCAGAGCTCCTCCCTGGTCACAGCACAGTGGCTTCAGCAAAGCATATCCCCGGTCACAGCACAGTGGCTTCAGCAGAGCTCCTCCCTGGTCACAGCACAGTGGCTCCAGCAAAGCATATAGCCGGGCACAGCACAGTGGCTTCAGCAAAAGTATACCCCCTGGGCACACCTCTTAGAAAATTGGAACGGAATCTCATTTTTCTACGACGAAATCGTCTCGTCTGCCGACGACTTAAAACTTTCTACAGATGCAGCACATTCACTGCTCCCCCTCCCGCTGGACGTCAAAACTAATCAAAAAGGTCATGGCACGAAAACCGCGTGTCTCCACAGCCAGTCTCTGCCTCAACTGAACTAAGTCCACCGTACAACAGCTCAGCCGAGGGTGCGGGTGCAACTCTCCCGAAGTGACAGTACACGACTGTCAAAAGAAATGAAAAAGGCCCATAATAGACATACTGTAGACACGCAACTTAAAGTCAAATCCAAGGGGAAAACGTACTTATTAACAATGGTCAGCCCACCTTTAATATTCCAAATGTCAAAATGCACAAATCAGAACGTGCATCTATTAGGAATAGAACGGATAGATAGGAAAACTATGAGAAAAATATCAAGCCTATCTTTGCCTCATACAATTTGGGATAAAGTAAGTGCACAACTAAAGAATATAACATTATGTCTACTCATTTTTAGACATTTTCATGCCATAATAATATAATGCTAAAGGTTAAATATTGCATCTTTAAGCCATTGCTGGCTATGCTCATGCAGGTTGTTGCGACCTTGGTCATTACTGACCTTAAAAAATGCAGGTCATCGCTGACCTTTTTCTTTTGGGGGGGGTGGTCCCCTCCCGGGGGGGTCCTCCCTTCAACAACTGGGCTGCTGTCCTCATCAGCCATGCGTCCTACATCCATCCAGAGCAAGCTGCTATATCATCAGCCCAAAGATGCCTCCTTCCATGATTGGTAGGAAGTATTAATGCATTTCGTTGGTGGCGGTCTTCTCTCCCAATCCCCGTTTGGTGCCCATGCCCGGGCAATTTGCATATAACCCCATAAGTGTCCTCGCCATTGCTTAACCTCAGTCAGCCCACGTCCTGACAATTTGCACAACCCATCATCCCTGCATTCTGCTTAAACATCAGTCAGCCCATGTCCTGACAAGTCAGCCCCCGTCCTGACAATTTGCTCAACCCATTATCTCTGCATTCTGCTTAAACCTGTCAGCCCACGTCCCGAGAAGTCAGTCCACATCCTGACAACTTGCTCAACCCATTATCCCTGCATCCTGCTTAAACTTCAGTCAGCCCACGTCCTGACAAGTCAGCCAATGTCCGACAATCTGCATAACCCATCATTCCGGCATTTGCATAAACCTCAATCAGCCCTTGGCCCCCTTTTCCTCATCTCTCCCCATCATCACATGACAGGATCCTGGTTCATCCTTCACTTCAAGACCACACTCCAGAAATGCAACATCCCTGCAGAGAACTATTCCAGTCACTCCTTCAGGATCGGAGCAGCCACATCAGCAGCCATGCAGGGGGCGTCCTCCGCCTCCCTTCAACAACTGGGGCGCTGGTCCTCATCCGCCTATGCATCTTTCATTCGACCAGAGCAAGACACCATATTATCAGCCCAAAGATCCCTCCTTCCATGACTAAAGAGGCAACAAGCACTTCGTTGGTGGTGATCAAACTCTCCTTTTCCTCATCAATGCGCCCATGCCCGGGCTATCCACATCCACGCCCTTGCAACCCCGCTTTGCCTTAAAAAACCCCGGTCAGCCCCTCATCTCCCGACATGCCTAAATTCTCCCCCCGTCAGCCCACGACCTGACTAAAGCATACCCCAGGCGAGCTCCATGACCCCCGTTTTCACTCTCCCAGTTCCTGAAATAACTTTAAATTCCTTTGGGGGATGTCCTATCTCATACAGCACTGACGCCCCTCTCTCATAAGCAAGAGGAGCGTCACATCATGGAGTCATACGCCATACTCAAACTGTCTATTCTGATTCAATAAAGTTTGTTAAAATTATATTACGAGTCTCTCATGATTGAAGTGTAGTCGCAGACTGTAGTTCAATCATGGAAGACCAAATAAGGCATTAATAGAGCACCCCATGCTGTCATAACCCAAATGACATCATAAATGACATCATAAATGACATCAGTTATGACATCATAAATGCCCTTCTCCCAAATGACATCAGTTATGACATCATAAATGACATCAGTTATGACATCATAAATGCCCTTCTCCTGGTACTATATAAAGCCCCATCACCACAGCTTAAATCACACTTGTGCAGTCATCACTCACCTTGTGTGAGCATCACGCATTCATCCAGCATCTCCAGAGCAAAAAGCTTCATCCCACCACCTCCCCAGATCACCACCAATGTCATGACTCCTGTTGGAAACAAATCCCCTTAGGGGGGATGTCCTATCTCATACAGCACCGACGCCCTCTCTCATAAGCAAGAGGAGCGTCACATCATCTCATACAGCACTGACGCCCCTCTCTCATAAGCAAGAGGAGCGTCACATCATGGAGACGCCCCTCTCTCATAAGCAAGAGGAGCGTCACATCATGGAGTCGGGGATGTCCTATCTCATACAGCACTGACGCCCCTCTCTCATAAGCAAGAGGAGCGTCACATCATGGAGGCGTATGACTCCATGATGTGACGCTCCTCTTGCTTATGAGAGAGGGGCGTCAGTGCTGTATGAGATAGGACATCCCCCCTAAGGGGATTTGTTTCCAACAGGAGTCATGACATTGGTGGTGATCTGGGGAGGTGGTGGGATGAAGCTTTTTGCTCTGGAGATGCTGGATGAATGCGTGATGCTGACACAAGGTGAGTGATGACTGCACAAGTGTGATTTAAGCTGTGGTGATGGGGGCTTTATATAGTACCAGGAGAAGGGCATTTATGATGTCATAACTGATGTCATTTATGATGTCATAACTGATGTCATTTGGGAGAAGGGCATTTATGATGTCATAACTGATGTCATTTATGATGTCATTTATGATGTCATAACTGATGTCATTTGGGACGTCATGGAGAAGGTGACGTCGGAGATGGTGACGTCATTTAGTGACGTCATTTGGGCTGAGGGGTATGACAGCATGGGGTGCTCTATTAATGCTTTATTTGGTCTTCCATGATTGAACTACAGTCTGCGACTACACTTCAATCATGAGAGACTCGTAATATAATTTTAACAAACTTTATTGAATCAGAATAGACAGTTTGAGTATGGCGTATGACTCCATGATGTGACGCTCCTCTTGCTTATGAGAGAGGG
The DNA here is from genome assembly GCF_964638095.1 of Poromitra crassiceps. Lineage (NCBI taxonomy): Eukaryota > Metazoa > Chordata > Actinopteri > Beryciformes > Melamphaidae > Poromitra > Poromitra crassiceps. The sequence goes on from NC_139624.1 coordinate 13,959,105, forward strand.
GCGTCAGTGCTGTATGAGATAGGACATCCCCCAAAGGAATTTAAAGTTATTTCAGGAACTGGGAGAGTGAAAACGGGGGTCATGGAGCTCGCCTGGGGTATGCTTTAGTCAGGTCGTGGGCTGACGGGGGGAGAATTTAGGCATGTCGGGAGATGAGGGGCTGACCGGGGTTTTTTAAGGCAAAGCGGGGTTGCAAGGGCGTGGATGTGGATAGCCCGGGCATGGGCGCATTGATGAGGAAAAGGAGAGTTTGATCACCACCAACGAAGTGCTTGTTGCCTCTTTAGTCATGGAAGGAGGGATCTTTGGGCTGATAATATGGTGTCTTGCTCTGGTCGAATGAAAGATGCATAGGCGGATGAGGACCAGCGCCCCAGTTGTTGAAGGGAGGCGGAGGACGCCCCCTGCATGGCTGCTGATGTGGCTGCTCCGATCCTGAAGGAGTGACTGGAATAGTTCTCTGCAGGGATGTTGCATTTCTGGAGTGTGGTCTTGAAGTGAAGGATGAACCAGGATCCTGTCATGTGATGATGGGGAGAGATGAGGAAAAGGGGGCAATGGCAAGGACACTTATGGGGTTATATGCAAATTGCCCGGGCATGGGCACCAAACGGGGATTGGGAGAGAAGACCGCCACCAACGAAATGCATTAATACTTCCTACCAATCATGGAAGGAGGCATCTTTGGGCTGATGATATAGCAGCTTGCTCTGGATGGATGTAGGACGCATGGCTGATGAGGACAGCAGCCCAGTTGTTGAAGGGAGGACCCCCCCGGGAGGGGACCAACCCCCTGGGGGTTGGTCCCCCATTATCTCTGCATTCTGCTTAAACCTGTCAGCCCACGTCCCGAGAAGTCAGTCCACATCCTGACAACTTGCTCAACCCATTATCCCTGCATCCTGCTTAAACTTCAGTCAGCCCACGTCCTGACAAGTCAGCCAATGTCCCGACAATCTGCATAACCCATCATTCCGGCATTTGCATAAACCTCAATCAGCCCTTGGCCCCCTTTTCCTCATCTCTCCCCATCATCACATGACAGGATCCTGGTTCATCCTTCACTTCAAGACCACACTCCAGAAATGCAACATCCCTGCAGAGAACTATTCCAGTCACTCCTTCAGGATCGGAGCAGCCACATCAGCAGCCATGCAGGGGGCGTCCTCCGCCTCCCTTCAACAACTGGGGCGCTGGTCCTCATCCGCCTATGCATCTTTCATTCGACCAGAGCAAGACACCATATTATCAGCCCAAAGATCCCTCCTTCCATGACTAAAGAGGCAACAAGCACTTCGTTGGTGGTGATCAAACTCTCCTTTTCCTCATCAATGCGCCCATGCCCGGGCTATCCACATCCACGCCCTTGCAACCCCGCTTTGCCTTAAAAAACCCCGGTCAGCCCCTCATCTCCCGACATGCCTAAATTCTCCCCCCGTCAGCCCACGACCTGACTAAAGCATACCCCAGGCGAGCTCCATGACCCCCGTTTTCACTCTCCCAGTTCCTGAAATAACTTTAAATTCCTTTGGGGGATGTCCTATCTCATACAGCACTGACGCCCCTCTCTCATAAGCAAGAGGAGCGTCACATCATGGAGTCATACGCCATACTCAAACTGTCTATTCTGATTCAATAAAGTTTGTTAAAATTATATTACGAGTCTCTCATGATTGAAGTGTAGTCGCAGACTGTAGTTCAATCATGGAAGACCAAATAAGGCATTAATAGAGCACCCCATGCTGTCATACCCCTCAGCCCAAATGACGTCACTAAATGACGTCACCATCTCCGACGTCACCTTCTCCATGATGTCCCAAATGACATCAGTTATGACATCATAAATGACATCATAAATGACATCAGTTATGACATCATAAATGCCCTTCTCCCAAATGACATCAGTTATGACATCATAAATGACATCAGTTATGACATCATAAATGCCCTTCTCCTGGTACTATATAAAGCCCCCATCACCACAGCTTAAATCACACTCGTGCAGTCATCACTCACCTTGTGTCAGCATCACACATTCATCCAGCATCTCCAGAGCAAAAAGCTTCATCCCACCACCTCCCCAGATCACCACCAATGTCATGACTCCTGTTGGAAACAAATCCCCTTAGGGGGGATGTCCTATCTCATACAGCATGGGGGGTCTACCAAGGCCACTGGTTCGCTGGCACTTGGCCGCAGCAGTTTGCCGGCTTGGATCAGTCCTCCGCTCTATACGAAATATACCCGATAGTGGCTGCCTGTCACATATGGGGGCGCTTCTGGGCACGTAAAAGGATAGCAGTCAAATGCGATAATGCTGCAGTAGTCGCCATCATCAATAAAGGGCGATCATCTTCCCCGGCCATTATGCCTTTTGTTAGGCGCCTAACCTGGCTTTCCGTCACCCATAATTTTATCATGGTCGCCAGGCACATCCCCGGGCATATTAACATAATCGCTGATCACCTCTCCCGTTTCAATTTCCAGGCGTTCCGCAGACTCTACCCCGAAGCAGACTCGACTCCGACACCTCACCCCTCCTTTTCCGCCCTCACGCTCTCATAGAGAGCAATCCCCACCTCACCCCTTTTCTCCACTCGGCCCAGTCCTACATTAGGCAAGGACTGGCCAGTTCCACCATCAAAGCTTACGACGCGGCTTGGCGAATGTTTGCCATGTTCTGCCTCTCCGTCAACCAGCCCGTTCACCCCGTTCTAATTCCCACAGTATGCGCCTTCATTTCTTTCTGCGTAGATGTCCGCCACCTCCGCCCTCCTTACATCCGCAGCCTAGTGGCAGGCATCCAATTTTACGCCAGGGGCCTCGACCCGGCTTTTCCCAGTCTATTTACAAATCCAGTTGTTAAACTACTATTAAAAGGCATTTCAAAAGCTTTTCCGTCTGCCCCTGACTCCCGGCGTCCCATTACTCTCCCCATATTACGGCACATGTTAACCAGCCTCAGACAAGGCATTCACTCCACCTTCTTAGACAGCCTCTTAGAGTGCATATTTTCCCTGGCCTTTTATGGGTTCCTCAGAATCAGCGAGTTTACATCCCCCGCCACGTTTCAACCCTCACGCGACATAACTCTCTCCGATTTAAAATTCCACCCCGACCACTATAGCATCTCCCTGAAACATACCAAAGTAGGCGGAGCTTGCTCTATAATCATTGCTCGCATCCAATCTCCCTTCTGCCCCTTCTCGGCCATGATTCGATACCTTAAAGTCAGGCCCCCAACTAGTCCCTCGGCCCCCCTTTTCCTCATCTCTCCCCATCATCACATGACGAGATCCTGGTTCATCCTCCACTTCAAGACCACACTCCAGAAATGCAACATCCCTGCGGAGAACTATTCCAGCCACTCCTTCAGGATCGGAGCAGCCACATCAGCAGCCACGCAGGGGGTGTCCTCCGCCTCCCTTCAACAACTGGGGCGCTGGTCCTCAACCGCCTATGCATCCTACATTCGACCAGAGCAAGACGCCATACTATCAGCCCAGAGATCCCTTCTTCCATGACTAAAGAGGCAGCAAGCACTTCGTTGGTGGTGATCAAACTCTCCTTTTCTCATCGATGCGCCCATGCCCGGGCTATCCACATCCACTCCCTTGCATCCCCGCTTTGCCTTAAAAAACCCCGGTCAGCCCCTCATCTCCCGACATGCATAAATTCTCCCCCTGTCAGCCCACGACCTGACTAAAGCATACCCCAGGCGAGCTCCATGACCCCCGTTTTCACTCTCCCAGTTCCCGAAATAACTTTAAATTCCTTTGGGGGGATGACCCCCGTTTTCACTCTCCCTGTTCCCGAAATAACTTTAAATTCCTTTGGGGGATGTCCTATCTCTTACAGCACCGACGCCCTCTCTCATAAGCAAGAGGAGCGTCACATCATGGAGTCATACGCCATACTATTCTGATTCAATAAAGTTTGTTAAAATTATATTAAGAGTCTCTCATGATTGAAGTGTAGTCGCAGACTGAAGTTCAATCATGGAAGACCAAATAAGGCATTAATAGAGCACCCCATGCTGTCATAACCCTCAGCCCAAATGACGTCACTAAATGACGTCACCATCTCCGACGTCACCTTCTCTATGACGTCACCTTTGCAGCGTGACGTCAGTTGCCCAAATGACGTCAGTTATGACATCATAAATGCCCTTCTCCCGGTACTATATAAGGCCCCCATCACCACAGCTTAAATCACACTCGTGCAGTCATCACTCACCTTGTGTCAGCATCACGCATCCATCCAGCATCTCCAGGCAAGAAGCTTCATCCCACCACCTCCCCCAGATCACCACCAATGTTATGACTCCCGTTGGAAACAGATCCCCTCAGGGGGGATGTCCTATCTCTTACAGCACCGACGCCCTCTCTCATAAGCAAGAGGAGCGTCACATCATGGAGGGGGGTGGTCCCCTCCCGGGGGGGTCCTCCCTTCAACAACTGGGCTGCTGTCCTCATCAGCCATGCGTCCTACATCCATCCAGAGCAAGCTGCTATATCATCAGCCCAAAGATGCCTCCTTCCATGATTGGTAGGAAGTATTAATGCATTTCGTTGGTGGCGGTCCTCTCTCCCAATCCCCGTTTGGTGCCCATGCCCGAGCAATTTGCATATAACCCCATAAGTGTCCTTGCCATTGCTTAACCTCAGTCAGCCCACGTCCTGACAATTTGCACAACCCATCATCCCTGCATTCTGCTTAAACATCAGTCAGCCCATGTCCTGACAAGTCAGCCCCCGTCCTGACAATTTGCTCAACCCATTATCTCTGCATTCTGCTTAAACCTGTCAGCCCACGTCCCGAGAAGTCAGTCCACATCCTGACAACTTGCTCAACCCATTATCCCTGCATCCTGCTTAAACTTCAGTCAGCCCACGTCCTGACAAGTCAGCCAATGTCCCGACAATCTGCATAACCCATCATTCCGGCATTTGCATAAACCTCAATCAGCCCTTGGCCCCCTTTTCCTCATCTCTCCCCATCATCACATGACAGGATCCTGGTTCATCCTTCACTTCAAGACCACACTCCAGAAATGCAACATCCCTGCAGAGAACTATTCCAGTCACTCCTTCAGGATCGGAGCAGCCACATCAGCAGCCATGCAGGGGGCGTCCTCCGCCTCCCTTCAACAACTGGGGCGCTGGTCCTCATCCGCCTATGCATCTTTCATTCGACCAGAGCAAGACACCATATTATCAGCCCAAAGATTCCTCCTTCCATGACTAAAGAGGCAACAAGCACTTCGTTGGTGGTGATCAAACTCTCCTTTTCCTCATCAATGCGCCCATGCCCGGGCTATCCACATCCACGCCCTTGCAACCCCGCTTTGCCTTAAAAAACCCCGGTCAGCCCCTCATCTCCCGACATGCCTAAATTCTCCCCCCGTCAGCCCACGACCTGACTAAAGCATACCCCAGGCGAGCTCCATGACCCCCGTTTTCACTCTCCCAGTTCCTGAAATAACTTTAAATTCCTTTGGGGGATGTCCTATCTCATACAGCACTGACGCCCCTCTCTCATAAGCAAGAGGAGCGTCACATCATGGAGTCATACGCCATACTCAAACCGTCTATTCTGATTCAATAAAGTTTGTTAAAATCATATTACGAGTCTCTCATGATTGAAGTGTAGTCGCAGACTGTAGTTCAATCATGGAAGACCAAATAAGGCATTAATAGAGCACCCCATGCTGTCATAACCCTCAGCCCAAATGACGTCACTAAATGACGTCACCATCTCCGACGTCACCTTCTCCATGACGTCCCAAATGACATCATAAATGACATCATAAATGACATCAGTTATGACATCATAAATGCCCTTCTCCCAAATGACATCAGTTATGACATCATAAATGACATCAGTTATGACATCATAAATGCCCTTCTCCTGGTACTATATAAAGCCCCCATCACCACAGCTTAAATCACACTTGTGCAGTCATCACTCACCTTGTGTCAGCATCACGCATTCATCCAGCATCTCTCCCGGGGGGGTCCTCCCTTCAACAACTGGGCTGCTGTCCTCATCAGCCATGCGTCCTACATCCATCCAGAGCAAGCTGCTATATCATCAGCCCAAAGATGCCTCCTTCCATGATTGGTAGGAAGTATTAATGCATTTCGTTGGTGGCGGTCTTCTCTCCCAATCCCCGTTTGGTGCCCATGCCCGGGCAATTTGCATATAACCCCATAAGTGTCCTCGCCATTGCTTAACCTCAGTCAGCCCATGTCCTGACAATTTGCACAACCCATCATCCCTGCATTCTGCTTAAACATCAGTCAGCCCATGTCCTGACAAGTCAGCCCCCGTCCTGACAATTTGCTCAACCCATTATCTCTGCATTCTGCTTAAACCTGTCAGCCCACGTCCCGAGAAGTCAGTCCACATCCTGACAACTTGCTCAACCCATTATCCCTGCATCCTGCTTAAACTTCAGTCAGCCCACGTCCTGACAAGTCAGCCAATGTCCGACAATCTGCATAACCCATCATTCCAGCATTTGCATAAACCTCAATCAGCCCTTGGCCCCCTTTTCCTCATCTCTCCCCATCATCACATGACAGGATCCTGGTTCATCCTTCACTTCAAGACCACACTCCAGAAATGCAACATCCCTGCAGAGAACTATTCCAGTCACTCCTTCAGGATCGGAGCAGCCACATCAGCAGCCATGCAGGGGGCGTCCTCCGCCTCCCTTCAACAACTGGGGCGCTGGTCCTCATCCGCCTATGCATCTTTCATTCGACCAGAGCAAGACACCATATTATCAGCCCAAAGATCCCTCCTTCCATGACTAAAGAGGCAACAAGCACTTCGTTGGTGGTGATCAAACTCTCCTTTTCCTCATCAATGCGCCCATGCCCGGGCTATCCACATCCACGCCCTTGCAACCCCGCTTTGCCTTAAAAAACCCCGGTCAGCCCCTCATCTCCCGACATGCCTAAATTCTCCCCCCGTCAGCCCACGACCTGACTAAAGCATACCCCAGGCGAGCTCCATGACCCCCGTTTTCACTCTCCCAGTTCCTGAAATAACTTTAAATTCCTTTGGGGGATGTCCTATCTCATACAGCACTGACGCCCCTCTCTCATAAGCAAGAGGAGCGTCACATCATGGAGTCATACGCCATACTCAAACTGTCTATTCTGATTCAATAAAGTTTGTTAAAATTATATTACGAGTCTCTCATGATTGAAGTGTAGTCGCAGACTGTAGTTCAATCATGGAAGACCAAATAAGGCATTAATAGAGCACCCCATGCTGTCATAACCCAAATGACATCATAAATGACATCATAAATGACATCAGTTATGACATCATAAATGCCCTTCTCCCAAATGACATCAGTTATGACATCATAAATGACATCAGTTATGACATCATAAATGCCCTTCTCCTGGTACTATATAAAGCCCCATCACCACAGCTTAAATCACACTTGTGCAGTCATCACTCACCTTGTGTCAGCATCACGCATTCATCCAGCATCTCCAGAGCAAAAAGCTTCATGTATGGCGTATGACTCCATGATGTGACGCTCCTCTTGCTTATGAGAGAGGGGCGTCAGTGCTGTATGAGATAGGACATCCCCCCTAAGGGGATTTGTTTCCAACAGGAGTCATGACATTGGTGGTGATCTGGGGAGGTGGTGGGCTGAAGCTTTTTGCTCTGGAGATGCTGGATGAATGCGTGATGCTGACACAAGGTGAGTGATGACTGCACAAGTGTGATTTAAGCTGTGGTGATGGGGGCTTTATATAGTACCAGGAGAAGGGCATTTATGATGTCATAACTGATGTCATTTATGATGTCATAACTGATGTCATTTGGGAGAAGGGCATTTATGATGTCATAACTGATGTCATTTATGATGTCATTTATGATGTCATAACTGATGTCATTTGGGACGTCATGGAGAAGGTGACGTCGGAGATGGTGACGTCATTTGGGCTGAGGGGTATGACAGCATGGGGTGCTCTATTAATGCCTTATTTGGTCTTCCATGATTGAACTACAGTCTGCGACTACACTTCAATCATGAGAGACTCGTAATATAATTTTAACAAACTTTATTGAATCAGAATAGACAGTTTGAGTATGGCGTATGACTCCATGATGTGACGCTCCTCTTGCTTATGAGAGAGGGGCGTCAGTGCTGTATGAGATAGGACATCCCCCAAAGGAATTTAAAGTTATTTCAGGAACTGGGAGAGTGAAAACGGGGGTCATGGAGCTCGCCTGGGGTATGCTTTAGTCAGGTCGTGGGCTGACGGGGGGAGAATTTAGGCATGTCGGGAGATGAGGGGCTGACCGGGGTTTTTTAAGGCAAAGCGGGGTTGCAAGGGCGTGGATGTGGATAGCCCGGGCATGGGCGCATTGATGAGGAAAAGGAGAGTTTGATCACCACCAACGAAGTGCTTGTTGCCTCTTTAGTCATGGAAGGAGGGATCTTTGGGCTGATAATATGGTGTCTTGCTCTGGTCGAATGAAAGATGCATAGGCGGATGAGGACCAGCGCCCCAGTTGTTGAAGGGAGGAGGACGCCCCCTGCATGGCTGCTGATGTGGCTGCTCCGATCCTGAAGGAGTGACTGGAATAGTTCTCTGCAGGGATGTTGCATTTCTGGAGTGTGGTCTTGAAGTGAAGGATGAACCAGGATCCTGTCATGTGATGATGGGGAGAGATGAGGAAAAGGGGGCCAAGGGCTGATTGAGGTTTATGCAAATGCCGGAATGATGGGTTATGCAGATTGTCGGGACATTGGCTGACTTGTCAGGACGTGGGCTGACTGAAGTTTAAGCAGGATGCAGGGATAATGGGTTGAGCAAGTTGTCAGGATGTGGACTGACTTCTCGGGACGTGGGCTGACAGGTTTAAGCAGAATGCAGAGATAATGGGTTGAGCAAATTGTCAGGACGGGGGCTGACTTGTCAGGACATGGGCTGACTGATGTTTAAGCAGAATGCAGGGATGATGGGTTGTGCAAATTGTCAGGACGTGGGCTGACTGAGGTTAAGCAATGGCAAGGACACTTATGGGGTTATATGCAAATTGCCCGGGCATGGGCACCAAACGGGGATTGGGAGAGAAGACCGCCACCAACGAAATGCATTAATACTTCCTACCAATCATGGAAGGAGGCATCTTTGGGCTGATGATATAGCAGCTTGCTCTGGATGGATGTAGGACGCATGGCCTCTCCCGTGTCCATTCGGGTTTTAACAACATGCCTCTAGTCCCAGTTTCCAGTCAACCTTTTCTTTTTCATAGCATGGTTCCTCTCTTACGCATCCAATCCATCGATCCAATCCCAGTCATTTAGATAAAGTATAACCCTTGTAAACTTTTCCGGCCATGCTGAGTAGCGCGCTAGCTACCTGGCTAGCCACCGGCCTTCCATGCTATACTGCGCATGCGCGTGGCTGGTCTAGCGTTGCCAAAGATGCGCATTGCAAATGCAAGATGCGACACTATCGTCTCCCGTCGCATGCTTCAGGCAAAATGGCGATAATCATCAGTTCTGCTGGTGCCATCCTTCAAAATGTAAGAAAACGTATAGCTCAGCGCTAGAGCGGACTGGCTTGAATGTGGGAAAGCGGGGTTTGAATCCCGTGTGCGCGCTGATATTTTAATTTAAGATCCTGGTGAAATATGGTCTAAATCTGAAAGTTCAATAAACGTCTGCAAATAGTGGGTGAAAAAACTTTCACTTTCAAATTTAAACGTCTTTTCAACCGAAAAATGCTCGCAGGTGGTTCTGGCTTCAGCATATGCTTGAATTAAGTTCTAGAGGTGAATGGTTGCAGAAAAGAGGCACCATGAGTTCCCTACTTTCTCCCAGTAGGGAATCGATCTTCCTCTACGAGATTTACTCTGGTATTGCAAATGCATACGAAGCTTCAGTCTCGATCATAAACAAAAGGTGCTCCTCCCAGTCCACCACGGCTTTAATGTGCAGTGCAGCATCACCCGGCTTTCCGTTATGCATAACTCGTCAGGTCAGCAGAGCTCATTCCCCGGTCACGGCGCAGTAGATTCAGCAGAGCACATCCCTGGTCACAGCACAGTGGCTACAGCAGAGCATATCCCGGCAGCGTTGCCAGACGTACGATAATTATCGTACCTGTACGATAATTTTGACCTCTGTACGATGTACGATCAATAATCCCCAAATCCCCCAAACGTACGAGAATCTCATCATTTCGTGACACTTAGACGAATCCTACGTCTATCACTCTATCTGTTTATACAATCATCTCTTCAAACAAACATATTTGCAGCTAATACGTGCAGGGTCTTTTGTTGTTGTTGCAACGCAGGCTGAGACCACAGTGTTGAAAAATCATGCCAAGTCCAAAAAGTAGCCTGTGATCAGCGCAGCCCCCCGACATAGGCGCGCCGAAGGCACGCGCGCTGGGGAGGGGGGGGGGCATACGATAATTTCACTCCAAAAACGATAATTTTGACCCTCTGGTACGATAATTCAACATTTGCCATCTGGCAACACTGTATCCCGGTCACAGCAGTGGCTCAGCAGAGCATATCCCTGGGCACAGCTCAGTGGCTTCAGCAGAGCTCCTCCCCGGTCACAGCACAGTGGCTTCAGCAAAGCATATCCCTGGTCACAGCACAGTGGTTTCAGCAGAGCTCCTCCCTGGTCACAGCACAGTGGCTTCAGCAAAGCATATCCCCGGTCACAGCACAGTGGCTTCAGCAGAGCTCCTCCCTGGTCACAGCACAGTGGCTCCAGCAAAGCATATAGCCGGGCACAGCACAGTGGCTTCAGCAAAAGTATACCCCCTGGGCACACCTCTTAGAAAATTGGAACGGAATCTCATTTTTCTACGACGAAATCGTCTCGTCTGCCGACGACTTAAAACTTCCTACAGATGCAGCACATTCACTGCTCCCCCTCCCGCTGGACGTCAAAACTAATCAAAAAGGTCATGGCACGAAAACCGCGTGTCTCCACAGCCAGTCTCTGCCTCAACTGAACTAAGTCCACCGTACAACAGCTCAGCCGAGGGTGCGGGTGCAACTCTCCCGAAGTGACAGTACACGACTGTCAAAACAAATGAAAAAGGCCCATAATAGACATACTGTAGACACGCAACTTAAAGTCAAATCCAAGGGGAAAACGTACTTATTAACAATGGTCAGCCCACCTTTAAATATTCCAAATGTCAAAATGCACAAATCAGAACGTGCATCTATTAGGAATAGAACGGATAGATAGGAAAACTATGAGAAAAATATCAAGCCTATCTTTGCCTCATACAATTTGGGATAAAGTAAGTGCACAACTAAAGAATATAACATTATGTCTACTCATTTTTAGACATTTTCATGCCATAATAATATAATGCTAAAGGTTAAATATTGCATCTTTAAGCCATTGCTGGCTATGCTCATGCAGGTTGTTGCGACCTTGGTCATTACTGACCTTAAAAAATGCAGGTCATCGCTGACCTTTTTCTTTTGGGGGGGGTGGTCCCCTCCCGGGGGGGTCCTCCCTTCAACAACTGGGCTGCTGTCCTCATCAGCCATGCGTCCTACATCCATCCAGAGCAAGCTGCTATATCATCAGCCCAAAGATGCCTCCTTCCATGATTGGTAGGAAGTATTAATGCATTTCGTTGGTGGCGGTCTTCTCTCCCAATCCCCGTTTGGTGCCCATGCCCGGGCAATTTGCATATAACCCCATAAGTGTCCTCGCCATTGCTTAACCTCAGTCAGCCCATGTCCTGACAATTTGCACAACCCATCATCCCTGCATTCTGCTTAAACATCAGTCAGCCCATGTCCTGACAAGTCAGCCCCCGTCCTGACAATTTGCTCAACCCATTATCTCTGCATTCTGCTTAAACCTGTCAGCCCACGTCCCGAGAAGTCAGTCCACATCCTGACAACTTGCTCAACCCATTATCCCTGCATCCTGCTTAAACTTCAGTCAGCCCACGTCCTGACAAGTCAGCCAATGTCCGACAATCTGCATAACCCATCATTCCAGCATTTGCATAAACCTCAATCAGCCCTTGGCCCCCTTTTCCTCATCTCTCCCCATCATCACATGACAGGATCCTGGTTCATCCTTCACTTCAAGACCACACTCCAGAAATGCAACATCCCTGCAGAGAACTATTCCAGTCACTCCTTCAGGATCGGAGCAGCCACATCAGCAGCCATGCAGGGGGCGTCCTCCGCCTCCCTTCAACAACTGGGGCGCTGGTCCTCATCCGCCTATGCATCTTTCATTCGACCAGAGCAAGACACCATATTATCAGCCCAAAGATCCCTCCTTCCATGACTAAAGAGGCAACAAGCACTTCGTTGGTGGTGATCAAACTCTCCTTTTCCTCATCAATGCGCCCATGCCCGGGCTATCCACATCCACGCCCTTGCAACCCCGCTTTGCCTTAAAAAACCCCGGTCAGCCCCTCATCTCCCGACATGCCTAAATTCTCCCCCCGTCAGCCCACAACCTGACTAAAGCATACCCCAGGCGAGCTCCATGACCCCCGTTTTCACTCTCCCAGTTCCTGAAATAACTTTAAATTCCTTTGGGGGATGTCCTATCTCATACAGCACTGACGCCCCTCTCTCATAAGCAAGAGGAGCGTCACATCATGGAGTCATACGCCATACTCAAACCGTCTATTCTGATTCAATAAAGTTTGTTAAAATCATATTACGAGTCTCTCATGATTGAAGTGTAGTCGCAGACTGTAGTTCAATCATGGAAGACCAAATAAGGCATTAATAGAGCACCCCATGCTGTCATAACCCTCAGCCCAAATGACGTCACTAAATGACGTCACCATCTCCGACGTCACCTTCTCCATGACGTCCCAAATGACATCATAAATGACATCATAAATGACATCAGTTATGACATCATAAATGCCCTTCTCCCAAATGACATCAGTTATGACATCATAAATGACATCAGTTATGACATCATAAATGCCCTTCTCCTGGTACTATATAAAGCCCCCATCACCACAGCTTAAATCACACTTGTGCAGTCATCACTCACCTTGTGTCAGCATCACGCATTCATCCAGCATCTCTCCCGGGGGGGTCCTCCCTTCAACAACTGGGCTGCTGTCCTCATCAGCCATGCGTCCTACATCCATCCAGAGCAAGCTGCTATATCATCAGCCCAAAGATGCCTCCTTCCATGATTGGTAGGAAGTATTAATGCATTTCGTTGGTGGCGGTCTTCTCTCCCAATCCCCGTTTGGTGCCCATGCCCGGGCAATTTGCATATAACCCCATAAGTGTCCTCGCCATTGCTTAACCTCAGTCAGCCCATGTCCTGACAATTTGCACAACCCATCATCCCTGCATTCTGCTTAAACATCAGTCAGCCCATGTCCTGACAAGTCAGCCCCCGTCCTGACAATTTGCTCAACCCATTATCTCTGCATTCTGCTTAAACCTGTCAGCCCACGTCCCGAGAAGTCAGTCCACATCCTGACAACTTGCTCAACCCATTATCCCTGCATCCTGCTTAAACTTCAGTCAGCCCACGTCCTGACAAGTCAGCCAATGTCCGACAATCTGCATAACCCATCATTCCAGCATTTGCATAAACCTCAATCAGCCCTTGGCCCCCTTTTCCTCATCTCTCCCCATCATCACATGACAGGATCCTGGTTCATCCTTCACTTCAAGACCACACTCCAGAAATGCAACATCCCTGCAGAGAACTATTCCAGTCACTCCTTCAGGATCGGAGCAGCCACATCAGCAGCCATGCAGGGGGCGTCCTCCGCCTCCCTTCAACAACTGGGGCGCTGGTCCTCATCCGCCTATGCATCTTTCATTCGACCAGAGCAAGACACCATATTATCAGCCCAAAGATCCCTCCTTCCATGACTAAAGAGGCAACAAGCACTTCCTTGGTGGTGATCAAACTCTCCTTTTCCTCATCAATGCGCCCATGCCCGGGCTATCCACATCCACGCCCTTGCAACCCCGCTTTGCCTTAAAAAACCCCGGTCAGCCCCTCATCACCCGACATGCCTAAATTCTCCCCCCGTCAGCCCACGACCTGACTAAAGCATACCCCAGGCGAGCTCCATGACCCCCGTTTTCACTCTCCCAGTTCCTGAAATAACTTTAAATTCCTTTGGGGGATGTCCTATCTCATACAGCACTGACGCCCCTCTCTCATAAGCAAGAGGAGCGTCACATCATGGAGTCATACGCCATACTCAAACTGTCTATTCTGATTCAATAAAGTTTGTTAAAATTATATTACGAGTCTCTCATGATTGAAGTGTAGTCGCAGACTGTAGTTCAATCATGGAAGACCAAATAAGGCATTAATAGAGCACCCCATGCTGTCATAACCCAAATGACATCATAAATGACATCATAAATGACATCAGTTATGACATCATAAATGCCCTTCTCCCAAATGACATCAGTTATGACATCATAAATGACATCAGTTATGACATCATAAATGCCCTTCTCCTGGTACTATATAAAGCCCCATCACCACAGCTTAAATCACACTTGTGCAGTCATCACTCACCTTGTGTCAGCATCACGCATTCATCCAGCATCTCCAGAGCAAAAAGCTTCATGTATGGCGTATGACTCCATGATGTGACGCTCCTCTTGCTTATGAGAGAGGGGCGTCAGTGCTGTATGAGATAGGACATCCCCCCTAAGGGGATTTGTTTCCAACAGGAGTCATGACATTGGTGGTGATCTGGGGAGGTGGTGGGCTGAAGCTTTTTGCTCTGGAGATGCTGGATGAATGCGTGATGCTGACACAAGGTGAGTGATGACTGCACAAGTGTGATTTAAGCTGTGGTGATGGGGGCTTTATATAGTACCAGGAGAAGGGCATTTATGATGTCATAACTGATGTCATTTATGATGTCATAACTGATGTCATTTGGGAGAAGGGCATTTATGATGTCATAACTGATGTCATTTATGATGTCATTTATGATGTCATAACTGATGTCATTTGGGACGTCATGGAGAAGGTGACGTCGGAGATGGTGACGTCATTTAGTGACGTCATTTGGGCTGAGGGGTATGACAGCATGGGGTGCTCTATTAATGCCTTATTTGGTCTTCCATGATTGAACTACAGTCTGCGACTACACTTCAATCATGAGAGACTCGTAATATAATTTTAACAAACTTTATTGAATCAGAATAGACAGTTTGAGTATGGCGTATGACTCCATGATGTGACGCTCCTCTTGCTTATGAGAGAGGGGCGTCAGTGCTGTATGAGATAGGACATCCCCCAAAGGAATTTAAAGTTATTTCAGGAACTGGGAGAGTGAAAACGGGGGTCATGGAGCTCGCCTGGGGTATGCTTTAGTCAGGTCGTGGGCTGACGGGGGGAGAATTTAGGCATGTCGGGAGATGAGGGGCTGACCGGGGTTTTTTAAGGCAAAGCGGGGTTGCAAGGGCGTGGATGTGGATAGCCCGGGCATGGGCGCATTGATGAGGAAAAGGAGAGTTTGATCACCACCAACGAAGTGCTTGTTGCCTCTTTAGTCATGGAAGGAGGGATCTTTGGGCTGATAATATGGTGTCTTGCTCTGGTCGAATGAAAGATGCATAGGCGGATGAGGACCAGCGCCCCAGTTGTTGAAGGGAGGCGGAGGACGCCCCCTGCATGGCTGCTGATGTGGCTGCTCCGATCCTGAAGGAGTGACTGGAATAGTTCTCTGCAGGGATGTTGCATTTCTGGAGTGTGGTCTTGAAGTGAAGGATGAACCAGGATCCTGTCATGTGATGATGGGGAGAGATGAGGAAAAGGGGGCCAAGGGCTGATTGAGGTTTATGCAAATGCCGGAATGATGGGTTATGCAGATTGTCGGGACATTGGCTGACTTGTCAGGACGTGGGCTGACTGAAGTTTAAGCAGGATGCAGGGATAATGGGTTGAGCAAGTTGTCAGGATGTGGACTGACTTCTCGGGACGTGGGCTGACAGGTTTAAGCAGAATGCAGAGATAATGGGTTGAGCAAATTGTCAGGACGGGGGCTGACTTGTCAGGACATGGGCTGACTGATGTTTAAGCAGAATGCAGGGATGATGGGTTGTGCAAATTGTCAGGATGTGGGCTGACTGAGGTTAAGCAATGGCAAGGACACTTATGGGGTTATATGCAAATTGCCCGGGCATGGGCACCAAACGGGGATTGGGAGAGAAGACCGCCACCAACGAAATGCATTAATACTTCCTACCAATCATGGAAGGAGGCATCTTTGGGCTGATGATATAGCAGCTTGCTCTGGATGGATGTAGGACGCATGGCCTCTCCCGTGTCCATTCGGGTTTTAACAACATGCCTCTAGTCCCAGTTTCCAGTCAACCTTTTCTTTTTCATAGCATGGTTCCTCTCTTACGCATCCAATCCATCGATCCAATCCCAGTCATTTAGATAAAGTATAACCCTTGTAAACTTTTCCGGCCATGCTGAGTAGCGCGCTAGCTACCTGGCTAGCCACCGGCCTTCCATGCTATACTGCGCATGCGCGTGGCTGGTCTAGCGTTGCCAAAGATGCGCATTGCAAATGCAAGATGCGACACTATCGTCTCCCGTCGCATGCTTCAGGCAAAATGGCGATAATCATCAGTTCTGCTGGTGCCATCCTTCAAAATATAAGAAAACGTATAGCTCAGCGCTAGAGCGGACTGGCTTGAATGTGGGAAAGCGGGGTTCGAATCCCGTGTGCGCGCTGATATTTTAATTTAAGATCCTGGTGAAATATGGTCTAAATCTGAAAGTTCAATAAACGTCTGCAAATAGTGGGTGAAAAAACTTTCACTTTCAAATTTAAACGTCTTTTCAACCGAAAAATGCTCGCGGGTGGTTCTGGCTTCAGCATATGCTTGAATTAAGTTCTAGAGGTGAATGGTTGCAGAAAAGAGGCACCATGAGTTCCCTACTTTCTCCCAGTAGGGAATCGATCTTCCTCTACGAGATTTACTCTGGTATTGCAAATGCATACGAAGCTTCAGTCTCGATCATAAACAAAAGGTGCTCCTCCCAGTCCACCACGGCTTTAATGTGCAGTGCAGCATCACCCGGCTTTCCGTTATGCATAACTCGTCAGGTCAGCAGAGCTCATTCCCCGGTCACGGCGCAGTAGATTCAGCAGAGCACATCCCTGGTCACAGCACAGTGGCTACAGCAGAGCATATCCCGGCAGCGTTGCCAGACGTACGATAATTATCGTACCTGTACGATAATTTTGACCTCTGTACGATGTACGATCAATAATCCCCAAATCCCCCAAACGTACGAGAATCTCATCATTTCGTGACACTTAGACGAATCCTACGTCTATCACTCTATCTGTTTATACAATCATCTCTTCAAACAAACATATTTGCAGCTAATACGTGCAGGGTGTTTTGTTGTTGTTGCAACGCAGGCTGAGACCACAGTGTTGAAAAATCATGCCAAGTCCAAAAAGTAGCCTGTGATCAGCGCAGCCCCCCGACATAGGCGCGCCGAAGGCACGCGCGCTGGGGAGGGGGGGGCGTACGATAATTTCACTCCAAAAACGATAATTTTGACCCTCTGGTACGATAATTCAACATTTGCCATCTGGCAACACTGTATCCCGGTCACAGCAGTGGCTCAGCAGAGCATATCCCTGGGCACAGCTCAGTGGCTTCAGCAGAGCTCCTCCCCGGTCACAGCACAGTGGCTTCAGCAAAGCATATCCCTGGTCACAGCACAGTGGTTTCAGCAGAGCTCCTCCCTGGTCACAGCACAGTGGCTTCAGCAAAGCATATCCCCGGTCACAGCACAGTGGCTTCAGCAGAGCTCCTCCCTGGTCACAGCACAGTGGCTCCAGCAAAGCATATAGCCGGGCACAGCACAGTGGCTTCAGCAAAAGTATACCCCCTGGGCACACCTCTTAGAAAATTGGAACGGAATCTCATTTTTCTACGACGAAATCGTCTCGTCTGCCGACGACTTAAAACTTCCTACAGATGCAGCACATTCACTGCTCCCCCTCCCGCTGGACGTCAAAACTAATCAAAAAGGTCATGGCACGAAAACCGCGTGTCTCCACAGCCAGTCTCTGCCTCAACTGAACTAAGTCCACCGTACAACAGCTCAGCCGAGGGTGCGGGTGCAACTCTCCCGAAGTGACAGTACACGACTGTCAAAACAAATGAAAAAGGCCCATAATAGACATACTGTAGACACGCAACTTAAAGTCAAATCCAAGGGGAAAACGTACTTATTAACAATGGTCAGCCCACCTTTAAATATTCCAAATGTCAAAATGCACAAATCAGAACGTGCATCTATTAGGAATAGAACGGATAGATAGGAAAACTATGAGAAAAATATCAAGCCTATCTTTGCCTCATACAATTTGGGATAAAGTAAGTGCACAACTAAAGAATATAACATTATGTCTACTCATTTTTAGACATTTTCATGCCATAATAATATAATGCTAAAGGTTAAATATTGCATCTTTAAGCCATTGCTGGCTATGCTCATGCAGGTTGTTGCGACCTTGGTCATTACTGACCTTAAAAAATGCAGGTCATCGCTGACCTTTTTCTTTTGGGGGGGGTGTTCCCCTCCCGGGGGGGTCCTCCCTTCAACAACTGGGCTGCTGTCCTCATCAGCCATGCGTCCTACATCCATCCAGAGCAAGCTGCTATATCATCAGCCCAAAGATGCCTCCTTCCATGATAGTAGTAATATGGGGGCACGTATTTTGCCCCCCTCCTTGTGCCCACTCTCAGGGGGCAGCTGCCCCCTACGAGGGGGGCGTGGCTGTCACGCCCCCCTCTCAGGGGGGCAGCTGTCACGCCCCCCTCTCAGGGGGCAGCTGTCACGCCCCCCTCTCAGGGGGCAGCTGCTCACGCCCCCCTCGTAGGGGGCAGCTGCCACGCCCCTCTCCACGTGGTATCATGTGTGCCCACCCCCTCCTCGCCCCTCACCTCTGCGCTAAGCGCACTGTATGCTAAAAAACCCTGTCTAATCCATACAGCAGTACTGGTTTATGCAGGCTTCAGGGGTGGCGTGCTGTGACTCTATGTATGCATATAATATTAATAATATATGTTTTTTGGCGGTGCTGGACTGTCAGATGAGTGATATCGACAATATCCCGTCGCAGATGTGGCCTTCACACTACACACACCCTGTCCTGTATGACCTATCGCCTGAAAGGTATGTGATTACAAATAATCTACATATACTGCATAGTAAATCTATTTAGTCTGGTCATAGTGTGGCGTGCTGTGATTCTATGTATGCATATAAATAAATAAATATATATATATATATATATATATATAAACTGTATTAATGTTATGGTTTTTATTTGGGGTCTGCCTGGGGCTGCTTAATTAGATAATGGCTGAGGCATATTGTTAGCCCATGAAGTGGGGTCTTCCTGGGGTGCTTAATTTTAACTTTGCTCTCAGACTCTTGAATGCTAAATGCAGCTTTATCAAGATCTGGTTGGCTCACTCTGTTTTTCAGCCAACAAATGCATAGCAAATCTATTTTAGTCTAGTCATAGCACTGTTTTGGCATCAGCCCAGAGAGACAAAATAGCTTGATGTTGGACCCAGACGGGGTAATTAGTCCTTTGAAGATGGTTCACAGACAGTGGGTCATTGTAAAAGGTGTGAATATTAGGTCGGGGTCTCTCAGCCCCCCCTGTCATGGATGCCCCCTGTCGTTAATTAGTGTGTGTCAGGTGGTCTCGGTAGTGAAATTGTCTTTAAAACACACCCCGTAGGAGGGGTCAGCAGTGTTCAGGTATATAAGCCCTTGGCAACCCAGCTTAAAACTCATCACGCTAACCTGTTGTCTTGCACGCTGTAAAGGATGTCTCTCTATTACGGTAAGCTGAAACTTTCTCTATCTTGTATATATTTTTTTTTGATTTGTCTTTTATTTTCTTCATGTCAATGATTGTGCCTGTATCATTTTAAAAAGACAGGATTTGAGGAGGCCTTAGCCGATGAGGACGCACGCATTGGCTTTCACAATACATGTTTCAATGCTGAGAATTCTGGTGAGAAAAAAAAAACATTTATCTCAATATATATTGTTTTTACGGATGAGTCCTTCAGTATGAAATATAATGTTAAATATTATCTCCATACCTCTCCTGCAAAAAAAAAAAAAAGGTGGCAAACGCGGAGATCGACGACGCAGTGTGCTCAGCGATATAACAAACCCATCTATACCCCCGGGAGTGTAAGTATCACTGTATAGTCATGTCAGATGTTGCTAATTAATACAAAAAAATATGGTCTAACTCCTGTTTTCTGATATCCACAGTGCATGCCTGCCCTCTACCCCGCATGGCAGTCTGTTATATTGGTATGTCGTGCATCTTATTTATTTATATCTAATAATATAAGCTATATGTGTTTATATCTATATAGATGTGTGTTTTAAAAAACCATGATCTCTATTTTGCAGCGCGAACCAAGATGTTCAGCATCCATACGGTCTTGATGACAACGTTTTGCTGACACAATACTTGACATCGGCTCCGTCATTATCATCGTTGGATGATAGTCCGCTACTATCTTCGCTGGATTTCCGCGAGGTCCTAGAGAACATCCCGACAACCCTGACATCGTTGGAGCTAGATGAGATTATACAGGAGGCGTGAGTATACGTATGATATTATGGCATTGTGTGCTGTGGCTTTATATTTGTGTCTGTTTTTTGTTTTTGTTTTTTGTTTTTTAAGCGGACGTACTGTATCCTATATGCTTTTTGATTTTAAGTGGGTTTTCTCTGCTGTTTTTTCAGTATATCGGATGACCCCTCGGATGCTGCTTGTCGCGGTACCGCGGCGGTAACAGGGGTGTTGGCGGAGAAGACGGGAGAAGCGGTCTACGAGTCCGGGAGCATAGAGGAGGCGGAGGGTGAAAGTCAACTAGGCCTACTTCAAGCGGTCGACTGTAACGTCTTATCATCTTCTGATCAAGCTGAGCCCTCCACATCATCTGTAAGTCAATACGCATCTTTATGCACTCAGCTGACACTATTGCATCCTACATCTGCTGCCGCGTCATCACCACCACCACCACAACAGGAGGAAAAGAAGAAGAAGAAGAAGAAAAATAAACGCAGGTCCTGTCAGAACGTTTATAGAACAATACGTAGGAGCCACGCCTGCCTGAATACAGCCATACGGTGTAACGCCTCGGGTATAGGTCGCATCGAGAGGCGGGTTAGAGCTTTGTGTAGATTTCAAAACAGTGTGTGTCTGCTGTTAACATCGTTAGCACGCTAGATCCATACGTTTGAAAGCGCACCATCACCCAGCATCACTGTAGTCACTATCATCGCTGTCGTTATTTTAACCTTGTAAACAATGCCTAAACGGACTAAACCACCGATGCACGGTGTACCGTATAAATATTGTAAGAATGACTCTCGCCGTGAGCCCGTTGTAGGACGCTGGGAGTTAGGTGCTATCCCCTTTGCTATTGCAAACTCACTGCCTACAGGGTTAAATAGTGACTGTGATGATGATGAAAACTGGATAGATCAACAGACACGTTTGGTTAGACGGTTAACCGCTAAAATTAAAAGGAGAAAAAAAAAGAAGAAAAAAAAAAAGAAAAGAAAAAAAAAAAAAAGCGTGTCTCTATTGCATCCGATACTTCCACTCAGACTGCTGCATCACCCATAGAGCCAAACCCCCCCGGAGCCCTCGTTGAACAATCAGGTGCATCACTCATAGAGCCAAACCCACCCAGAGTCCTCCCTGAACAATCAGACACATCACATATAGAGGCAGACACCCCCCGCGCCCACACTGGACAATCAGACGTGTCGCATATAGAGTCAAACACACCCCATGCCCACACTGAACAGTCATCCGCGCCATCGCCACACGCACCAGACCCCCCCGCTGTCTCGGACGCGTCGCCCGCAGGGCAGGCGGACGTTCCACGTATAGAGGCGGACATGCCCACTGACGTAGCAGGTCCGTCACGCGCCGGAGTGCTAATCCGGGAGATACCAAAATTTAATGCTATCGAATATAAGCAGAGAATAAATTTGCAAAATATTAACACCGAAAACTTGGAATTAGTCCCCGGATTAGTTCGTGAAGCGTTGACCGGCCTAATAAACGATGCGGTTGTCCAATCGCCCGAGGGGAGTATGCTAAACGTAGTGTTAAGTGGGGAATCACTCGCCTCGGATGTACAGGCCGTGTTGGTTGCAGACGATAGCTATAGCGGCGATGATTTTCTTGACCAAGTGTCGCAGGCGGTTCAGAGCAACGATGATTCAATTAGCGATGGCGATTTAGAATTGGCTATAACGGTAGTACGTAACCAGTCGGGTGGGGGCTCGCGTTTGAAATTGGGCGCTGTTCCTTATAAAGACATAATACAAAAAAAAATTCGACATCTTTACGACCCAAAATCTGAGGACTCGTTATGTTTCGCTATGTGTCTGGCAAACTTTCTAAACAGTGGTATTTCAGAGACAGTCTGCTTGCAGCAGGCAAGACAGATGTATGATTCTCTGCATTTTAAATATGAACACCGTGTGAATTTCTCCGATATAAACCGATTTGAACAGCTCTACGGTGTTAAAATTATTGTCTTTTATCACAAAGATGCGAAAAAACGCCTGATACCATTTATGACGCACGATGAGCCTCATCCTAGGACGGTCTGGTTATTTTTGTTCGACAATCACTACTACCGTATTTCGAACCCGACAGGTTTTTTCGGTAATTCATATGCATGTGAGCTCTGTTATCAGTTCTATAACGAGGCTTTTAAGCATACATGCAAATATATGTGTAACGTATGCTACACCACCGGACATGGGCATCACGTGGTGAACCTCGGGCCTACAATCAAATGCGCCGAATGTAAACGCATCTGTAAATCAAAAGCTTGTTTTGATCTACACAAACAAAAACACACCAAACACACCCACAGCCCCTGTTCGTATGTTTCGTTTTGC
The DNA here is from genome assembly GCF_964638095.1 of Poromitra crassiceps. NCBI lineage: Eukaryota > Metazoa > Chordata > Actinopteri > Beryciformes > Melamphaidae > Poromitra > Poromitra crassiceps. Next base: position 13,982,116 of record NC_139624.1, read on the forward strand.
GAAGACTGTAAGAATACATACAGAGGTCTCAATTCGATACATGTCTGTCCGAAGCCCAGATGCTCTAAATGCAAAGACTATCTCGGCACTGACGGCTCCAGACACATGTGTTACATCCAACCTGCCGCAAAGGAGCCGTTGCATCAAAAATATATATTTTATGATGCCGAAACACGCTTGATCGAAGGGCGACATGTTGCCAACTGTGTAGTGGGTATGGAGTTTAACTCGGAAACACCCCATATTTTCTGTAACATAGCGCAGTTTGTAGAATTTTTTAGAGTACCGAAGTATAAGGGTTATACATTCCTGGCACACAATGCTAGCGGTTTTGACTCATATTTAGTGTTAAATTATCTGGTGTCGCAGGGGTTAACACCAGAATTAATCGTCAAGGGTAGTAAGGTTACCAGTGTCTATGATCCAACCCTCTCGCAGCGTTGGAATGATTCGTGTGCATTTCTGCCTATGCGACTCGCTGAAACGCCTGCGGCGATGGGTTTTTCAGACTGTCTAAAGGGAAATTTCCCGCATCTTTTTAACACAGAAGCGAATGAGACATATCGTGGTGCCTACCCCCCAAAAGAAGCATACGGTTATGCCTCCATGAGTGATGATGGTAAAAAAGAGTTCATGGTTTGGTACGAGACAAAGAAAGACGAAATATTTGATTTTAAAGAGGAGTTGGTAAAATACTGCATTAATGATGTGCTCATTCTGCGCAAGGCTTGCATGCTATATAGGTCTGCCTTTATTGATAGCGCTGGGGTTGATCCGTTTCACTACATAACGTTGGCTTCAGCATGTATGGGCACCTTCAAATCATGCCATCTCCACAAAGACGAGATAGCTTTGACCTATGACGGTGCATATACACGGCAAAACAAAACATATTCACATGCTTCAATGCAGTGGTTAGGATATTTGGCCCGTACACAGAACATTTTTATTAGGCATGCACTTAATCATGGCGAGCAGAAATTCGGATCTTATTACTCTGATGGTTTTTGTGAGGCTACAAACACTGTTTACGAGTTTGCTGGATGTTTTTTCCATGGCTGTCAATCCTGCAAAATCGCGCAAGAAATTAATCCTGTCAGTCAAAAAACATATGGGGAGTTGTACAGAGATTTCTCTGATAAAATACATTATCTAAGATATGTTTGCGGCATGAATGTTAATGTAATTTGGGAGTGCGAGTGGTCTCGTTTGAAAATGACTGAACCGTCAGTCCAAACATTTATGAGTACATACCGTGAAATAGAGCGACTTAAACCCCGACATGCGTTGTACGGCGGCCGGACAAATGCAATGAAACTTTATCATAAAGTTCAGAATGATGAAAAGATTCATTATTATGATTTTACGAGCCTGTACCCGTATGTACAGTCGAAAATGGCTTATCCTATCGGGCACCCTCAAGTAATAACAACAGATTTTGACAGTATTGATCAATATTTCGGTCTCGTCAAGTGCACCGTTGTCGCACCCCGTGCGCTATACCATCCGGTTTTACCCTATCGCTCACACGGTAAACTCATGTTTCCCCTCTGTCGCACCTGTGTTGAGACACCTCAAGATGATCCATGCACTCACACCGACGACGAGCGAAGTTTATCCGGTGTCTGGGTCTCATTCGAGATCCAGAAAGCTCTCGACAAGGGCTATAAAATCATGCATATCGATGAGGTGTGGCACTTCCAGGAGAAGACAGACAAACTTTTCAAAAGCTATGTCAAAACATTTCTAAAATGTAAACAGGAGGCTAGCGGTTTCCCCAGTAGCGTCGTCACGGAGCCTGACAAGGACAGGTACATAGCAGACTATTATCGCGTCGAAGGAATACAATTAGACCGAGAAAAGATTACTGCCAACAAGGCTCTACGTTCATGTTCGAAGCTTTTATTGAACAGCCTCTGGGGTCGTTTTGCGATGAAATGTGACATGCCTACATGCGAATTAGTTTCTGACCCTGTAAGATTTACACAGCTAATGTTTAGCGACCAGTTCAATGTGACTCAATTTGGCTTCCTAACAGACGAGGTAGCTATTGTGCAGTGGCGACACGGTGAGCCCCAGGCAGCTCGTGTTAACGACGTGAACATTTTCATCGGAGCGATGACAACGGCATACGCTAGATTAATGCTGTACGGTCTGATGGACCGTCTGGGCGAGAGACTAATGTATTGTGATACAGACAGTATAATATTCACGTCGCGCCCCGGTGAGTGGATGCCTAAACTCGGTGACTTTCTGGGCGATCTGACTAGTGAACTGAACGACGGGGAGCATATTACCGAGCTTGTAGCCTGCGGGCCAAAATGCTACTCATACCTCACGGTCGAGGGTCGATCGTCGATCCGATGCAAAGGCGTGACGCTAAGGGGCGCAAATCAAAAACTAGTCACACATGCATCGTTATTGGGCTTGGTCCATGGTTATGTAGCCGGCGCAGAGTCCAGACACATCCTCACAACAGCCGACAGAATCAAAAGGCATAAATTGAGCCTGCAACTTTCTAACGAGTCACTTATTAAACGGCTGCAGGTGGTCTACGACAAAAGGATAGTGCGCAGTGACTATACATCCCTCCCCTATGGATATTAATAATGCACAGGACGGTTTCGACGCGCGCCTGGTACACCCGTTCAGTTTAATAGTTAGCGGCCCCTCTAACTGTGGCAAGACACATTTTGTACAGAGCATAATCGAGAATGCCTCTAGGGTTATAACACAACCCATAGAAAATGTCGTATACGTCTACTCCTGCTGGCAGAGGGCCTACGACGATTTATTGAAAATTCGACCGATTAAATTTATAGAGGGTATCCCCAGCTCTTTATGCGATGACACGCTTTTGCCGCCGTCCCTGAATAATTTACTCATATTGGATGATCTTAAAAATCAGATTCCAAAAAAGCAGCCGGTCCTGATAATCTGGATCCATATCTTCTTAATCTTTCAGCTGATTTGATTGCTGAGCCTCTGACACATATTTTTAATCTTACGATTGAACAGAATGTCATACCTAGTATTTGGAAGTCGGCCTTTGTTCTGCCCCTCTTAAAAGGTGGGGAACCTTCACTTTTAAATAACTATAGGCCGATCTCAAATCTATCAGTTCTTTCTAAAATCCTTGAGACTCTAGTGAGTAACCAGTTGAAGAGTTTCTTAAGTGACAACATAATTTTATCTTCTTTCCAGTCAGGTTTTAGAAAGCAGCATGGCACCACTACTGCAGCAATGAAGGTAGTAAATGATCTCATTGCTGCAATGGATAGCAAACAACATGGAGTCTGTCTTTTTATAGACCTATCTAAGGCATTCGACACTGTCGATCATGAGATCCTGCTAAATAGACTAGCCAATATAGGTCTATCAAGTCAAGCAGTTGCCTGGTTTAAAAACTACCTGTCAGATAGAACCCAGTGTGTAAAGTTTGATGGAAATTTCTCTGATATCTTAACTGTCCACAAGGGGGTGCCACAGGGCTCTGTGCTTGGTCCACTTTTATTTACAATTTTTATCAATAATGTGGGTAAAAATGTGCCAGACGCGTCTTTTCACTTTTATGCTGATGACACCGTCATTTATTGTTGTGCAACATCTTTAATAAGGGCTTTTGAACAACTACAAATAGCATTTGATATGGTTCAGGCACAGTTGCACCACCTGAAGCTTGTCTTGAATGCAGGCAAGACCAAGCTTATGGTTTTTTCCAAATCAAAGAAGGAACCAATTGTCCCAGGCATAATGGCTACACAGGGCAAGGTTATTGAAAGAGTGTCGACATATAAATATTTAGGTTTTATAATAGATGATGGTCTTACTTTTAAAGCACATATTGACACTCTTGTCAAAAAACTCAGACTGAAGTTAGGTTTTTATTTCAGAAACAGAGCGTGTTTTTCTGCTGCGGCTAGAAAGAGGCTTGTTTTGGCTACCTTCTTGCCAATATTAGATTATGGTGACATTCTTTATATGTCTGCACCTGCGATAGCATTGAGAAAGCTGGACACAGTGTATCATGGTGCACTTAGATTTGTGACAAATTTGAAGTCCCGGACACATCACTGTACCCTCTACATGAGCGTAGGCTGGCCCTCCTTAACGTTACGGAGGATGTCTCATTGGTTCATTTTCATTTATAAGGCCATCTTGAGACAACTACCATCTTATCTATGCTCCTGCATTAATATACAAGAAAATAGTTCTTATCAGCTTAGGTCTCAAAACTGCATCCTGCTGACTGTACCTAAGACAAGGACTGAGTTTGGCAAGAAAGCTTTCCAGGTCTCTGCCCCTCTGGCCTGGAATGAACTCCAACGCTCACTAAACCTCCAGGTGCTAGTCCCTATGAGTATTTTTAAAACCAGGGTAAAAAATATGGAGGAAGCTGAAATCCAGGTCTGCAAATGTTTTGATCCATAATGAACCCTGTTGCTGAGTAAATGGATGTGTATTTTCTTACGTTTTAGATGTTTTGTTTGTATTGTTTATGTTAAAATGTGTCTGTAACTTTATGCTGCTTTCTTGGCCAGGTCTCTCTTGAAAAAGAGATTTTTAATCTCAATGAGACTAACCTGGTTAAATAAAGGTCAAATAAAAAAAAATAAAAATAAAAAAATCTTATGGATGATGCAAGCTCAAACGTCGAAGTTCGAAATGTTTTTACAAAATATTGTCATCATCGTAATTTATCTTGTGTCTATCTTGTGCAGAATTTATTCATGCAAGGTAAAGCCAGTAGGACGATAAGTCTTAATACTAATTATCTAACGTTGTTTAAAAACCCCCGTGATAAGCTGCAGATATCGGTAATAGCCCGTCAAATGTTTCCTAATAATACTAAACATTTTATAGAAGCGTTCACCGACGCTACGAGCCAGCCATACGGTTATATTTTCATAGACTATAAGGCCTGCACTCCAGATATTCTGCGCCTCAGAAGTCACGTGTTGTCACAGTGTCCGGTAGTATATGTACCAAAACGGAGGACATAGTTTTTTTTTTTAAATGTCTTCGCGCATGCAGAGGAACTTTGCCCTTCTCCAAAAACTATATAAAGCATCGCCACAGGCCCGGAAGGCCATTATATCACATGCTAGTGCCGACTTCATAAACGCATTGTGCGAGATCGCTCTCAATATCCTCAGGGGCAACATCCCTCTGCCCCCAAAACTACACACGCGGTTGAAAAAAAGTAAGACGTTGATTAGAGGGTTTGCCAACAAACGCATTAAGTTACTTCATAAAAAGCGGAAAATTAATCAACACGGCGGGTTTCTCCTACCCATACTCTCCGTAGCCCTACCGTTCATCGCCGGGTTATTTAACCGCGGGTGAATATATATGGAGCATACATCCAAAATGTTTCTTGTGCCTCAAAGCCAACTAAGGGGCCTACAAGCTACAAACACCTCGGCCGACATCAGAGAAAATGCACAAAACGATCTAGACAGACTGATGTCTGAAGTTTTAAATCAGCAATCTGGTGATGTTTATGAAAAGGCTACGCGTTATGCAAATATTTTACATAGATACCTCACGATGGTGAAACAAGGGGACTGTGAAAAAAACACATTGACTCTCATGCTACCTACAGAGCCCACACATAACCAACAACATGCCCCTGACCAACAACAACAGCAGCCTGAGAATGGAAAACAGAAAGTGATGACTGATGTATTAAAACACGTACCGGCGAGAAGTAGGAATAATGCTGCATTAATTCTTAACACATTATCAGCTGCCGAAGACAAGGTTACATGGTCTCATCACGGCGAGTTGATAATTGATAATCAACCAATCCGTGGGACGCATATATATGATCTAATAAAATATGTTACTGCGACGAACAACACAGCAGAACACTCACGTCCATTCGGATGGGGTGTGTTTTTAAAAACTCTGGCCGAATTAAACATACCATCCTCGTCTATACCAAACAAAAAACTACGTGAACTGTTTGATCGTAATAAAGCTACTGATGGCAGTGCTGTTGACGTTGATGCTGATGATGCTAGCGCTGAACACAACTATAGTTTTACCACACCTGTAATGCCTCCGACACTCGGATCTGTAACACGCAAGCGGTTAGCTGTTGCAGCTAACTTTAGCAGCCCTCACACACATGTGCCAGAGCTGTGGGAATCATACTGAGCATACTATTCTTTTTTTTTTTTTTTTTTACCACAAAGAATGTTTTTTAGCCGTGTATTGAAATGTTTTATTTTTATTTTTTTACAAAGCCATATGATCATGTTTTCAAAGCTGTGACATTTTTAATTTTGACTTTTTTGTTTTTTTTGTCACCCAATTCTCATTATTTTATTCGTGACGTATATGTTTTTGACAATGTTTTCCTATACCTATTGAAATGCTATGCTGCATGCAGTTTTTATGTACGCCTTTGACAGTCAATGAATGTATATTTTGTCATAATGACAGTATTGAAGTGTTTATTTTTATTTTGTTTTTTGTTTTGTTGCTGTAGCGATAGTATTGAAATGTTTTTGAAACTGTCTTAATGATGTGAAATATGCCCTGTTTTCTATATACAAGATGTAATGTTTTTTGAGATGTCGGAAATAAATAAAAAAGACACAAAACTATTTTCGTCTCCTTCTGATTTATTTCACTTAAAAATATCACACACAGGATGGTCTTGTAGAACATTGCATACATTTAACATGATATCCTTTACATGAAGCAGGTTGGATTCGACTTACAAAAGAACACACCATATTATCGTTACAAATTTTGTTTGCACCATATTTGCGGAGTATACGTGCATACGATAGGCCCCTTTTCTGTGCGTTACAGAGGAAAAATATGCAGTGTTGACCACAGGTAGCTGAGTTGTCGTCCTGTACTCGTCTCGTTGAATAAGAGATATGATGAGAGTTTTTCTCTATAAACGCCATTATGGAGGGTGGGAAGGCGCCGTAATCGGGGGCATGCCCGAAACTATCAAAAAAGTATGTTTTTTTATCTCTTGTGAAGAAGACCGCCAGCCAGTGTGATCCTGTTAGATGGCTGTAATCTGTATTCACTATTAGCATTGCAGGAAATGACCTTATGCGGTGCGGGAGACCATCAGCGGGGAACACGCCGAGCAGTCGTACTCCTCTAACGACCTTCTTCCTCAGAATACTCCTTATTTCCACAGTGTTCATATTTCTAATAATAGTCAAGTAAAACCTGTCTTTTGTTTGAGATTTCGAGCACGGAATCAAAAACACTGTAACATATAATGTTAACTGTGCGTGTTAAAGCCTCCCGGAAGCGTATTTCTAATCTAACGTTACCGCTTCTAATCAGCGAAACATTTCCACCGGAGGTCCCCTCGTCGGGCTCGAGATTAAAACAAAATAATGTGTAGCCGCTTCCAAAATCATCCCTGGTTATAGACAAAGGCCGATCCTTCATATGACGACCAGTGGCCTGAAAAATCTGGTGATATTCTCTAATGTAATGACCCCTACCGAAGTCAGGTTGAAATGGTTTGCATGGATGGGAGGTACCGTCAGAATATAATGCTATAAATTCGGTGTTTAGGTGTTGAAAGTGAAATGGATTTTTTGTGTAATCGCCCGTGAATCCATTATTGTCGACCAGACCGATGACTACAAATTTGGGAATTTGACCAATAAATAGATTCTCTTGATTTGCTATGCGAGTTCCGTTTGGTACAGTAAATGATTTTACTTCGACGCGGTCCAGAGCATATTTTGCATTAGCGTGTGCAAGCGCTCTGCTGTGAGCCAGTCTGACTGTAGGCGAGATAGACACTTTCTTTACATAGACGCTTGCAGACAGAATATGCACTTTGAATGCCTTGGCAGGTGTTGGACTCATTATGCAAAACTCGTCTTTTGAGCGTGTAAATTTTAGGCTAACATCCACGCCATTCAACATTAGTTTCTCTTGAAAGAAGATATCGCAGTGAATAGGCGATATTAACTCGACAGGACGACTGCGACTCGTGTAAACATTTCTAGAAACTAGTCCAACGTTGCCACCGTCCAGCGCAGACACGTCCATCTTTGTAGCAGTGTCTTTGAAAAAAAGCGCTTTGCGAAACTGAGTGTCCAGTGTGTCTTGACTGTAATTAATTAAGCATTCAATAATGGCCCTATAAGGATATGTGTTTGAAGCCTGTGTGATTAAACGATCGCCAAGCCTTATGTCGACCTGCGAGAATAGTGCGCAGCCCGAATAATTGATAAGCGTGGCCACATCGTCTGCGCCGAGGTCTGAACCGTCATTGTTTGTGATCTTAACCAATGTATAAAGATATGTGTCGTTTAGATCGAGGTAATTTTCGCCGGAAGCCGATATATGAAACTCAATTGGCCCACTAGCCGTTAATGCAGCAACAGGAGGGATTTCGATAAAATTTGACCCCTGAATCGACGTTTGAGTGCAGGGGACACTGAATATGTCCAACTCACTCTTCACACAATCATTGGATAGGGTATGGATAAGAGACATTTTTATAGCCTAAAATATGTCTCTGGCGAGCTTCCTATGTCGCGATGTGTTCACCCTGCGGCGCGTTTTTGATCTGCGGCGAGGGGCTGATCGTCTTGTGGTTTTAACTCTCTTGCACGCCGCTTTCTTCCGGCGATAGACAGATGGCGGCCGTTTCAGCGCTCGCCGGTGATAATGTATGAGACCGTCCCCCTCCTGGTGGGTACCGGTAGTCCCTCTCACAACACGTTTGATGACGTCACCGGCAATATTAGATGCAGCCGTTCGCAAGTGTGGTTTCACGAAATTAAAACCTTTTCTAAATAGCGGTATTGCGATTCTAAACAAATTCCGAAAAAGACCGCCTAATCCACTTCCGTACTGAGTCGACACGCCCGAGAATCCGTCCAGATGACCTCCGGCCTGGCTCAAATAATATTGCATGTACTTGTCGTCATCGCTCACATACGGTGTTACCATCGTCATTTTCAATGCTGTTGTTTTATGGGTCTAAAATGTAGCTTCAAAATTACTTTGCCGTAGCTGAAAGGTATATGCGTGTTACCGTCGTTTTTTTGAGATATTTCAATATCGTCAATTAAGTCTTTAACCACGCGTGTGTAGTGTACACTGTCAAAAGACAAAGTGACAACTCTTCTATGGTCGTCTGCAATATTAACGGCCCTCAGTAGCTGAACAAAATCACCGCCTACATGCTGATGATCGCAAATGTCAGAATAGACGAAAATATTATAGACCCCCGCATAAATGTCAGCCGGATGTTCAGCATCGATCACACCTTCAGTACATGCATATCCCACATCTGGCTTTAAGCCTAAGATAATTGCCAAACGACCTTTGCATTTAATCTTTGATCCTGCAACACCTGAAATCTGGACGAAGTTAGTAACATCGTCATAACCGAGAAATATTGGCGGATGTGTAGTTTCAAAAACAGCCATGCACGTATGGTTGAACTGTTTGACAATGTTCTTCATCGAGGGATATGACCCCACCGGGAGCGCAATATCTCTAATAAGATTACGCTTGCTATCCCATATTTCAACTACAGCATCTTGTCTTGAAAACGCAGGCCACGTTTTCGGGTATTGCATTTCGATGAGACCGACTTCGTGCGCTCCAGAGGTGGCTATTGATTTTGCTAGTTTCGTTCTAAAATTCCATATTGTGTTTTTGGGATAGACGTTATGACTAGCGTTGCTGGCCAGCGTCACATAAAATCCATTCCTGCTCATCCCTTCAGGAGCTGTGCGGTGGCTGATTGACACGTCTTCAAAGCTTGCTGGGTTGTAAGTGAGCTCGTAAACGTTGTGCATTTATTAATGAATGTCTCTCAAATCTTTTTGGTTAATCCATGAGTTAAAAATGTCGTCCCATCCCAACCATTTAACATAAACTTGCGCTATACCTCTCTGTTTCCGACGTTTAAGGATCTTCTCAATCCTGAACGTCTTATTGCTGTCTACAATGATTCTCTGTAATTCGGGTTCGTAAAAAGTCCCGTCAATTTCGTTGCCTGTCAAATCTTGTATTTTATAGACTACTGGTTGTCTAGCGATCCGCGCCGATATAGTGAAGAACTCGTCCGAAAATGTCTGCTCGTAACCCTTCCGAAAAACAACACGCTGCTTTGACACTCTGACTTTATCACCGACATTAAATTTAAATGATAAAACGGCTCTCTGTTGTTTCATCTTGTACAAATTGTTAAAAACAACCTTTTCATTGGTCTTATTCACCTGCGATGGTGCCATTTTTATTGATCTGTGCAGTGAGTTATTGTATGAGGATGTCAAGTCCTGTAAAACATGAATATAACGTCGTGAATTAGTAGCCGTGAGGAATTTCCACATACGACCCTTGTAACTACGATTAAAACGTTCTACGACGCTAGCCTTGGTATCGTTATAAGTTGAAAAATGCACAATGTTGTGTACACCTAGCAGCTTGCGAAAGTGTGTATTATAGAATTCGCTGCCCTTATCTGTCTGAACTTTGGAAGGTATACGTCCATCGGCTAGTATGTTTTTAAACGCCTTAGTGACGGCGAGACCCGACTTATTCAAAAGCGGTTTAACCCATGCATATTTTGAAAAAGTGTCGATACACATTAGCAAAAAGCGAACACCATCATTTTCTGCTGAATATTCAGCCATGTCGACTAAATCCAACTGAAATTGCTTATCAATACCGCTAACCAATACCCTATTTGTCTTGAAGTTTTTAGGGGCTTTGACGTGTAGTGTATAGGGATCCTGAGAAATTAAATAATTCTTCACAGTGGCGAGGGGCGGGTGCTTCCCCGATGCATCTTTGACGGCGCGTCTGAGTTTCGATATGCTGGAAAGACCTCCGGGGTTAGCAGGGTCATAAAATACTTTATCCAACTGACGATTCATGGCGGGAGTGAGTGAGTGAGTGAACACGTCAGTCAGGCTGTCATTATTATTATCCAACTACAGACAGACATGCGACATGCCTCCTATTAACCGTCATGCAAGTAAGGCCTGATGCATTATGGGAGGATTGCTATAGCAACATGCAGCAACAAAACACAAACGAATGGTTACAGCACTTTTTTTATTTTATTTCACAGCATTGGTTGCATTTAAAAACATTTTTTTTTTTTTTTTTTTCTCATCAATAAGAATAATACAGACATCGTCATACATTTATTTTCATTATCGGTTACACGTAAACATTTTTTTCTTATCAATCATACTCAAATATTGTATACACACACTTAAATGATTATCGCACAAATACAGTAATACTTCATCTATTAAACGTTTATTGTTTAGGCTACACACATCATTAAGAAATACAACTAACACAATTAAATGTCCTAAACCGAATACATTATCATCACACGTTAAAAATGAGTTCAACACTTTGCGAACAGACACGTGTCTTCTATGACACAATAACACTAGTTCATCCCATTCAGATACGTTATATCGTACAAACTGGACATGGTTTCTAAAAGTATGATCATTAGAGGCGTGTATAATAGTTGATAGTCTATTTTTTATAAAACACGCCCTACTTGACGAAAAGAAAAAGTGTGCAATCATAGAGAAAAAACACCACATCATGAAAGAAGAAAAAATATAAAAAATAAAATAAAAAGAAAAGAAAATTACTTACAACTTTACACAGCGATCGTTCGGTTTATAGCCCTAGAAGTCAACACGTCGACACTCGATGTGAGTGGGTGGAGCACACCAGATATGAAAACACTCTTTAAGGAATTCTTCATGCTTAGAGCCAGCAGGGTCAAACTCACCGCAACGCCACTCGACTGTATTCGGCCATTGGCAGAGATCCGCCACAATGGCTTCTGCAGCGCCGAGCAGTTTTTCGTGAGGGTGGAGCACCGAGCTGATCAACCACACGAGCCGGCGTAGAGCAAATGCTAGTGGGGGCCTGAAAACTGAGTCATAGATTTCTTTTGTGTACAATCCATATATATTTTCATCAAATGCATACACACATGAATGTTGGATCTGGGACGGGTGATCGATCGCACAGCCGTTGCATAGGGCCCGGGCTTGTTTCCAGGCTGCAGATCTTATACATCGGGAAATAAGAGCACGCATGCCCACGAGCGACTCGGCGTCTATCCTTGGCTTATTGTATTGTGGAGCAGCCATGAGCTGCCGCTCAGCATGACCGGGGAATGGCGCCCATGCATCACGGTCACCGTAGGCGGGGGCCGTCTGATCCAGAAGGTTCTGAATGCCGCTTGCGTTCTTCTGCAGGGTAGTGTCTAGTCTGATTTCCTCCGGTCGGTACAGACCCACAGGACCTAGTTTAAATCCACCAGTCTGATGCCGTTCCGATGATGTCTTTTGTTGGTAGGTGGGTGTCTTTTCAGTGATGTCCATAGATGTCTGATCTATAAAAAAAATACACAAGGAAGACAACATGTATTAGTAAAAAGTATAACACATGTACACACATACACACAGACACATATCAACAATAATGTTAATATCACACTCCTACCGTTTTGCGGTTTGATGTTGTTGAGTCTCTCAGTCATTTAAATCAAGGAAGGATCCTCATCATCGACGCGAGCCTCTTTAGCGCTGCCATGGTCACTGTATACAAGACGCTTCCTAACATCACCAAGACGCTCATAAACCTTGTCGCGTCTAATGACCGCATCGACCTTGCTAAACATCGTGCGCAACCTATCCCAGTCGCGATATTGAAGATAAAAAAAAACATCAGTCCATTTTTCCACTCCTGAGTCACCCGTAGCGCGTGTAAAATCGAGCGCGCTAGATACACCAGTGGCTTCCAAATCTGGGCATCTGCTGAGATAGATGAAGGAGTCTCCGCTCGCCTTGCAGTCAGCACTACACCAGCGTTTAACTTCGACTCTGTAAAGCTCGGGGCCTGTACGACTGCCAAACAACCAAACCTGCCGCTGCATGGGGCCGTTTATCAATTCGAAGTCTATGGCCCTTGCAACTTCGGTCCCCATCAGGAACGAAAAGGCCTTCCAGTCTTTAACCGACATGTGACCCTCAACGTCGTGTCTAAAAGGGAATGGGGTGCTAGTAAGATAATCATCTTCGAGAGAGCCTCCAGCTGTCAGCCAACGTCGACCCATATTTTCACATGCACTAAAGTAGCTTGATTCTCTTGAGGGTACATTGTGTTTCAGCCCCAAAACAACGCCGCCGTCTCTATAACTTATATTATATACGTATTGATGATACCCTTCAAATTCAAATTCCCCCTCAACCCGGACTACACTGTTGTCCCTACGAACCCTGGAGGGTGCCCCAGGGACCTGGTTGATGTCACACATACCTGTGTTAACAGCCGTCATCGTGAAAATATAAAATGGAGTAGCGTCGTGCTCTAAGAGACCGATGGAGGAGTAGGAGTTTCCCGGAGAGCTGTAGAAAAAGTTTGAATAAAAACGACGGAGGGCGTAGGAGTTTCCCAGGAGAGCTGTAGAAAAAGTTTGAATAAAACGAGAGCGCCCTGTAACCGCAGATTTTTGGAAGAGTGCTTAGGGCTGAGTTGCCAAGGGCTTATATACCTGAACACTGTTGGCCCCTCCTACGGGGTGTGTTTTAAAGACAATTTCACTACCGAGACCACCTGACACACACTCATTAACGACAGGGGGCATCCATGACAGGGGGGGCTGAGAGACCCCAACCTAATATTCACACCTTTTACAATGACCCACTGTCTGTGAGCCATCTTCAAAGGACTAATTACCCCGTCTGGGTCCAACATCAAGCTATTTTGTCTCTCTGGGCTGATGCCAAAACAGTGCTATGACTAGACTAAAATAGATTTGCTATGCATTTGTTGGCTGAAAAACAGAGTGAGCCAACCAGATCTTGATAAAGCTGCATTTAGCATTCAAGAGTCTGAGAGCAAAGTTAAAATTAAGCACCCCAGGAAGACCCCACTTCATGGGCTAACAATATGCCGCAGCCATTATCTAATTAAGCAGCCCCAGGCAGACCCCAAATAAAAACCATAACATTAATACAGTTTATATATATATATATATATATTTATTTATTTATATGCATACATAGAATCACAGCACGCCACACTATGACCAGACTAAATAGATTTACTATGCATTTGTTGCTGAAAAACAGAGCGAGCCAGCCAGATCTTGATAAAGCTGCATTTAGCATTCAAGAGTCTGAGAGCAAAGTTAAAATTAAGCACCCCAGGAAGACCCCACTTCATGGGCTAACAATATGCCTCAGCCATTATCTAATTAAGCAGCCCCAGGCAGACCCCAAATAAAAACCATAACATTAATACAGTTTATATATATATATATATATATATATTTATTTATTTATATGCATACATAGAATCACAGCACGCCACACTATGACCAGACTAAATAGATTTACTATGCAGTATATGTAGATTATTTGTAATCACATACCTTTCAGGCGATAGGTCATACAGGACAGGGTGTGTGTAGTGTGAAGGCCACATCTGCGACGGGATATTGTCGATATCACTCATCTGACAGTCCAGCACCGCCAAAAAACATATATTATTAATATTATATGCATACATAGAGTCACAGCACGCCACCCCTGAAGCCTGCATAAACCAGTACTGCTGTATGGATTAGACAGGGTTTTTTAGCATACAGTGCGCTTAGCGCAGAGGTGAGGGGCGAGGAGGGGGTGGGCACACATGATACCACGTGGAGAGGGGCGTGGCAGCTGCCCCCTACGAGGGGGGCGTGAGCAGCTGCCCCCTGAGAGGGGGGCGTGACAGCTGCCCCCTGAGAGGGGGGCGTGACAGCTGCCCCCCTGAGAGGGGGGCGTGACAGCCACGCCCCCCTCGTAGGGGGCAGCTGCCCCCTGAGAGTGGGCACAAGGAGGGGGGCAAAATACGTGCCCCCATATTACTACTCATGATTGGTAGGAAGTATTAATGCATTTCGTTGGTGGCGGTCTTCTCTCCCAATCCCCGTTTGGTGCCCATGCCCGGGCAATTTGCATATAACCCCATAAGTGTCCTCGCCATTGCTTAACCTCAGTCAGCCCATGTCCTGACAATTTGCACAACCCATCATCCCTGCATTCTGCTTAAACATCAGTCAGCCCATGTCCTGACAAGTCAGCCCCCGTCCTGACAATTTGCTCAACCCATTATCTCTGCATTCTGCTTAAACCTGTCAGCCCACGTCCCGAGAAGTCAGTCCACATCCTGACAACTTGCTCAACCCATTATCCCTGCATCCTGCTTAAACTTCAGTCAGCCCACGTCCTGACAAGTCAGCCAATGTCCGACAATCTGCATAACCCATCATTCCAGCATTTGCATAAACCTCAATCAGCCCTTGGCCCCCTTTTCCTCATCTCTCCCCATCATCACATGACAGGATCCTGGTTCATCCTTCACTTCAAGACCACACTCCAGAAATGCAACATCCCTGCAGAGAACTATTCCAGTCACTCCTTCAGGATCGGAGCAGCCACATCAGCAGCCATGCAGGGGGCGTCCTCCGCCTCCCTTCAACAACTGGGGCGCTGGTCCTCATCCGCCTATGCATCTTTCATTCGACCAGAGCAAGACACCATATTATCAGCCCAAAGATCCCTCCTTCCATGACTAAAGAGGCAACAAGCACTTCGTTGGTGGTGATCAAACTCTCCTTTTCCTCATCAATGCGCCCATGCCCGGGCTATCCACATCCACGCCCTTGCAACCCCGCTTTGCCTTAAAAAACCCCGGTCAGCCCCTCATCTCCCGACATGCCTAAATTCTCCCCCCGTCAGCCCACGACCTGACTAAAGCATACCCCAGGCGAGCTCCATGACCCCCGTTTTCACTCTCCCAGTTCCTGAAATAACTTTAAATTCCTTTGGGGGATGTCCTATCTCATACAGCACTGACGCCCCTCTCTCATAAGCAAGAGGAGCGTCACATCATGGAGTCATACGCCATACTCAAACTGTCTATTCTGATTCAATAAAGTTTGTTAAAATTATATTACGAGTCTCTCATGATTGAAGTGTAGTCGCAGACTGTAGTTCAATCATGGAAGACCAAATAAGGCATTAATAGAGCACCCCATGCTGTCATAACCCAAATGACATCATAAATGACATCTTAAATGACATCAGTTATGACATCATAAATGCCCTTCTCCCAAATGACATCAGTTATGACATCATAAATGACATCAGTTATGACATCATAAATGCCCTTCTCCTGGTACTATATAAAGCCCCATCACCACAGCTTAAATCACACTTGTGCAGTCATCACTCACCTTGTGTCAGCATCACGCATTCATCCAGCATCTCCAGAGCAAAAAGCTTCATGTATGGCGTATGACTCCATGATGTGACGCTCCTCTTGCTTATGAGAGAGGGGCGTCAGTGCTGTATGAGATAGGACATCCCCCCTAAGGGGATTTGTTTCCAACAGGAGTCATGACATTGGTGGTGATCTGGGGAGGTGGTGGGCTGAAGCTTTTTGCTCTGGAGATGCTGGATGAATGCGTGATGCTGACACAAGGTGAGTGATGACTGCACAAGTGTGATTTAAGCTGTGGTGATGGGGGCTTTATATAGTACCAGGAGAAGGGCATTTATGATGTCATAACTGATGTCATTTATGATGTCATAACTGATGTCATTTGGGAGAAGGGCATTTATGATGTCATAACTGATGTCATTTATGATGTCATTTATGATGTCATAACTGATGTCATTTGGGACGTCATGGAGAAGGTGACGTCGGAGATGGTGACGTCATTTAGTGACGTCATTTGGGCTGAGGGGTATGACAGCATGGGGTGCTCTATTAATGCCTTATTTGGTCTTCCATGATTGAACTACAGTCTGCGACTACACTTCAATCATGAGAGACTCGTAATATAATTTTAACAAACTTTATTGAATCAGAATAGACAGTTTGAGTATGGCGTATGACTCCATGATGTGACGCTCCTCTTGCTTATGAGAGAGGGGCGTCAGTGCTGTATGAGATAGGACATCCCCCAAAGGAATTTAAAGTTATTTCAGGAACTGGGAGAGTGAAAACGGGGGTCATGGAGCTCGCCTGGGGTATGCTTTAGTCAGGTCGTGGGCTGACGGGGGGAGAATTTAGGCATGTCGGGAGATGAGGGGCTGACCGGGGTTTTTTAAGGCAAAGCGGGGTTGCAAGGGCGTGGATGTGGATAGCCCGGGCATGGGCGCATTGATGAGGAAAAGGAGAGTTTGATCACCACCAACGAAGTGCTTGTTGCCTCTTTAGTCATGGAAGGAGGGATCTTTGGGCTGATAATATGGTGTCTTGCTCTGGTCGAATGAAAGATGCATAGGCGGATGAGGACCAGCGCCCCAGTTGTTGAAGGGAGGCGGAGGACGCCCCCTGCATGGCTGCTGATGTGGCTGCTCCGATCCTGAAGGAGTGACTGGAATAGTTCTCTGCAGGGATGTTGCATTTCTGGAGTGTGGTCTTGAAGTGAAGGATGAACCAGGATCCTGTCATGTGATGATGGGGAGAGATGAGGAAAAGGGGGCCAAGGGCTGATTGAGGTTTATGCAAATGCCGGAATGATGGGTTATGCAGATTGTCGGGACATTGGCTGACTTGTCAGGACGTGGGCTGACTGAAGTTTAAGCAGGATGCAGGGATAATGGGTTGAGCAAGTTGTCAGGATGTGGACTGACTTCTCGGGACGTGGGCTGACAGGTTTAAGCAGAATGCAGAGATAATGGGTTGAGCAAATTGTCAGGACGGGGGCTGACTTGTCAGGACATGGGCTGACTGATGTTTAAGCAGAATGCAGGGATGATGGGTTGTGCAAATTGTCAGGACGTGGGCTGACTGAGGTTAAGCAATGGCAAGGACACTTATGGGGTTATATGCAAATTGCCCGGGCATGGGCACCAAACGGGGATTGGGAGAGAAGACCGCCACCAACGAAATGCATTAATACTTCCTACCAATCATGGAAGGAGGCATCTTTGGGCTGATGATATAGCAGCTTGCTCTGGATGGATGTAGGACGCATGGCTGATGAGGACAGCAGCCCAGTTGTTGAAGGGAGGACCCCCCCGGGAGGGGACCACCCCCCCCAAAATCTCATACAGCACTGACGCCCCTCTCTCATAAGCAAGAGGAGCGTCACATCATGGAGTCATACGCCATACTCAAACTGTCTATTCTGATTCAATAAAGTTTGTTAAAATTATATTACGAGTCTCTCATGATTGAATTACTGTTACAACACGGAGCATTTTTATACTGAGAACTACTGTAGCAGAAACTCAGACATTTAAAAGACAGAGGCTGTGTGAGTGTGAATAACTCTTAACTGTGCTCTTATATTTTGTTTTCACTTGTTGAGGAATTTGACAGAGGCGGTCCTCTCGTCATTCTCTACACATGAAAAACCCTAAATTTAAACACTTTCAATGACCCATGTGTTTTTTTAAACCTTTAATGCCTTGATTTGTATTTTTCAAATTCACTAACTTTCAAGGATTTCAAGGACCTGTGATAAACCCTGTTGTAAATATTAACATGCCAGCACAGACACAAAAACAAATACTGACAACTTACATGATTTGTCTGTCTTTGGATATAGTCAACAAACCCAGAAACCTCCTCGTCTTTTTTAATGAAGATATCTTCTAAATTGCCTTGCTCGGAAGTGCTGAAACAATACAGAGTTATTTATTTGTACATGTCCATACATGATCATGCACAGTAAAAACACAGTTCCTGAAGACTACTTGTTCACATAACCCATACATCCCATGCATATTGTAATGTACCTTGCATTTGATTTGAAGCGATAAAGCTTGCGGTTTCCATCAACTGAGACTGCTAGCATGTCTGGAGTGCAGGCAGGGCAGCTAAAAAAATTCTTCTGGCAAATCTTGTCCACCTCAAATTTCACAGCAACCCACTCAGAGAAGCTTTTGCTGAAGGTATCAGCTGATATTTTTCCGGTCTTTTAGGGATAGGACAAACAGAGATGAAAATGAAAACAGTATTCAGAAATGTGTAAGCCACCATAAACATTGATGCATGAAATTTAATTTAGAAAAATACAAAACTCACTCTTCCGAAGTGCACCGTTCTCGCATCCAGCATTTTGACGTATGCCTTAAGTGATATCCCTGGTGCGGCCATCTTTATGTCATAGAAAGACTGAAAGACATCTGTGGCAAACAAGGTGTAGAAATTAATGGTGCCAGGCCAGTATCCAGCACCCTGGATGTCCTTAATGGAGGGGGACCACTGAAGGCAACAGCTGGTGCAACCCAGTACTGGCAGTGCAAGGTTGTAGCGGCCTGTGGGGGGGACAAATTAAAGTTAGGAAATTAAGTAATAAGTTAAAGTCAGCACCTTAACACCTAAGCCACCAGTCTGCTTTAGACCAGTACTAAACAACATAATTTATCATTAGATTCCAATGCAGTGCCCGTTCACCCCGCTGCTCAGGGTACCCACGTCAGCCCAATACCAGAACTCAAAATATGCCTCTGCCAAAGCATATACACTGCTTTTAAAGTCCAACAGCATTGCCATCATTGACAAATCTATTGTAGAGAGAGAATGCTGACCAGCATTGCTTCTACCCGGCCATGACTCGCGCTGTGCGTCGATTCTGGAGATGAAGACAGGCAGGAGCGTGCCTGAGAGAGGTAGCCATATCTCCTAAGAGAGAGAGGGAGTTAACTCGGCTCGCAGGGTGGGTGCTGCTGTGACCTGCTTTTCTCCTAGCCATGAAGATTGTTTGACAGCTGTCATGTCATGAAATTGGGTTGACATTTGATAGTACTACCCAGAGATGGGCACTTGAGACTTTGTGACTATGACTGGAGTCAACTCGAGTTGACTTGACAGAAACAAATTACTTGAGACTTACTTGGACTTGGAAGTTAAAGACTCGAGACTTGACTTGAGAGGTGATGACTTGGATGACTTGTTTGTGTTTGTTATTTTTTGTTTGTTAGTTTAATCAATGAAATAATGACATAACGTTGTCAAGTGTCTGTCCAGTAGCGTCATGCATGGCGAGTGCAGCTGGAACGGCATTAGAAAACAATCAATTGAGAGGAGCATGACTGACAGCCAGTCATCCAATCACGACAATGCCATAAGGAGGATGACTGAGTCATCCAATGACAAATTGTCATTCAGTCATGCTCTTCCTTATTGCATTGTCGTGATTGGATGACTGCCTGTCAATCACACTCCTCTCACAGTGAGAGGATCATCAGTGCAATCACACATGGCTGAGATATTCTGCAAAGAGGCAGACGCAGTGTTGCCAACTTGGCGACTTAGTCGCTATATTTAACTACTTTTCAGACCCCCCTGATTACTTTATTTCTCAAAAGTGAATCTGGCGACTGTTTCTGAATATGGGAAGCAATGTTACTCTGTGGAATCGCAACAGATTTTGCCCATGAATTGGTGTGGGTTCGGGTTTTCTCGCTCTCTCCTTGTCTCTGCCTGTCTGACGAACACAGCTTCTCCTCTCCCTTCTCCCCTCCACTGAGAGAGCAGCAGGAAAGGGTTTGCTTGTAATATTGTAGCCTATGCCGCATCTGGCCCAGGCGGGTGGAGTCAGCACTTAATATTACAACCATATACAGTCAATAATTATTACAACGGCTACGCTGACGCATGTTTTTGTTTCTTTGTTTTCTAGCGACTTTCTGAGCAACCAATAGCGACTTTGCTTGGAAAAGAGTTGGCAGCACTGGGCAGACGGGACAGGGGCAGAATCTAAGAAAGTTAGATGTTGGAGTCTGGCTGTCAGTGTTTCACTGTTTAAAACTGACGTGAAGGATTGTGATTTTGAAGCAGTTATTTGACTTTTGTTTAATTACATTTGTTTCACTGAATATCAATGATTATAATACAAATTCAATTCATTTTGGAACTGGTTAGATACTGTAAATTGGCCAATAATATCACTATTAGACAAGTATTAATACCATGTCTTTTTGATTTATAAAGCAAGGTAAGACTGCAGTATCTTGGGCGTGGGAGGAATTAGTGACTTGACTTGGGACTTGACTTGCCTTAACTAAGGACTCGACTTGACTTGACTTGCCCAAAACAAAATGACTTGGGACTTGCTTGAGACTTGGACCAAATGACTTGGGACACTGGACCGAAGTGACTTGGTCCCATGTCTGGTACTACCCGACGTCAGCACACTGCAGATATTGTTGTGAATGAACTCTGACTTTTGATGTTAAAAATGTATACCTGCATATACCCTGAACTACACCACTGGGCAGAAGCAAGCTAGCGATTCGTTTCTCACGGCAAAGCGCAGTTCTCCACGCCACCAGCGTCCCAGCGGTGCTTAGTCAAAGTTGATTAATATGTGTCTAAATTCAACATTGCACTCCCTCAGGTTTCCAGCAACACACGTGCCAAGAATGAAGCTGATTGGTTCTCAAGACATGCAAAGGAACAGACAGAGAGACATACAGACATTCCTGCCTTTCGAGTTAGATTACATGCTGACCACAAAATTACAAATCCAGCCATAGCTCAACTAACACATAGCCTACATAATTTCCGTGTTGCTTTCATCAAGTCATCTGGTAAATCCAAATCATTAGACAAAAAGGCAAGTTTTTGACAAGTGCCCAGAGTGTATCCAGGATAATCCCAAACATTATAGCAATGCACAACTGCATTAGAATCCTTTAAAGAGCATGGTGCAGGTAAAATAAAATAGAAATTACAGTTAGGACTCAAGATTCTTATGAAGATAACTCCAAAAAACAAATACAAAATTAAAACATGCCCCCAGGGCAGAAATATGGAGGAAAGGGTGGCATTATAATGCACATCTAAAAAAAATGCCATCTGTGCAGAGTGCAGAGAACAACTGTGACGACACTTGGGCTACTGTACTTACTGTAATAATAATAATAATAATATACAGTCAATGTGTACAGCTGAAAACTTTCCAAAACACCAGATGTACGGTAATTCTCGGATTTGTACGATAATTTACCACCCAAACCAAAAGCATTTTGACCCTCTGGTGCGATAATTCGACACGGCACAGAATGCATTTCGGCATTGATGCGAGAAGAAGAAAACTCTGCTCCATTTCCCCCCCAAAGGCAACTGTTTACTTTCTGTTTAGTTTGGGCTCCATCTATGGTTAATATGGCACGTCATAGTTTCAGTAGTCAAACGTAACTAAGTAGTAAAACTAGTTTACCCCCAATATGCAAGTATGAAGGTAGTGATCTACTCTAATTATTGAGGATTAAGATCATCACAGGTGTTATTGCGAGATTTGCAGGTTTTTATGGTGCATGCCAAAATGCTTAACAAAAACCAGTCTAGATGCAGCTATGTGTGGAGAAAAAAACTAAAAATAAAAGAATGCTAATTGCTACATAAAAGTCCCATATATTAATGCAAAATAGTGTCTAACCTGCATCATGCTCTTTAACATGCATGGTGTGTGGAGTGTGTGACAAAATATCCACTTACCATTTATGGTTATGAGAGCCACATTTCTGCCAGGTGTAACATGAATGTTGCCTGTTGAGCCGCAGCCACACCCACGAGATGGCCTCTGTATAGGTAACAGCTGCACTAACAATCCAAAAGATTAAAGAGAGAGAGCGAGAGAGAGTGAGATAAAACACGTTATTATTTAGGTCTATTCTGCAACTATAAACATGTATTACCCATGGACTGTACTGGAGGTATTACTGTACATAGTTAAATACAATACCTATTTGCTGATGAAACCATGATATAGGCTGCAAAAAGCCTCCAGTTACTGCCTCTCTGTTGTGCAACACAAAGCGTGTGTGAACACCAATGTCACAGTTCTCACATAGGAATGGAGAAGGCAGGCAGTCCAGGCACCTTACGTACGGCTTGTTTGCCACACTGGCAGCTGCAGTAGTGTAGATGGGGATCCTGAGTAGCCAGCATATTTTCAATGAGAAAAGGCCTGGCCTCTCTCCACTTTTGTGAGGACACAGTGTTTCTGATATCCCAGTCAGCAGCAGCAGCTGACTGTGAGATGGAGGGAGTTTCACAAGTCACTGCTGCATCCTCTATCCCATCCTCCAGCAGCTCAAGAAGCTCCTGATGGAGTGTTGATGCAGTTTCAGACACTGACAGGAAAAAAGGAAGAAAGAAAGAAATTCTACAAAACAACCCATATATTTTAGCCTAAACCAAAAATCTCAATAATCAAAGTCAATAGAGAGCCAAAGTGAACATCACTTCCTGCTTCAGCATGGTACCAGAGATTTTCAAGCACCATTTATTTCACCATAGACATATAAAATGCTTATAAAAATGTTAGAAATGTTAGTAGACGTGGAATTTACAAAATGGATTTAGCCATAGGCTAGATATTTTTTCTGTGAGAAATATGTGGCGCTTGGATGACAGTAAGATTAGCCTAATCACAATTATCCATCTTCGAGGTAGATTTACTTTTGTCCCTGTGGATAAAGTTATTTCCCCAGTTGTTTTGGAGAACTCGATCTTGTCAAAAAATGTAATAGAGATAAGCTTCTTTACTCCAAATTGCATTTTTTTTTTCTCTGTGTGCCCTGTTATTATCTGTTTCACTTTGAATTCCCTCAGTGTATGAAGTGTGCAAAACAAATACTGCACCGCACGTCCACGCTGGCTGTATGAACTTGCCTACGCTGTCATGGGATTTCATTGTGTTCAGATTGATAAATGCCGAGGTTTGTGTGGTAATTAACGTATAACAAGTTCTTTTGTCATTTGTTTGTTTGATAAATGAGGGATAACATATCCAGGCAGTTACTATACACATTTCTTTAAAGTCCCTGGAAACCAGAAATATTTCTTTATTATTTAGCATTTTGAGTTCATCACATCACAGGAACCTATGTTAATAAGCCACCAGCCAAATTTGAACGATGATGAACGTCGCAAAGTATATAAATTTAGGTTTGACACTCATGGCAAAAGTAATGAGAATCTATTCGATTTTAGAGTGTCCTTTTTCCCGCGGACTGTGTGGGCGTGTCCACAATTCTCAAGCGCGAGAGGAGCAGGGGAGGATGCGAGGGGGGAAGGGGGCTAGTCTGCGACAACGAAACGCTGGGCGGTTCCAGCGGCAGGGGGCGCGAGGTTGAAATGGACCAATCAGACACGGAAATAGAGCAAGACAGCCTATCAAGATGCAGCTCAAAGCGGCTTTCACATGCCACCCAGCATTTCATGATGTGCACGTATCTCAGACCTCTCTCCTCTGCTCGGAGAGGGACAGAGGAGAGAGAGAGAAGAAGGAAATAAAGTGTGTGTGCGTGTTGCTCCCTATGGTTGCTCCACGCAGCGCATAGCGTACTGACTGACGGTCATCTGTCTATACACACACACACACACACACACACACACACACACACACACACACACACACACACAGCGCCGCATCAGGCAGAGGAGAGAGCTCTCCCTCTCAAGGTTCCAACACACCGCCGGCGATAAACTCGCAGATAGACAGATAGATAGATAGATAGATAGATAGATAGATAGATAGATAGATAGATAGATAGATAGATAGATAGATGTTGGTTCTTAAAAGAGCCTTTGTGTTGATGCAATGCGTAGTTAGCTAGCTGCAAAAAGGTGTGGGACCACTAGAACTCTGAAGAGAGATGGAGGCAGAATGTGCGGGACTGCGTGTTGCGTGCGTGTACAAAGGTTATATAGAGCTTATGACGTCATAAGCTCCTACATTTTAGCACCTCGCGCACTGCTCTCTTCAATGAGGAAGTATCTTGTAGAATCTTGTAGAAAAGTGTCGATTTTAAGGCTTTGGGTTGAAAGTAATGCATAATAATAAGACCCTAAATAACATAGTTAGAACGTTTTTGTGGATTTTGGTTTCCAGGGACTTTAAGTACCTTTTGTTGAGTTGGTACTGGCAACATAATCACGAGGTGCCTCACATCTGGCCTGTTCTTTGTTAAACAATAACAAATACCAATATTTTTTACGGTGTGGCCAGTAGGGGCCGGGCGGTCTATAATACCGTTTCTGGGCGGGCCTGGGGGTGCATGGAAAAGAAAATAAAGAAAGTGGCCAGTGAGAACCCTCAACACACTCAACAACAGTGATGTCACTCTTGACATTGTGACATCATCCGTGATGTCATCAGTGAGTGATGCCCACAACCAGACGCACACACACCACACGTGCACCCCAACCAAACACACAGACACACACATGGCTGGTCCCTAGTGGCCGGCTGGCAGCGCCGTCAAGACAAACAACACAATGTTTTGACTCTGTGCCTTATTAAAGCAAATGCAGCTGACAAAAACTTGAAGCAAAGATAAAATAAGGGAATAGCACTACAAATGTGAAATACAATTGTGACTATTTACATGTTTTATTAACTGTATTGCAGCTAAGATTGCAAAAACCTGTCTTAAAAAAGGAAAAATTACTTTTTGAAATTCCTGTTAAAGCTGCGTTCACACTGACCTATTAAAGATTTTCGCTGGTATCGAGTTTACATACAAAGTCAATGCAAAAGAGCGATTTAGCTTATATTTGCCCGGGAGAAAAATCGCTGGGCGTCCGAGCGACAGAGACAGAGCGATAGGGCGAAAATACGCTCGTCGCCCGAGATGAAATATCCCAACTCGAGCTAAATGTCGCTGGCATCTGTGGCTCGCTGTTCAACGCTGATTGGCTGCCGTGTGAGAGTGAGTCAAGGATCACACTGGCTTGGAACAAACCGCTGGTTTATTGTGTGGCAACAAACCGCATTGACAGCTGATTGACAGGCTGACAGCTGACATGAAGTGAAGTCTGTACTACCGGTATGGAGCTCGCATTAGGAGCACGGCGATAGGCTTAGCTTGTAAACAACTACGGTGGCTCGTAGTGGACAAACATCATGACATTGCGGAATGTTGTAGCCCCCAGATGTCCGTCAATTCGTGTGCCTGTTGACGAGCGATTTAAACAGAGCGATTCCAAAGGGTTGAATCGAGCGACAGAGTGAAAAATAAATATCTCGGTGTGAACACAGCTTAACACATTCTGGTCTGTCCAAAGGGGTTTAAAAGCATGCTCATTTTAATTTAATTGACATTTATTGATCCCAAAATAAATGTCTTTGCTTTACCTGGGCAGTGATGGTGTGATGATGATGATGATGATGTAGCGGTGGATGCTGAAAATAATGAGATTGAGGCATATTTAGTTATGGAAATTGATAAACATTTCAAAGGGAGAAATATGAGCAGGAATACTGACCAGGTAGCATGCCATGGGACTTTCTGGAGGACGGCCTTAGAGGAAGAATATTCCCATGTATGTCCCGCTTCTTCCATTTGACAGGCTGAGCAGATTTGTTGTCGGTCCTTTGTCCACTCTGTGACTCAGTCTATGTAATTTAAGAAGAAACAAAAACGCAACACTCAAAATACAGACCATGATTTAAGCGTGGTGGAATTTTAAACATATCAAGTTAATGGAGCTGATTATTCAGAAATAATATAATATCAATAATAAAAAAAAGAGTAATACCAATGAGGGTTTGAGATGCTTGATATGTTGTAGAAGCTGGCCAATAGAGAATAGGAGACCACTTGATGGTACATTGCATTGTGGGTAGTTGTCGCCATATTTAGTGAATATTCATTCAAAAGATTAATTAAATTACATTCATAATTACATTCATGAACTGGGGTGAAAGTGGGAAAAGTAGAAAAAAGAAGAACGCTGCTTGGCTTAAAAATGTGTGATCAAAGTGGAGGGGTGCTCATTCGGAGGTGGGGTTCTTGTCCATGAAAAATAGAAAAGTAGCTGGGCATTGATTTGAATTTCATGCAGGAATGATGTATATATATGTATGTATATATATATATATATATATATATATATATATATATATACACACTTCAGTCAAATTTAATAAATTAATGGATTCGATCCATACATCAGACAATATCGATGACAGGGCAATGACTGTTGCTATAGAGCTGTGACAGTCACGTGACATAGAGAGTTCCCCATTCATGTTCTCCATAGACATTTCGAAAAATGATTAATCCTTAGAGAACGAGTTTTTAAGATGGAACCAAGTCAACCAGTGACCTACTGAACCGTGAGTGACCGTAAAACATTTCTCTAGGAGCAAAATAAAGGGGGGCGGGGGATCTAAAATTCATCCATTAAAAATAAATTCATTATCTTTTGTTTTTGCTCCAAGTGAAATGTTTTATGGTCACTCAGGATTCAGCAGGTCATGGGTTGACTTGGTTCCAGCCTTAAAACTCGTTATGATTTTTTTAAATTAGATCAAATTAATGGGGAACACTCTTCTGGGGGGAAAGATGTCACGTGACTGTTCAACTGTATTGCTGTTGTTGCTGCACTGTTTTGAACTAGTATCTGTAAGTTAGTGGCAATTTAGTCTGACTCACTGGAAGCAGGCTGCGGGTATAAGCTCTGCCATTGCCGACCATTTCAGTCGGGATGGAAGGGAAATAACTTTCCGCTCCCTACGTTGCTCCGACCATTTCAGTCGGAGCAACGGGAAATCCCTTTCCACTCCCTGCATGTTGTTCTCAAATAACTCTGCCACTGTGAAACAACAATGCTAGCTAGCAAGCTACAAGCTGAAAATGGCAAGTTTTGATGACAATTTCGATTGTGCTTGGTACTTTCGGTGGATGGATGTAAAGACAACAAGAGCCCTTTTCCCGCTATACCAGAGTGAGAGTAACAGGAACCAGAGTCTCTCCCGCACTGGCACATTGTGAAATGGACATAGTCTGGTAAGCAAGACTTTTAATTATTAGCTTCCTTAGCTCCCTATTGACAACTGCAGTTTAGATGGCAAGGGAATGAAGGGATACTGATATACAGTAATTAGTCTGGCCCACACACACACTGAAGGCGATGTTTGTTCATCTTACATCAGCTACCTATGTCATATGATACGATATGTTTGTTAACTCAGCGACCTGAGTTACATTGTTTTGCTTCCAAGCTGGAATGCTGAAAGATTACACTCAATTATCGATGAATTTCCCATGCCGGTGTCCGGTAGTGAGAACGGTTATGGTAGTTGGTTTACAATGCAGCAATCCATAATATATATATTTTTGAATTTTAATAACTTTTTTTAAGTTACATAATAAAAATGCCACCACAATACCATCTCTCTTACCTCACCATCCCATTCTCTATAGAGATATCAGAATCAACGTCACTCCCTAAAATAGACAAGTGTGGCTTCTTGATTGACTGTTTCCCTGAATTTTAGCTACAAATTAGAAAATAAATAATCATAATCAACACAGACCACTAGCCAAATGATTTGGGTTCAAGGAAATGATTTGAAATAATTTTCTTGAACCATTTTGCCACAATGCTACACTTTTTAGAACAATACCTCCATATCCTTAATAAATTCATCGATGCCCTGAAGCTCTTCATCAAACTCTGGATCACTCATGGTTGGGGACGATGATTGATGATGAAGTTAGCCAAAATCTGAAAGATGTAACATTTGCAATATAGACATGTAAGCCGTTTTTATGGAGATAACAACTAAGTCTTAATGTAGGCCAGTGGTTCTAAAAACATTTCCATGTCCCGACCCGGACCCTCATTTGATACAATTTTTGTTCCAGGCAGCGTCCCCCATCTGATAAGATTTTTGCTTTTTGTTTGATTAACGTTAGGCTACAGAAAGTGTAACATTACGAAAGCCAGAACCACAATAGTCTGCCATTCTGTCATCGTGTTAATGTGAATTATGGATGGAATTATAATGAAAATAATTGATTCCCTTTTGCTGGGGACCCCCCTGGAACCCGTGGACTCGACTTTCAGAACAACACCTATTCTAACATCCTAGCAAACATCCCATACTATGTAAGGCCAAGCATAAGGAAACAAAAATTGGCTAAAATGGGCTGACACATATTGTACAAGCACATGCACGAGAAGTACGGCAGCAAAGCAGTATGCATTATGTAAGTATATGTGCAGTATAGCATAGGCTAGGACAAGCAGCAGCAAACAAAACATGCCAGACATACAATGTAGCATTTAGTACCAGAGAGAAAAATCAGACAGGCATACAGTACATGCACGAGAAAAAGAAACAAAAACAAACACCTAAAATACATAGTGAATGAAAAGATGTATGCTAACATTGTGTTGTCATGTCAATCAAGCACGTTAGCTTGCAAGCTATGCTAGCACGTTAGCTTGCAAGCTATGCTAGCAAAGCCGACACTTATTGGAAACCTAACCGTTTTCCCCCGTAGGAAAAGGGTTGCAAAACTTTAAGCAGTCTCGATGTGTTTCTTCAAACACGTGTACATTTTGTTGGATGCATTTTGCTCATCTATCCCCACTAATAAGAGACTCACCAAGTTAGTTAGCTCAGTCCAGACACGGTTCTTCTTCTTCTTCTATTCTTTTATGGCGGATGGCAAACAGCTTTTTGTGCATTACCGCCACCTATCACTTCCGGTTCATACCTCGGAGCTACGTACTGTACCCGAGTGTGTAATATCAGGGCTTTACATACTTCTAAAGAAAATGCTACAAAGGAGAAATAAATATATATCTGGCGATATAATCCTGTATTTTTTATAAAGAAAAAATAAAGAGAGCCTGGCAACATTCTCCTTCTTTGTGGTTTAATGACAGTTTGTATGCTTAACAATGCACTACTGCCATCTACTGGAGACACTTAGCTAACTCCTACAGTGTCCGGTTAAGATGGGAGGACGAATAAAGCAAGCGTGAATGAAGCTTCCAGAAACTGCATGTGCCTAGTAATTATTACATTCTAGACAGACAATCACAACAACTATGAGGCAATTTAATTTAGTAAAGCAAGAGGGATGTATGGCTATAGGCGATGGATTGAGTCAGTTTTCGATTGGTAATGCCTGCAGTTTTTTGCTGGATTGAATGGGACGGGTGGAGCAGTTGCTATCAGCGTCAAAGACGACTAACATGGGTTTACATCAGCGAAACCCCAAGTCGTTATATGGGTCGCACAAAGGCAGCGTGTTGGGACGGGGAGCAGTTGCTATCATCGTCAAATATGACTTCCATGGGTTTACATCAGCGAAACCCCAAGTCGTTATATCCGTCGCACAACGGCAGCGTGTGGAGCAGTTGCCTTGAGCGTCAAAGATTACTTCTATGGGTTTACATTAGCCAAACCCTAATCGTTATATCCGTCGCACAAGGGCAGCGTGTTGGGACGGTGGAGCAGTTGCCTTGAGCGTCAAAGATTACTTCTATGGGTTTACATTGGAGTTTAGTTGGAAAGCCCAAGTCGTTTCATGGGTCGCTCAAGGGTACCGTGTTAGTAAACAAGCAACGCACAAGGGTCGTGACAAAGCGTCAATATGCTGCGCGCTCGGAGTGAGAACGGGTTGGCCTTTTTCAATGGCCAGGCCGTGCTCACTGAGTCTGTACTTCGTCAAGGTGGTTCTCAGTTTGGTATCAGTCACTGTGTGCAGGTATTCTGCCACAGTGTACTGTCTTTTTAGGGCCAGATAGCATTGCATTTTGTTTTGGGTTTTGGTTTGTGTTTCCCAATGAGTAATATAATTTTGTTTCTGTTGAGTTATAATTTGGTGTATTTTGATGTACTGGTCCTGAGGCTGTGGAGGGTTAGTATGTGTTAGTGAACTGAGCGTCAGGACCAGCTGAGTGAGGGGACTGCTTTTGCTCAAGTCTTGGTATTGCAGGGCTTTGTAATGGTATGAGTGGGGGTCACTGTTTTTCAAATGTTGCCAGAATTTGATTGCCCTTTTTTGTATTTTGATCAGTAAAGGATATTGGCCTAATTCTGCCCTGCATGCATTGTTTGTTGTTTTCCTCTGGACGTGTAAGAGGTTCTTACAGAACTCTGCATGCAGGGTCTCAATTGGATGTTTGTCCCAGTTGCTAAAGTCTTGATTTGTGACAGGACCCCACACTTCACTGCCATAGAGGGCAATTGGTTCAATTACTGATTGGAATATTTTTAGCCAGATTCTAATTGGAATGTCTACAAAAATTTGTCGTTTTATGGCATAGAAAGCCCTGCGTGCTTTTTCTTTCAGTTCATTCACTGCGAGGTTAAAATTTCCTGTGTTGCTGATTTTTAGGCCTAGATAATTGTAGTTCTGGCAATGTTCAATGTGGTTTCCTCCTAGTGTAAATGTAAATGTTTTTCCCTGAGATCTGGGCCTTTTTTGAAATATCATAATTTTGGTCTTTTTCATGTTTACTGCCAGGGCCCAGGTCTGGCAGTACTGCTCCAGCAGGTCCAGGCTCTGCTGTAATCCCTGTTCAGTAGGAGACAGCAGAACCAGATCGTCTGCATAGAGCAGGAATTTAATCTCTGAGTCGTGTAGTGAGGCCGGGTGCTGCTGATTGTTCTAGGATTTTTGCCAATTCATTGATATAGATGTTGAACAAGGTTGGACTCAAGCAGCATCCCTGCCTCACCCCTCGTTCCTGAGAGAGGAAATTTGTTCTTTTATCACCAATTTTTATGCCACATTTATTTTCGGTATACATTGATTTAATGATATCATATGTTTTATCCCCTACACCACTTTCAATAACTTTATAAAATAATCCTTGGTGCCAAATATAATCAAAAGCTTTTCTGAAGTCAATAAAGCATGCAAAAATTTTGTTTTTATTTTGTACTACATGTTTATCAATTAGGGTGTGTAGGGTGTAAATATGATCAGATGTGCGGAATTTTGGTAAAAATCCAATTTGGCTTCTACTCAAGACATTGTGTTTCGTAAGGAAGTCTAGCAGTCTAGAATTTATAATTTTACAGAAAATCTTCCCCAGATTACTGTTCACACAAATGCCTCTGTAATTATCAGGGTCAAATTTATCTCCATTTTTAAAGATTGGGGTTATTAGTCCAAGAGTCCAGATGTCAGGGAAGTAACCTACACTCAGAACCAAGTTAAATAACTTTGAGATTGTCAATTGGAATTTAGAGCTCAGGCATTTTAGCATCTCGTTTAGGATGCTGTCAGGGCCAGCTGCTTTCTTAGTTTTTACTTTTTTGATTTTGTCCTTGAGTTCCTGTTCAGTAATAGGGGAGTCTAGGGGGTTCTGGTTATCTTTAATAGTCAATTCTAATTCTTCAAGTTTTTTGTTTATATGTTCCTGGTTAGGGTTTGTATTTGATTTAACTTCTTTAAAGAGTAGTTGGAAATGTTGGGTCCATATTTCTCCATCTTGTATTGCCAATTATTCTTGTTTGGATTTTTTCAGTTTGTTCCAATTATTCCAGAACTGATTTGTATTGATCGACTCCTCTATTAGTGTCAGTTGCTTGTAGGTGTATTGTGCTTTCTTGGTTCTGAGTGTACGTTTGTATTGTTTTAATGTTTCACAGTAAAGAAGACGAATGTTTGTATTATTTGGATCTCTATGTTTCTGATTGGATAATGCTCTAAGTTCTTTTCTGATGTTTTTGCAGTCTTGGTCGAACCAATCATCTTCTTTTTTGAGTTTGCGTTTGGGTTTGTTCTGTTTCAATTGCGATTTCTGTGCTGCTCTTATAAACATGGTATTTACATTTTGTACTGCCAGATTGACTCCTTCTTTACTGTGAGCATATGTGGTATCCAGAAAGGTATCTACAGATGCAGCCAGCCAAACTGAGACCACTCCCCCGCGACTGTCCTGCGCGCAAGGTGCGGCAGTGCTGCGGTGGGAATATATTTTTTTCACCTTGGAAGTCCACTTCTGTTTTCACCCACCAGGAGGCGCAAAAACACACCGTCTGATTAGCTTTCTGAAAGACTGACTTCGCCCTGTGATTCGCCTGCCTCTCAGAGCAGTCCACCGTCAGTAGCCTAGTACACAGTACACAGGAAAAACTGGAGGGTATTTTTCCCAGAGTAAATATTATTTTCCTCTCAAATAGTAATATTTAATCCTTTTGGAGCATAATTATTACCTGCAGGCAATAGAGTGAGCGCAGAGTTCCAGACAAAATTATGTTACTACTAACTAATGCCCACTTTATTTTCCATTCGGTCGCCATTTTTCTCCTCCCGGCCTATACAGTAGCGTTCTGTAGCGTATCTGGAAGGCCTTTTCTTCACTTGATGGATCAAATGCCAGGTAAGTTTATTATTATTGATTAACATGTGTCAGGTTAAACTGATTTGCAACATTACAGGTACAGTTACCTACATGTAACGCTAGCCATCTGTTCAAAGGGCTGGGCTGGGCTGATAACATGCTAACGTAGCGCTACGTTAGCATGCTAATGCTACGTTAGCATCGGACTGACTAATTAAACCTCTTTTTAGTGGTTTATCGACAGTAAGTTATTAACGCCAGGTGGGTCGGTGCAACACGAGTATTAAATTGCTAGCGGACTTTAAGACACGTGTGTTTTGCTCTGAACAGAGTGGCACGTGTGGTTGACTGAGTCTAAACAGAGGACTGTAGGGTGACAGTTTTACTAGCGGCAGATGGACATAAAAGTCTATACAGGTCATGTGCACCTACTGTATGTGCAGTGAATATGCCACTGTCTCGGACGGTCTTATCACTATACTGCCTTATTGCTTATTGTTTTTGCACTCATTGTTATATTTGTACTATGTCGTAAACGGAGTCCACAGCACAAGAATTTCACACGTGATACTTGTACCATGGAGTGACAATAAAAATCTTGAATCTTGAATCTTGAAGTTAATTTGACACACTCCTCATAATGCACAAGTTGTACTGTATATCTTAACTAGTAACTGTTAAAATGGTAGGGCTGTCCCAGAGTCTATTTTTTCAAATACAAATAGACTCTCGGTTCCCAGATTGATTCAAACATAATATTTTGAATGCATTCCCCCCAGCTGGAGAAGCCGGATATAAGCTCTTATTAGGGATGCACGATAATTATCGGACCGATAAATTATCGGCCAATATGGCCATTTGCGTTATTATTTATTATTCCGATAATGGCCTTTTTCCGATAAATTATCCGATAATAATCCTGCTTTATTTTTTGCCTCGGAAGCGGAGCTTTTGTTGTCGCACATTCGTGACATCACAGCTGCGACGCAAACATGGCTGCTGCCAGTATGCTGCAGTTTCAGAATTATCAAGCTACTGTAATTTGCAATCCATGTCCCACACAGGTTCCGAGAGGAGGGGAAACCAATAAGCTGGCATTACGTTAAACCAAAGCTGGCGATGATGCAGCGGATATGTTTGTTGTTATTGTTAGCGAGTTTTGTTAGCATTAGCTCGTTGTGCGGCCTACCCTGCAGACTCGTCCGCTTGGCAGACAAAATGCTTGTGACATTTACAGTCTGTGGCTTGTGATCAAACAGCCCCGCAAAAGCACTTAATACACAGAGCTGGCGTAAACTTATAGAAACTAATGGAAACCCCTTTACCCGAAATGAAACATCCAGGGATTGTGTATTTAACTCGCAACCACTCGCTAACGTTAAGCTAACCGCGCTAGTTAGCGTTAGCTGCTGGACCATAGTGCTGGACAGAGCCATCTAACAGCCAATAATGAAAACAAAGGCGCAGTCGCGCGCACATTAGGCTACATAAAAAGCATCAGTCAGTCAACATAGGGTTCTTTTCTTTAATCTGGTGGCAGCATTTTTCAGTAAAAAGTGGAACGACACAGATGGTTTATATAGTGCCTGCCCCATTCATTGGGCCCAGGCTACAACTCACTGAGAACTGGAACCCATGCAAAATTTTAACAGATCAGTATGACAAGTCTAAATTACTATGCCTTTTGTCATTGTGTTTTATCTGCAGACTAAGCAGCTTGGCTTTCCGTTATATAAAAGCCTTTATTTTTGTATTGACTATAATTGAGTGATACACTTTATTAAAACAATCATATTATATCAGAAGTTTTCTTCGTTTTGCGTTCACAGTGATGTCAGTTAGATTTGGTTAGGTCAGAACTATGCTCACTACATCCATACATCTACCCTAACCCTTTTTTAACCCCAGGTGTGCATAAAATACAGGTTAAAAACTAAAAATATATATATATATATTTTTTTTTATATAATAATTATCGGTTATATCGTATCGGTTATCGGCCAAGAAGAATATATTTATCGGTTATCGTATCGGCTCTAAAAATCCATATCGTGCATCCCTAGGCTCTTATTCTAACAGCTGGAACACAGTGTCTGCGTGAGCAGTGCGTGTGCGCTGCAGAACTGTTTTTAATTTGGTTAACAGGTATTCTATCTTGTCTGCAGATTGAGCAGGATTTCACTCTGATGTCTCAGAGACGGAGAGAAGCCAGAGCAAGCCGCCGAAAGACAGCACGCAGCAGCCGACAGCCAGCCACGTCCCAGTCTGTGTGAGTACCTCACCTTGATACTGTATAGTGTCACTGTCTGTCTAGTCGGGAGTTCCTGCAATAAAGCCACAAGTTACGTTAATCTGCATTCTGCAATCACAGTATTGCAGTTTTCTTACTGTGGGATTCGACACCCGTACTCGGCAGCATCTTGAAATTGAATGTACATGTAACGTTCCCAATTCTATATATTAAATTCTAATATGTGTGTCAGTCTTTTCCAGTTTGAAAAAGACTGATATATTTCTACTCTGTTATCCCCCCCCCCCCCCACACACACACACACACCAGGTCCAATAACACAGACAAACCCACGCTGGATGATGTCCATCGAAAAACAGGTGCTGGTTGAACGGCCTTTGTGCTTGGGCTGGCTGTAGTCTTCTCCTCCTACTATAACTTCAACCTGCAGTACCAACATGATGGAGCATGCATTCTGGAGAGAGGTACAGTAGGACCTTCTTCTTCCTCTGACACAAGAACATTGGCACAGCAGTCTGAATGAAATTGAATGTAACGTTCCCAATTCTATGTATTAAATTCAAAAAAACGACCCTCAAAATTTGGGAAGGCTAAGCCACACAACTAGCTCGTTATAATCTAACGTCATGCTTTGAAAGGCGACTTTACGACGATGAGCCAAGGCAACGCTGAGTCACATTTTCGAGCAGCCCCCGTCAGCCGACGGCGCCCCCTCCCCGTAGGACGGCGCTCCACCCGCCGTCATACGGGGAGCACGTGGCGAGGCTCTGACGGACGACCATGTTTAGGCCTTAAGAGTGACAGGGTTGTCTTTACCTTTCACACGCCATGTGAAATGTACTGTACAACATTTTCATTGTTTTAAGCCTAACCTAATTGCTAACCCAAACCATAACCCTTAACCTTAACCTTAAAGAAGAACTCACCCAAAAAACTACTGATTTCTTTTGCACATACTGTAATCTGACACATATCTGAGAACTGTAAACATGCACTAATTACACACATTCCACATGAACTCAGAATCAACTCTCAATAACTGTCAAACTAACTGAATGTCTGCAAAACTGTTTACAGCCAAATAAATCAGCATTGTTTTTTGGTGGACTGTCACCTTAACCAAATTGTTTTACTTGTCTAAACATAACCAGACTATTTTAGGTTTTTACAAATAAGACACTTCCTATATAGCCACGAAGCTCTCGAAAATATCAAATCCCCTAGGGCAATAGAAACGCTGTTGATCAGTCTCCAAATTAATAACTCAGTGGACAAACCCATATCCAGCATGTAAAATGGAATGGTAAAATGGACTGCATTTACTTTTCACATACAGTATAGTCACGCCGAGGGACTTCACAAATAGTCAACATAAGACGCTTTGGATACAGTATGTCACATTCATAAATTTATGTCACCTGAAAGAAGAATATTTTTGTGTTTCTACATTGTTTTTCAGAGCCTGCCTGTAAGCAGTGTCGTCCAAAGCAAGAAGAGTGGCAAGATGGTCTCAAAGCGGCATCAACAACTGCAATTGTGTGTACGCTCATCAAGAAGCTTTCGGACTTCAAGTGGGCCTTCTTTTGATCTTTTACACATACATACTGTACACTCATTCTGAACTGCTGACCGATGTTCCAATATGATGTTTTCTACAAGACTGATTACAGTGTGACCACTTGCCATAGCGTTCTTACTGGAAAAAGTGCGTTGGGTGTGAACGCCACCTTAGAGTGAAACAATGTTATGTTCTTTAGGCCAGAGGTCAGGCCAGGGACCCCCTCATTCTGATTTGACCATCGCCACTTGTCCTCTAAAAGCTGGTAGACTCATAATCAGGGAACAAAGAAATGTTAAACATCCTACTGTTCAAAGTCACTGGATGGATGTAGAGAACAAGTTCAACAAACATGTGACATTAATGTTGTAATTAATGTCAAGATGATCAGCATTGCGCCTTTACAACTGAAAATGCCAACGAGTGTTCCACTTGTTCCACATTATTTTAATAAATATTTGAACATGAATGAATAGTGTTGCTTTGTCATTATTGTTATTATTAATTATCTAATAATTAAATACACGAAAATCCCATTTTCAAAAGGCTAATAGCCTATTGTCATTGTATTCTGTATAGTTATGATTATTCTTATTATTTATTATGTCACGGGTGCACGTGTGTGTGTGTGTGTATAGTTAATGAAAATCTGTATGTACATTGCTCGTACACGACTAAGACATTAATACACATTATGCAGTTAGAACAAAGAACGAGGAACACATTTGCTATGTTGCTATGTAGTAAGTTTTATTAAAATGTAAGAGAATAAAATTGTAGTACAGTACAATTGAGTACAGTAGGCCTACAGTATCACCAAAAAATTGTCTCTCTGTAGGCCTACCTGTTTGGCCTCTAAAAAATGCCATGTGTAAAAGGCTATCAAAAGTCTTCTCAGGCTGTATAAAAAAACATAAAAAAAAAAACTACAGTACAGTATACTGTATGTCCCCTCTGCCAGGATCACTTCCCACTGTGGCATCCATTGTTCTTGACAATCAGGGGGAGAACTTTAGCTAAACCATTAATCAGATTGTCGCATGTTTGTTGGGACAGTTTGTTGTACCAAAAGTCGTTGATGCCAGAAATCAGCGCGTCTTTGCTCTTCGGTTTGATCACTCTTCGTATGTGATCTTTCAGAAGATGCCAAACGATTTCGATTGGATTCAAATCAGGAGATTCTGGGGGGGTTCGGATCCAGTTGATTCCCTCTGCTTGGATACAGGCTCGAGCGGCGGAGTGCTTCGGATCGTTGTCCTGGAAAAAACGATGGTATGGGCCAAAGTTTTTTCGAATGTATGGCCCTGCACTCGCCTTGATGATGGACTCCTCGAAGAAAATTCTGTCCATTATTCCCTCGAAGATGACCAACGGCCCGGGCCCATGCCGTGAAATTGCACCCCAGCAGTGAAGCTTGATAGGGTGCTTAGGGGTGGGTTTGGGAGCGAAGCGGCCCTTCTTGGTAAAAGTGAACCTTGCAAAGTGTTCCAAGGCCACAGTCGTCTCGTCAGTGAATATGACGTCATCCCAGACCTCATTTGTGTCGATCCATCGCAGAGCCTGGGCGAGTCTCAACTCTTTGTTTTTCTCTCTAATCATTGGGGTGAAGCAGGTGGGGTTATAGTTCCATTTCAGTTGCTGCCGAGCTCTGCGTATGGACGATGCGCTGATGCAGATCCCCAGATCTTCGTCGAGTTTGTCGTGGACTTGTCTCGCTACCAGCTCGTCATTCTCGTCTGTGATGTTGTCAATGGCAACTAGCACATTGCTGAAGAACAGAAAAGATAACAAAATTAATGCAATGAACCGATAATAATTTCACAAGATTCAAATGTGTTAAAGTGTTATAGTTCCCTATAGCAACATAAACTGTATATAGGCTACTTACTCAAACATTCCGCTTCCGTGGACGCGAAGGTGCCTTGACTATGAAATGGCGTATTATTGTCTGGCGGCTTACATTGACTCCAACCGCAGCAAGATGTTGCCGTATCTGGGCTGTGGTTTTTCCTACAATAAATTGGTATCTAGGCGCTGGTGCATATCCTACTTTAGGCTCATTTTCAGGACCTTTACTCATGTTTTATGAAGGTATGTTTGGTCTAATTTTAAAGGGTAGACTCATAGGTTATTTTAAGCACAGTTGTGAGTTTGTCTAATAAACATAGAGGTCACATGGGCTCTTCAAATTGTCAACAACATCCATTTTTCCATCCCTTTTTTTTTTCTCTCCCCCCCCCCCGATTTTTTTTATTCCATTTTTATCCCCCATTAGTGCTAATTTAATTTATTTATCCTGGTTGCTGCTCCACCATATTATATTTGTGATAGTGGTGATGATAAAGATCATTGGTTAAATACATGAAAGTTAGAATTCTTGATTCTTTTCTATCACATGTTCTGTTCAAATAAAGTGACACGATTGTCTCTTTCTTTGGATCAATGTTTGGTGTCATTGTGGGTTAACTGTGACTAATAACATCAAGTAAACATGTCATTATGAACATTAGCTGTCAATGTTAACTGTTTAGTGAAAAACAAAACTCAAACTGTTCCTTTTCTATTTTTTCTTTTCACCTAGAATAAACAATGAAATTAAATGTGCAAGATTATCTTCACTTTCTCAGTTTATTTGTTTGGGGGGGGGGCGTGGGCATGGGGCGTGGTTTTCAGCGCCAGGTACAGTAGCCTTATAAATAAGCAGCATTCGTCATTGCCACGCATCCTTCAAGATCTGTTACTAACACTTTTGAAGATGCCAGCGACAAAGAGCTTTTACACCAGCCAACCAGCAACCAATAAGGTATGTTTTCGTATATATTTACATTACCCCGCTAGCCGGGCGCTTCTGGCTCATACGAGCGCATTAGCAGCGCCCGGCGAACGTCACGCATTTTCCTATTTTACACTGTGACATTTTCACGTCTAGGTGTAAATGCATATTTACAATGCTATTTGTTTTCACATTTTCAATATATTTAGATGTGATAATAAAGGCTTCGAGGGCCTGGTTTAAGTACCTTGAAAGTGCTTGAATTGTACTCTTAAAAGCACAAACCCTGCTTACAACAGTCGCTGATTGTTTATTCTACAGTATTTTTTGTTGTTTTTTGTTTACAGAGAGCTTTGTGCAGTGTGGATCGTCCAGGGCTGAGTCCGGCTGCCGCAGCCAAAAAACCAAAGATCACCACCCGTCTTGTAAAGAAAAAAGCTGTAAGTACAGTTTTCCTTTCACACACATGCGCACACACACACACACACACACACACACACACACACACACACACACACAAAACTGTCCGCCTGCAAGTAAATCCATAGAGAAAATAAGTAGCAAAGAGCGTTCCCATCTGCAACGAAAATTACTTCCTTGTTTGCCTGAGACGCATGTGTACCCATGCGCTCAGGCAAACAAGGAAGTGATTTTCGTTGCAGAGAGGTAACCCTCTTCGAACCACTCTTGCTGGTTCCTCTCGCTATGGATTTACTGAAAATGAAAATGACAGTTTCGCGTACTTTGGATTATTATTTGATGATCGCATGGTGAGTACACAAGTCACAACATGTATGTGATTGTTTCTAGCGCTGTTGTGTGTGCTTTTGGGGGAATGAACGGCAGTAGCATATTAGAGACTGCCACACTACTGTACTATCTAACTAGCGTTAACAGTATTAGCCCCCATGTATCACTGTGAAACGCACTTTCTAATGCACGCCACGCACAGTGAAGATGTTGGCGGCGTGTCCCTTCGCTACTGACACACACACACACACACACACAAAGTAGTGTAATAAGTAGGCCTAATGAGTTACTCTACACAGACAGTAATATTGTAAAGTAGGCTAGTTCATTACTTTCAAATGAAAGTATCTAATAGGCTAGTACAGTATCACATTTTGAAAGTAACTTGCCCAACACTGCACAAAAATTATAGGCTTTTTTGTTTTGAATATTCATGTATACATATGTTCATGTTTTTCCTACAGGCTGTCGTAGTGCAGAATACCGAGAACCTACCCCCTAGCCATCTGAATGAACAGGATGCGGCTCTTGGACAGAGCCGCAACAACGCCATGATGGGAGTGGATCTGAAAATTCAACAAGCAATTGGGCGAGCAACAGATGGTTTCCGCAAACAGTTGGAGGACTTCAAAGTCACGTCCACCAAAACTACAGAAGATCTCCGCAAGGAGATAGCTGACTTGAAAGTCACGTCCAGCAAGCAACAGACACAGCTTGATTTGCAACACGGGCGGCTAGAAGACTTGACTAAGCAGCTCGAGGCCCGCAGAGACAACTGTACTGTACAGGCTCACCGGCCCTCAGCAAGTTCAGCAAGTTCACGCGAGCTTTTCAATAGCCCATTACAGCTCAGTTACACTGAGCTTCTGTCACCCGCTGTGAGAACTGAGCTTCTGTCACCTGTGAGAACTGAGCTTCTGTCACCTGTGAGAGACACTTTCCATTTGGCACTGTCGCCGACGCCGACGCCCACGCCCACGAGGAGAAACACTCGACATGCGGCTATTGAAACAATGCCTGACATCACGTTGCAGAGTATTACAGTGGATGAGGAGTCGGCATTGTTCAATCAGTACCCACAGAACCCGGACGCATATGCAGCAAACATATTCATGCTACTGGTCGACTTCAACGTGTACCATCAGGATTTCGTTCACAAAGTGAACTGGAAGGGAGGTCACGGCAAACACGCATTGCCGAAGAACCTCAAGGCAAAGGTGCTTGACATGGTGAAGGCGAAATACGCGACTTATGTTGTAAAACATATTCGTGATCGGATCAATGAACGTCTCCGTAACCCGAGAAACGTAGATCCGAGGGCACGTCACGACCCCCTCCGCTAAACAGACTGACTGTTTTACTGTTGCCTATACTGTACAGCCTGATACTTTTCTGATAGCCTTTTCACATGGCATTTTTTTTTTAGGCCTAAACAGGTACAGAGAGACATTTTTTTTGTGATAGGCCTACTGTACTCAATTGTACTGTACTGTACTACATTTTTTTTTCTCTTACGTTTTAATAAAACTTTAGTAACATAGCAAATGTGTTCCTCGTTATTTATTCTAACTGCATAATGTGTATTAATGTCTAGTAGTGTGTACGAGCAATGTACATACAGATTTGTATTAACTGCACACACACACACACACACACACACATCATAATAACTACATAATACAATGACACAATAGGCTATTAGCCTTTTGAAAATGGGACTTTTATGTTCATTTTATATCATGCTTGTCAAATGCAAGAGATCACTGCATGGCATGCTATCAAAACGATTTCGATTTATGTAGCCTACTGTGTGTGCGTGTCCTTTGTGCGGGGGGGGGGGGGGGGGGGTGAGTGATGCATCTAATTAGCTGATCACTGTATGCTGTGTGCTGTGTGCAGAATAGCAGTCAAACCGGTTCTGAAAGGTAACAGTAACACGTTCCTGCTTCCCCCCACAAATTTCATTCTTGAGGCTGCGGTTACATGAGGCCTTTTAATTCGAAATGAAATCATTCGAATGAAATCATTCGCATTGATCGTTATTTCCTGCGAGTTTACAAGAGAAAATAGTATCCAATCTCAATCCTCTAACTCACTGCAGTCTTTCTGCGCATGCCCGTTTCACTTTTGACTGAAAAATGATGCCTCTAGATTAAAGAAAAGACACTGTGATGTTGACTTTTATGTAGCCTAAATGTGCGCATGTACTGTATAGAAAAATACTTCAATCGCATTGAGAAACGAACTACACCACCCCCTTACATCGAATTTGACTTCACATCGAATTGGCCGTTTTCATTCTGCTTTAGGTGTTTACAAGATAAATTTGAAGAGGATTGGGATCGAATTCTGAGTTAAAGAGGATTGAAACTGTCCATGTGTCCATGTAACCACTTGTCACTTGTCAACCCAGTTGATGTCACAATGTGCATGCACGTGGTCTAAATACGCTGCGCTGATTTGCTCAATGGATTTTTCGGCTTCCGCAAACAAACAGCTGTGGTGCTTGTTGCTTGTTGTCTTGGAAACATGAACTTTGAGCGCTTCCTGAATGGGTCAACCAAGGAGCAGGCAAAAGTGGCTTTGCATCCCAGCAAACATTTTCACGTATAACGACCGTGTGCTGTACGTCAAACCAATGTCCATCTGTTTAAATGAATTGTGTATGATTTTTTTTTGCAGGAACACTGACAATATCAGATGGTAGTGGGCAGGAAATCAACCCACAGATCCTTTTGATTGTACAAATGTGACCGTTTTGACAGAACTTGGTGTGATGATGCATGTTTTAGCACTGTGTGTGTGAATTTATGGCACTTTTTCTGGGTTTAGAAAGCTTCTTCTGTGACAAAGCATTTGATATACAGATGTCATAAGAGTTGTGACGATTCAAGCTCATTTATTGTTCCATATTAACTAAGGGTTAAGTAACAATGACAGAGCTTTAAAGACATTGGAATATCTATCAATGGCTGATGTTAGATAATCTATAATCCTCTAACAGCCTGGATAATCTCATACACTGCAGTGTTTAGCAGAGCCCTGCCCAGTGCCCACAGAAGTTTACTTAAACTCTATAATTATTTTATCTTCATTTATCTACAGACCAACATTTACAGTATAGATTCTCTTTCACATTTGACCTATTTCCCTGAGTTGGATTAATAAAGTTGTTGATCAATTGATTGACTGACTGAATGATGGTGGTTCATGTACTGTATGCATAGGCTAGTGACAATGAATAGATACCAGGGGAGAAATCAAACTAGGCTACTCATACAGTAAATCCTCCTATTTCAGGGTGAAAAGTTTGGCTGTCAGCTAAAGGTGACTAGTCGGTATTAATACAGTATTGTGACTAGCTTTTCGGATGTTAGGTAGTAAAGATCTGAATGTATATCAACCTAAAAGCTAACATCTCCCCACTGTCATAACGAGATGGGTCCATGCTACTGTACTGTAACGTTATATCAATTCGAGAAAAACTAGCTACTGTACAGTAGTTAGAAATGGCTGCAGGCCAATTCTAGATTCTATTCACAGATCGTAGTGTTTGCTAGCTAGCTAGCGCTAAGCTAACACTGATTCAATGTCACCATACAATATGCTTGAACCAAATTAACCAAATTAAAACTTAACGCCCACACGTATAGTGACGCAGCTGCAGCTATCATGTTGTTTTGTTTAGTGTACTGTACAATAACGTACTGTAACGAACTCTGATAGGGCACATACTGTAGGTTGGCGTTAACCAGACAGTATATAACGCATCCGAGATATAAACGTTATGAATATAGCCACGTTATAAACAAACTAACGCTGGTGATCCGTATGGAAACATTGTTACTCGAAATGGTTAAAAGTTATATCAATTTGGTCATTCTGTAGCATTTTACTGCCATATAACATAACTAGCAGCTATGTTAGTAAGCCACATAGGACAACTAGCGCTGAACCGGAAGAACAAATACGTTTGCGTGGACTGTGACCCCGCAGCTTGAAACTGCTGCAACAGTGAGAGACACATTATGGACTATGAGGGCCCCCTAGTGGTTGAATGCCATTATTCACATCTCAAACCATCTCAAAAACGTCACCGCATCGTCAAGCACAAAGTAATGAAAAAAATCTGTCACGACGGGAGTGGCTGCATCTGTAAGAGTGTTTGAATTTCATGGCTGCAAATTGCTTTCTGGAAATCTTCAGTGCTGTTTTGGGCCCATCTGTATGATTTCTTGATATGGAACAGCTTACTGGGCTGTGTGTGTGTAGTGTTATCTGTCTTTTTGATGT
Organism: Poromitra crassiceps; assembly: GCF_964638095.1. NCBI lineage: Eukaryota > Metazoa > Chordata > Actinopteri > Beryciformes > Melamphaidae > Poromitra > Poromitra crassiceps. The sequence goes on from NC_139624.1 coordinate 14,026,864, forward strand.
ACACAGTGATTTGACTGTGATCCAGAGTCCTGCACCGGGTCGGGGTTCCGCGGGGCCCCGCCGGGTACCCGCAAAAAAACGCGGGGGGCGGGTAAAAAATACACTTCTGTAAATTGGTGGGTCGGGCGGCGGGTAAAAATTAATAAATGCGGACGGGCGGCGGGTGGAACAACGACAACGTATGAGCCTTGTGTGTTTTTCTGTTACACTCAGATGGAGGCAGGGGGTGTGTCTGGCAGGCAGGGGGTGTGTCTGGCAGGGGGGGTGTCTGGCAGCTGGTCTGACTCGAACAGGAGAAAAGTTTCTGACCACGTTTTCGCAGTTTGTTTACATAACCGGCATCGTTTCAAGTATGCGCATACTGTGCAATGTGTGACGCTATATGGACTGCATTCAAAACTCAGCTGCGGTCAAGGTGATTGATTGGAGACAATACGAGTCGGACAGATAATATAGTAGGCTAACGTTAGCTTCCAGTCAAACATACACACTGGCTGTTTTCATAGCAACAGGCAAGAACATGTCATGGATGGATAGCGTGAAAGTGGAGAGGTCTCATCCCAACGTGGATTTACGTTCCTCCAACAGCAATCATAAAGGCAGTATGGATTATACCGGACATATTGGAAATAGCTGGTAAGTCACTTTGCTTGCTGTAACTGTCTGTGTGTCTGATAGCAGAGCTATCCAGCTGGTTAGTGAGCTAGCAGCTGCTAAAAGCTAATTAACGTACATCAGCTGACGAGTCTCGGCCAGAAAGACTGCTGTTCGCCTCTCGTGTGAAACGGTGGCAGTTTCGTTTGGTTCACTACAAAATGTTTGCACTGCAGATTAACGGTTATTATATATATGCGGTTCCGGGTCGGGGGGCGGGTCTCATGTCTGCGGGGCGGGGTGGGTTGCGGTACTGATTGATCATATGTGCGGGTTCGCGGAGCGGGGTCGGTACTGCACGTCGCGGGGCCGGGCGGAACCGGGTCTTGAAAATCAGACCCGCGCAGGACTCTGCTGTGATCAGACAGAGGGGTTAGTGGTTTAACAGTGAATGCTCTGAGAGAAAAAGGTTCTATGTCTGTTATCATATAATCTACTGTGCTATTCCCAAGAGGTGAGCAAAATGTGTATCTTCCGAGTGAGTCCCCTCGTACCCGACCGTTGACGATGTACAGACCCAGGTTTCGACAGAGCTGCAGCAGGTCCTTTCCGTTTTTGTTGACTGCATGGTCGTAGTTGTTTCTGTGGGAATAGGTCAGGTTGTGAATACATGACAACTTATTAGTGATGTAGTCAGTTCCTTTTTCATCAGTGAAATCTGGCTGTGTTCCTGTCCTAGCATTCAGATCTCCACAGATGAGCACATTTCCCTGGGCCTGGAAATGGCTCGTCTCTTTTTCTAGTTCGGAGAATGTGTCTTCGTTGTAGTAAGGGGATTCTTTAGGGGGGACATATATAGCACAGAGGAATAGGTCCTTCTGTGTTGAGAACTGATTTTCACAAATCTTTATCCACGCGTGGGACTTGCCAATTTTTTAAATGTGTATAGAGTCATGTAGTTCAGTTTTGTACCAGATTATTTGTCCTCCTGAGTTCCTGCCCTGATGTGTGGTGCTGAGTTTTTGGGAGGGTACAATGATCTCTCTGTATCCTGAGGGGCAGTGAGTGGCAACATCCTCCTTCCACCATGTCTCCTGCAGTATGATTATGTCTGTGTATGTGATGCAGTCTAGGAAATCTCTATTCAAGCTTTTCACCCCAAAGGCTGATGATTTCAGGCCTTGAATATTCCATGTACTTATAGAGATACTAATTTTTTATACTGTTTTGTTATTAAAAAGAGATAAACCCTGGAAACAGACAATTGTCATTAGCTTATTTGGTAAGCGAAGGGTTAGTGAAATGTATACATATATGTAATAATAATGACAAGGGGGGGGGAATAAAAGAAAATGGGAAATAAGTATATAACTAAGCACCATATACTGTATGTACCGAAATCCGACATGTTTTGTTATTCATATTATATGAGTTTGGTACAGATGTATTGCAGTAGCTCTTTGATCTCACCCATCCCAGTACCCATAAAGTTCTGTGGTCCTCTGAGGGTGTCTGCGTAGCTGAGTCTGGGGCCCTGTACACTGGGGGCGGTTGCCACTCCGACGTGCTGCCACTCCGACGTTCTGCCACTCCGAAATATCGGCACTCAGAAAGGGGGTCTATATTCCCCGTTTTTCACTAACCTCTCCCAGCCCCCACGCCAAACCTAACCTCCCCCCATGCCTAAACCTAATCTCCCCCAGACCCTAACCCAAAACCTAACCTCTCCCACCCCCACGCCTAAACCTAAGGTCGGCATTGCGGCTTCTAAGGTGAACGACCGCCAGTCCGAATAATGGAAGTTAACGTTCGGAGTGGCAGGGCTTCGGAAAGGCAGACAGTTGCCACTGGGGGCCTGGGGCAGCTGGACTGCTGTGGTTGCGCTGGCTGGCTGCGGCCAACAGGCGGGTCCCGGTGGATGGGGGCGGGGAGCGGGTCCAGGTGCATGGGGGCGGGGAGCGGGTCCAGGTGCATGGGGGCGGGGAGCGGGTCCAGGTGGATGGGGGCGGGGGGCGGGTCCAGGTGGATGGGGGCAGGGAGCGGGTCCAGGTGGATGGGGGCAAGGGGGTCCGAGTGGCTGAGGGCGGGGCCAGTTGGCTGGTCTGGGTTGCTGGCTGTGCTGAAGCTGAACTGGTCCAGCATGTTCATGTGGTCTTGGGGGAAGCCCTGGTAGAGGGAGGAGGGGTCTGCGGGCAGCTGGGCTCCTGTTGGCTGTGTGGCCATAGTGGTGGTGAGGTCTTGGAGTTAGGCTTGGTGTTTCAAGGTGTCTTCCCAGTGCCACGTCTTTCAGTGTCCTAGCAAATATATTGACTGTATGTTTGCTCAGGTGCACATGGTCGTACAGGTGCTGTGGTGTGATGGTGGAGTGGTAGGCCAGATGCACGTTAGGCAGGAGTGCACATCATCTAGAGATGTCTGAGTTGACTCTGTGGATGGTGGCAGGGTGGAAGTCCTTGCGTGGCAGAAGAGTAGAGATGGTGATCTTTGCATTGGGGAAAGCCTCAGTAGCTCTCTCTGCCATTCTACACACCAGTCCTCCCACTCTTTCTTGCTCCTGTCTCAGGTCATTGGTGCCAGTGTGGATGATAATATGGCTGGGTTTACCAAACTCAGGGTCACACAGTATTGGGAGCACGTTTTGTGTTTTTGGGCACCATATTTTTGTGGTTATCTTGCCTGGGAAAAGTTTTCCTTCTTCTAAGAATTTCCCATTTGAGTCGATCAGGATGGCAACCTCAGTGTTTTTGTTCAGTTTGGGACCTTTGTGTGTTTTGGTTGCCTGAGTTTCTTCATGCTGCATGCAGGGGGTCACTGAAGGCTGTGCAGGCTGGTCTGACTGTGTGGCAGGCACAAGCAGAGTGTGCATGCTGGAGGGCTGCGGGGGAGTGGGGGTGTTCTGGGAGGGTGTAGTCGTGGGGGTGTTTGGAGGGGTGGAGGTAGACTGCATGTCCTGGGAGGGTGTAGTCGTGGGGGTGTTTGGAGGGGTGGAGGTAGACTGCATGTCTTGGGAGGGTGCAGTCGTGGGGGTGTTTGGAGGGGCGGATGTAGACTGTGTGGCCTCTCTAAGAGTCTCTATCACAATGTCTCTGTGATGCAGCTCTTCTCTGAAAACCAGTAGCTGTTGTGTTGTCTCCTCTTTCATCTTGGCCAGTTCCTTTCTCATGATGTTTTCCACCTTGGCCAGTTCCATTCTGAGTGAGTCTCTCTCCCGTTGTAGGTTTGTAACCTGCCCCTTCAGCTCCTGCACTGACTGTTCCAGTTGGGTTTTAACCTGGCTGAGTTGCTCTGTCAGGGACTTGGAGTCTGCATCAGTGATGCGCGCCTGTGCTTGTTCCCTCAGCTCCACCAGTTCCACCTCTATGAGGGAGAGGCTGTCTCTCAGCTGGGCCACGGTGGTGTGGGGGCGTGGGGATGGGGGGGAGGTGGGCTTGTCTGGGGCAGTGAAGGTGGGGAGGGGAATCTCCTCTGCTGTTCCTTCCTCTGCTGTTTGTGGGTGGGTGGGTTGGGACAGGTTAGCAGGCTGTGCTGTTACTCCCTCTGCTGTTTGTGGGTGGGTGGGTTGGCACAGGTTAGCAGGCTGTGCTGTTACTCCCTCTGCTGTTTGTGCGTGGGTGGGTTGGGACAGGTTAGCAGGCTGTGCTGTTACTTCCTCTGCTGTTTGTGGGTGGGTGGGTTGGGACAGGTTAGCAGACTGTGCTCTTGTAGTTGCTGTCAGTGTTTTGAGAGTGTGGAAGATCTTTTCAAAAGATTTGAGCGCTGCATCAC
>NC_139624.1:14038722-14103222 GCF_964638095.1 Poromitra crassiceps
TATAAAAATATTGGAAGTATTGAATGTGTATAATCTATTTTACCGACCAACTAAGTGGCGACAGTGCTCTCCCGACAGAGAGAAAGCCAACCAAAAACAGCTGCGGGAGGAAGCCATTCTCAAGGAAATGGCTTGGCGATTTTACAGTCATCAGTCACCAGACTCGCCCGAGAGCGGCCGCGCCAGCAGCAGCACACCGAGAGCGGAGAGCGGTGCCTGGGTGCTGGCGTGGGGGATTGCAAATTTGCATAATAGATTATGGGTGAAACACACTTTGAAACACCCGCAGAAAGGCCAGAATCGCACGCATTCCGAAAACCCAGAAACGAACGAGCCTCATTCTCATACTGTAGGCGAAAACGCTTTCACGCTGCTGCACACGGGCGCACAACGGTGGGGGGTTCCAAAAATAGACTGGGTGGGCAGCATAAAGCCTAGAATCGCACAAAGCTTCATCAAAGCTCTCAACCGAAAATCCAAGAAACGATTGAGCCCCATCCACAGTCCACACTCGCCACACTCGCCGACGAGGGGCCGCCAGAGAGGGAGGCTGCTCACTGCTCAGACAGGCAGGAGAAACTGGCTTGTGACAAACGCCACCAGACACGCCCACGGAGGGAGGAGTTTGAAGGAGAGGGTGTTCAGAACTATATTGTTCAGATGTCTGATCTCTCACTGATGCCAAAAATAAATGGTTAAAGTGACTGTTCTGCCTGTTTGATTGAATTTCACAAAACTGCGATTATCTCAGCTTCCTGTCTCAGACGCTGAAACCATGCTGTACTCAACGGCTAATATCTACATAACTACTAACTCTACAAACTAACTCTTTTAGACAGAGAAAGCACACATTCTATTAGTACTTTTGTGAACTTCGTGTTCACAAAGTCCAAGCAGAAAATTATCCTCGGCTCTTGTAAAATGAGCCAGAATCCTCAAAAAACGGCTTGGCAGAAGCTACCTACAGTAAAAAAAAAACGGCTGGCAGTGAATGTGTTAAAAAGGAAAAAGAAAAACAAGAATCACAGAGTAATGAAATACAGACTGACATGGAGTCAAACAGTTTGATCCATCTGAGTGCACCGTGCAGCTTTAAGAGGACAGCATTGAAGAAGCAGAATTGAAAAAGTGAGAAGCTGAGGATATCAATAAGGGAGTGTTGTCTTCTGTAGTCTGTCTTCTGCACCGGGGGAGTTCAAATTCAACATTCACGGATAAAAGTTCCCATCGATTCCACGATACAGTGCATACAGTCATGTTTTATATTTGAACTATTTGAAGTAGATTGAAAATGAGAGTCTGTTTCTCAGTCAGCCTCATATAATGGATCAGCCTCATATAATGGAAATGGCCTTGGGTGTCAGAAAGAATGAAGAACACAATTGTCTCGTTCTCGTTCTCACCCCGACGTCAGCTTCTAGAACGGGATCACTTTACACGGAATGAAACAATGGATGAGAGGAGGAACAGATAAAAGGATGAAAAGAAGGAAAAGTAAGAAGGAGAGAAGGTGTCGGCAGGCGTGTGGTGCGGCTTCACAGTCCTCGGAGGATCTATCTATCACGTCCATCAGAAGCAGCTGGTCTGGCAGCCATGCAGGTGTCTCTCAGGTGAGCCTCCAAGCTGGGTTTGTTGTTTGTGCACAGCAGCCTGGAACATCTGCTGGGGCATCTTCCTTTCAGACTGGACTTGTTCGGTCTGCAGCTCCGCGGTGCAGCTCCCACTTTGGAGTCCTTTCCCTCCTTTTCCCAAAGTCTCCACTGGAGACCTCAGCAGCACCTGAGTGAGTCTGCCACACTGCTTTCATTTCAGTCGCATTTTAGATGTGCACGCAAAAAAGCTTCGTAATACACGAGCAGCAATTGAAATACATAATTTATATGGGTAATTATACACTTGGTTTCTACATTTTTCCTATCAAATATTGATATATATTATCTACAGTAATTGAATACTTAAATTAAGGTGAATTAAAATGGGGGAGGACTGGGGGCGGGATGATCCTCCCATGCGCTACGTCCAACCGGTGAAACTCCTCACTGTTAGGTGAAATGAAGCCAGCGCTTGGCAACTGCACATGTATCGGAGGAAGCATGTGCTAGTCTACAACTCTCCCCAGATGGGCAGAGGGGGCGGAGCAGCAACCTGTACAGCCTGGCAAGGGGCCAAGTACAATATTGGGGAGAAAACGATGTAAAAATCCATGTAAAAAAGAAAGAAAGAAAAGTGTTCAAATGGACAGTCAGGCAAATATCATAATTCATCTGTCCATGATGGATATCTATAATTGAAAGCAAAAGGTCCACAGCAGATCTAATAAGATGATGCCCAAAGGAATGTAAAGTGCTAAACCTCATCTTTGGAAAAACAAAAACACGAGCAAATCAGTGTTTTCATTTCTAAACAGGGTTAAATGGAGGTGGAGCCATTATTTGATAAAATATTTCCCCAAAGGCGAAGACACGCAACACGACACAAACAACTGGGCAGTTCAATGGTAAACAGCAACACTGATTTCTTCAGTCATGAATGGCCTTTCTAGTATTAACATTTTTTAATAAAAAAATACACCAAAGATTATGTTATTAAAAAGGTTCACAAGGCCATGCACTAGGTTTTAAATACTGCATGTATGCATGCAGGTAGAAAAATTAGACTTGAAGCATAGTCTCTCCACAGACTCAAATATTAGGTTGAATCTCTGCACTCCGCATACGACATAACTACATAGTCTACATGTACCACTTCGCAGCACCAATGAGAGAGTGATTTGTTTTCAAAAGTCAATAGTCAGGTTGGGTCCCTGATCTTTACAGTCGTTACTGATGGGCAGAGGTGGAAACTAATTACAATTACTCAAATTACTGTAATTGATTCGCTTTTTTTATGTAATTGTAGTGTAATTGATCATTTTTAAAACCAGTAATTTTGTTTGAAGTAGTTTACTTTGTTACATTTTAAATGGCTTTACAAAGTAAAATAAATCCAGCTTCCCCAAGTTTTCTATGAACTGCACACCAGAAACACTGCTGCCAAGGAACGTAGCTATTGGCTACTCAAACAGTCACTCGAAGTTGGCAGATGACATCATATGCTAATTTGCATATCAATAAATCAGTCCCCACTTACAACAGAGGGGGGGGGGGGCTACGCTGTGATCATCAAACCTCTCTGGATGACAAGCAAGTAGAGCAAACCAGCATCAGCTGTACGGAATGCTTTGGGATCCAACACTTCACCAGATGGTGAACGATGGTCAGACAGACAGACAGACAGACATACAGACAGAGGGTCTGGAAGGAAGCATGGTGCTAGTCTATGGCTCTCCCCAGATCGGCAGATGGTGGAACAGCAACCAGGGGGGGGGGGGGGGGGTAATAAAAAAAAAACGAATACAAAAAAACAAAAAACAGCTATGGTATACTATAGGGTAATGGGTTGCTATTTGGTAGCAGGTCTGTTTGTTCGGGTTCCCACATGACAGGAGCACTGGCATGTTTCAAAGCGGGTCCAAGGGTGAAACTAACGCATTTACATACAGGAAAAATCCACTTTACAGGTTAGATATCATCACTTTGCAATTTTCAAATAACTCCAAGAGCTATTTTATGATCAAGTGTTATATATTTTTTTGTATATACTTTCTCTCATCCCGTATCTTCAGTTAGTGATTTCTAGTCCAGCCCAGTATCTCACCATTATGTTAACCTTTTATTGCAGTTATGGTAATACAGTTAGCCTATAGGCTACTTAGCATAATTTGCCTGCTCTGTGGGGAGTGCTGCTTATTCAAAGCAAGCATGCTCAAGATTAGCATTTAGCAAGAGAAAATATATATCATATAAGTATACAGGCTAATCCCCCATGGACACAACAGAGGCAGAACCAAAGCACAGCTGGAGGCTAACACTCGTCTCATGTTTAGTAGCATGAATGAGTGCAGAGACGGGCCATGTTAAATGGACATGCTAGTGTGAAATCAGATCGGCCTATAGTACATTAGCTATTTCCTGCCTGGACTTCCACTTAGCCGCCAACCGCTTCCTGCTAGCTCCTCTGGTGCATGACGCGTGTGCTGTGAAGCTAGCATGAGCTCCTCTGGTGCATGACGCGTGTGCTGTGAAGCTATAGCATGATAATCTAAATGGTGATTTTCACTCAAGCTGCGTTCACACCGACCTATTAAAGTTTTTCGCTGGCATCGAGTTTACATACAAAATCAATGCAAATGAGCGATTGAGCGTATATTCGCCCGGGAGAAGAAAAATCGCTGGGCGTCCGAGCGACAGAGACAGAGCGATGGGGAGAAAATACGCTCGTCGCCCCAGATGAAATATCCCAACTCGAGCGAAAATACGCTGGCATCAGTCGCTCGCTGTTCAACGCTGATTGGCTGCCGTGTGAGAGCGAGTCAAGGATCACACTGGCTTGGAACAAACCGCTGGTTTATTGTGTGACAACAAACCGCATTGACAGCTGATTGACAGGCTGACAGCTGACATGAAGTGAAGTCTGTACTACCGGTATGGAGCTCGCATTAGGAGCACGCTGATAGGCTTTAGCTTGTAAACAATGATGGTGGCTCGTAGTGGACAAACATCATGACATTGCGTAACGTTATAGCCCCCACATGTCCGTCAATTCGTGTGCCTGTTGATGAGCAATTTAAACAGAGCGACAGAGCGATTCCAAAGGGTTGAATCAAGCGACAGAGCGAAAAATAAATATCTCGGTGTGAACGCACCTTTAGCAGCGCTGCCTGTCTTAGCAGCGCTGCCTGTCTTAGCAGCGCTGCCTGTCTTAGCAGCACCTGTCTTAGCGCTGCCTGTCTTAGCAGCACCTGTCTTAGCGCTGCCTGTCTTAGCAGCGCTGCCTGTCTTAGCAGCACCTGTCTTAGCAGCACCTGTCTTAGCGCTGCCTGTCTTAGCAGCACCTGTCTTAGCACCACCTGTCTTAGCGCTGCCTGTCTTAGCAGCACCTGTCTTAGCGCTGCCTGTCTTAGCAGCACCTGTCTTAGCGCTGCCTGTCTTAGCAGCACCTGTCTTAGCGCTGCCTGTCTTAGCAGCGCCTGTCTTAGCAGCGCTGCCTGTCTTAGCAGCACCTGTCTTAGCAGCGCTGCCTGTCTTAGCAGCGCCTGTCTTAGCAGCGCTGCCTGTCTTAGCAGCACCTGTCTTAGCGCTGCCTGTCTTAGCAGCACCTGTCTTAGCGCTGCCTGTCTTAGCAGCGCTGCTGTCTTAGCGCTGCCTGTCTTAGCAGCACCTGTCTTAGCGCTGCCTGTCTTAGCAGCGCTGCTGTCTTAGCGCTGCCTGTCTTAGCAGCGCCTGTCTTAGCAGCGCTGCCTGTCTTAGCAGCACCTGTCTTAGCGCTGCCTGTCTTAGCGCTGCCTAGATGTGTTTCTTAAAATCACCTATGGCTCAGGACTTCATTTGGATCATGCGCCACTTTCTCAACACGGCCCCCATCTGTCAAGAGCGCATGTATGTTTTAGTGGCTCCGGGGCCCCAAGGGTGACATCATATTGATTTAGTTTGAGAGCTGGGCTAAGGTTTAAGAGCCCTTTGGTGTTTACAGTTTGATATCACATAGAGAGAGAGAGGTACAGGCCAAGCAGCGTTTACAGAACCTGAGGACAGCAGTGCTGTGGAACACCTTCACTCTCACCTTGAGCAGCACTACATGAGTATCTGCTCGTCAGTCCTATCATGGAAATGGAGCGACTTGACAGTAGAAGACAGTTTGCTTCTGAAGTGAGGTCAAGTGACTCCTCCTACTCGATGATTGACACACACACACACACACACACGCACGCGCACGCACGCACACACACACACACACACACACACACACACGTGCGCGCGCACACACACACACATACACACACACATACACACAAGAAAGAAATCTTGGACATTTGAAATGATACTGTGGCGACCCAGAGTTTGACATGTCGGTGGCGATTACGACGTTACGTGAAGGCAGCGGACCAGCCAGTGTATAGGGGACTTCCGGTCTCGGGTGGGGAGCGAGTCTGGGAATACGAGGAAGCGGACAGGACGTGTGTGTAGCTAGGAGCTGTGTGTGTAGCTAGAAGCTATGAGTGTGAACCAGGAATAAAGACTGTACCAAGTATTGCCTCTTCTCCTCCTCATTAATGATCCCGGGAGTGGATTATTACATTGGTGTCTGGAAGTGGTAACTACGAACTTTGCCGCTCGCCTCGTGCGGTAACATCAAAAAAAGAGGAACGGAGAGACGGACTGTCGCTGCTCGTCGCGGAGGTTCCAGCCAGTTGCAAGCTAATCGGGCTGGATTTCCCTCAAGTAGGCCGGCTTGAGTGCTACAGTTGGCGTGTGAGAAGGGGCAAGGAGGAGCGGAGAAGAAGTGAAAATTAACGCCTTGGAGGATCGGCCAGGCGTGGGCGGCTAGCTGTGTCTGCTAGCTGCTGAAAGGTTAGCTGTGTCTGCTAAACTGCTGCAAGGCTAGCTGTGCGTGCTAGCTGGAGGCTAGCTGGTGTGCTAGCTGGGGGTTAGCTGGTGTGCTAACTGCTACAAACACCACGTGGAATGGCACACGTTGGTGGACCCTCGTCGTTGGACGGGGGGAGGGAGCTACCGACTCCGGAGTTCAGCGCGGTACTGGCTGGCATGGAGACACGCCTGAAGCAGGAGTTCAGCGCGGTGCTTGCCGGCGTGGAGGCCCGCTTGATGCAGGAGATCAGACGGCTGTTGGAAGCGACGCCTGTCTGGGCAGAGGAGCTTATGAAACGGCTGCAGGAGGTCACGCAGCACGGAGAAAAGCGGACGGAGGAGCCGCAGAGACTGTGTTGGACTTGTGGAGCACAGGGTCATCTGGCGAGGTGGTGTCACAGCATTCATTCTGGGCAAACCAGGTACGTGGAGCAACGGTACTGGAGGCGCCTGGGTGTCTGTTGGTCATGCGGGACGTCTGGACATCTGGCCAGGGAGTGTCCGGAGGCTGTCAGAGGACAGAGGACAGCGGGAGAGGAGAGATGCGCAGGCGGCTGGCAGGTGAGACTCTGTTGGTCGTGTAAGAAGCCTGGACATTTGGCCAGGAACTGCACTGAGTCTGTGGAGGATGAAGGAGGGACACAGGCTGAAGAGAACATTATTCGAGTCGGGGGACTGACGATTGTGTCTCCAGAGGAGAATGTGTGCAGCCGGGGGGAAGAGGTCATTCAGGTCAGGAGAGTGTGGACTGCGTGTCCAGATGGACGGGTGTTGCTAACGCCGGAGGAGCCTAGCTGCTCCACACCCCCCACGGTTGCTGTGAAGGAGGCCGGGGTGGAGATCGCGGCCGGTTGTGGTACCCCCGCTGAACTCAACACGCCGCCCCCTGGGGGAGCGGGACGGGAGAACGAGCAAGTGCAAGAGGGGGTCCTGGACGACGACGACAGGGCCGACGTGTATGAGTGGGATCGCAGACAGATGGAGGATGCGGATATCGGTCCGGTGTACGGGTGGGTAGCGGCCGGACGCCGGCCCCCTGTGGAGGAGATTCACACATGTTCCGGTGCCACGAAGGGACTGTGGAACATGTTTTCGGACCTGCGTCTGGACGAGGGGATTTTGGAGAGAAAGGGGCACGGAAGCGGGGGGTCCCAGTGGGTTGTACCCAGCTACCTGCGGGGATTGGTGCTACGGTGGGCACATAGGGCCCCCAGATCCAGTCCCCCCGGATCCAGTCATTTTAGGCCTGAAGAGACACTCAGCCGCATCCGTAGAGATTTCTACTGGGGAAAACACAAGGGGGACGTGCGGAGCTACTGCAGTGCATGTGATGACTGTAGGGCACAGAGGGGGGACCGAAGAGAGTCACCCTGCGAAGGACTAACCCCACTGGGGGTTGGGAGGGACTAGAGTGCTTCAGATGGGACAGAAGCTTTGAAAGGGGGGATGGAAATGGCGGTTTAAATAATTCGTATGTGAGTGAAAATGAGTGTAAAAGGAAAGGGGGAAAATGTCAATGATGTAGATGATGGTGTGTGGAAAAAAGAAAAGAAAAGACTGTTGTGGGGAATTAGAATTTAATGTGGGGATAGGAAACAAGATATTGGGAAAAGCGTTGATGTGTTGGTGTGTTTTGGTACAGGGGGATATGTGTGGGTTGTGGGTGCCAGCGTGGGAGCTGGCCTAAGAAGGGAGGGGGTAATGTGGCGACCCAGAGTTTGACATGTCGGTGGCGATTACGACGTTACGTGAAGGCAGCGGACCAGCCAGTGTATAGGGGACTTCCGGTCTCGGGTGGGGAGCGAGTCTGGGAATACGAGGAAGCGGACAGGACGTGTGTGTAGCTAGGAGCTGTGTGTGTAGCTAGAAGCTATGAGTGTGAACCAGGAATAAAGACTGTACCAAGTATTGCCTCTTCTCCTCCTCATTAATGATCCCGGGAGCGGATTATTACAATACCTTGGCTTCTTGGTAGACAAACAATTGGACATATAAATAATGCTCACAATTCTTTTTGGCGCATTTCTCTTACCTGTTTATATCTATATCTATATATATATATATAATTTTTTCCTGACCCCCCCCCCATTTTCTCCCCAGTTTTACTTGGCCAATTCCCCCTGCTGTCCCGGTGGCTGCTCCACCCCCTCTGCTGGTTTGGGGAGGGCCGGAGACACATGATGCTTTCTCCGATACATTTTCACCCGACAGCGGGGAGCTTCACCGGCAGGATGTAGCATGTGGGAGGATCACACTATACCCACCAGTTCCCTTCCGCCCTGAACAGACACCCTGACCGACCAGAGGAGGTAAAAGGCAAATCAAACAGACAGAAGTTCAAGTTCATTTATTTCTACCCTTCAGTACCATGTCTCAGAGGTCAGAGGTCAGCATGTCTCAGAGGTCAGATCATCTAACTAATCAATAATCAATCATGATGCAGCTGTCTGGGAAATGGTGTGATGCTACATGCTAGTGCTGGGGGAGGAGATGAAACATTGAGCAATCAAAACGACTGAGAGGTAGGCTACTACTGTAGACTTTATATACAGTATAATACAGTGTATTATATACATTATATATCTAAACTATATATACACTCAAAGAAATGATTTGTAAGATTTACTTAAATAAAACACTGCAACAAATTGCACAGCGATTTTCAAGTAAATTTTAGTGCTGAAATACTAAGTACAACTCACTTGCCAGTATCAAGTAAGATCTACTTAAAACCTTTAAGTAAATGTTATTTAAAACTATCAAGTAAATCTTATTCATCTGTATTGTTCTCTGTTTGACATTTTAATTACTTAATAATTACTCACTATAATTAGACCCTTCTCAAGGGGGCCATTTTGTGTCGAAAAGGCAGGGTAAACACAGGTGTAAGCAAAACACTAATGAGGGTTTCCAACTTCCATGATTGGAATTTGGAAATCCTCATTAGTGTTTTGCTTGCACCTGTGTTTATTCTGCCTTTTCGACACAAAATGGCCCCCGTGAGAAGGGTCTATTATGTAAATGTTTTTACATGTTTTCCATAAATGTTACCAAATATTCACAAATCACAACTAAAATACCATTTAACAGTTTATTTTTTTCCCAACAATGAATCACCAACGTTCACATCACATGTGACATCTGGAAACATCTACTTAAGGTGCATTCCGTAAAACCTTCCAAATGGTTGAAACAACAAAACCGTGGAATTAGCTTGACCAGGGATGCAAACATGGATAATGAAAAAGGTGACATACCAGGGCAGACACAAGACCACACAAAAATCATTCACTTAAAAATGAATTTTGTTTTTTTTTAACCTGGACCCATCTCCTGGCATTAATTATTATTTGGCCACTCACCAGGCGATCTCCGCGGCGTTTCTGGCCGTCCTAGCGTTGTTTTGACATCAATAGCGTCCAAGTCAGTTGTAAAATGGAGCTGACTTGGGGCCAAGTGTGAGCCTGTCTTTCCTGCATCTAAATAGCTATTTTTATTCCCGTTTTCGCCAAATATCGTCATAATCTGATCCCTCAAGAACCACCACACTGATATTTCGCCAAAGGCTGTTTCCTGGAGTCACGCAGGGATCAAATTACCTTAAACGTGATCTCGGTCACCAAGTCTCGTGAAGTCCCGCGATACTTTCCTGCCGACTGGCCAAGTACAGGAGGACGCTTTGCGGTGGTGGTTTTAGCGCAACCTATGTGGGGTTTGGCATAACCTTCGTTATTTCGAATCCCACATAGTTTACGCCAAACCCCACATAGGTTGCGCTAAAACCACCACCGCAAAGCGTCCTCCTGTACTTGGCCAGTCGGCAGGAAAGTATCGCGGGACTTCACGAGACTTGGTGACCGAGATCACGTTTGAGGTAATTTGATCCCTGCGTGACTCCAGGAAACAGCCTTTGGCGAAATATCAGTGTGGTGGTTCTTGAGGGATCAGATTATGACGATATTTGGCGAAAACGGGAATAAAAATAGCTATTTAGATGCAGGAAAGACAGGCTCACACTTGGCCCCAAGTCAGCTCCATTTTACAACTGACTTGGACGCTATTGATGTCAAAACAACGCTAGGACGGCCAGAAACGCCGCGGAGATCGCCTGGTGAGTGGCCAAATAATAATTAATGCCAGGAGATGGGTCCAGGTTAAAAAAAAACGAAATTCTCCTTTAAAGGGATAGTTCGGTTTGTTTGAAGTGGGGTTATTCTGTCCTGGCAGATACGTCACTGTATAGTTAGACAGATAGCGAACATAAGACTCAGTAGGCTGGACTTCTTGTTGACCGTGATTTACTGAAGCTTGTTAGTTTTTGTAAAACTGCAACACAAAAATGACAATACACAATATGTTACAGTCTTAATCAAATAAAATGTGTAACAACATTACTAATCATATCTCTTTTTACAGGTTTTCAGGTGAGTAACATTTTTCTTTACATGTTTCAGACTGCGGTGAGTAGCAATATTTTCTTTACAGGTTTGCAAATCAGGTAGGTAACTAACTATAAATAACTGAGGTAAACAAACAGCTTATTTATAGTAGCATTCATTCCCAGATAAGTAAATGAGATATAAAATGCAATAAATGGCAGCATACCCACGTAACAATGTACCAACCAACATAAATAAGGCTCACCCATGTGTTAACTAAGCCTATGTAGCCTAGCTTAGCCTATGCTAACAGTTAGCTCCCCGATTAGCATTAGCATAGTTAACTCGGTTTATAGAACTGAAAGTAATGTTTTCAACAATATTCTAAAGCACATAACGTTATGACCAGGGTAAATAAAGCTAGAGCAACCATACTCACTGATAGATCTACTCCAAGGAACAAACAACTCTGAGGTGGAGCATTGAGCCTGCTTGTGCACTGGTCAGCTGTGCTGTGTTGACTGGCCACAAAATGGAGGCTACAGACATTTGGGGAGATTTCTTAAAGGCACAGTACCACACATCATTCTTTTAAAGGTGTAGTATCAAAAATCCCCACTGGGTGTCGCTAATATTAATTAAACACTGACAGGAGTCAGGACACTCCCCGCTTGGTATTACAAGTTTATACCACTATTTACATTTACTCTATTTCAACTTTGGTATGAGTAGAACCACATCATTGATAGGCCTAAGGTACTCCTTAATTGTCCCTTGGCTGAGAGTCTTCACCATGACCTTACGGACCTTGCTGTCAGAGCTGGGAATGGCCTTTACTATGAGTCCAAGAGGCCACTCATTACGTTTTGCTTGAATGTCCTTTAACAAAACAACGTCACCTTCCTGGAGGTTAGGCTGCTCCTTGGTCCACTTTCTCCGTGGCTGAAGAATTGCCAGGTACTCCTGCTTCCACCTTTTCCAGAAGCAGTCCGCCAAGCTCTGGACCTGGTTATTGTCAATGACTTTCTGCATGAAGTCAAAGAAGTGCTCCTTCATGTCAGGTTTCCTCTTGAGTGAGCGCTGTAGAGAGGAGAGTCGCTGGAAAGCCTGTTCTTTGTTATTAGGAAGGGGCTTGTGGGGCGAACGAAAAAGCAGCGGTGCCACCCAGTGATTTTCGTCATCCATAAACACTTGGTTTTCCATGATTCTGAGAAAGTTGTTATCATCCACAGACAGGGCTGGTTTGTCATCTTCAGGTGTTTTTTGAAACACACTTTCTCCTAGACCATCTAGACCTGTGTCAGGAAAGATCTCCAGGCTTTGTGTTGGGAGTTGGTGGAGACTGTGCTTGACTGGACCATTTATTCTCTCCTTTACGTGGATGCTGTTGGTACATGGCTTAAGGAAAGAGGAGCGTCCATTTTGAAGGACATGAGTCTTATAGGCGTTGACTTCCTCTGTCTTGTGAGCACCATCCAAGCATATCTCTCCAACTATGACCCAGCCAAGGTCAAGGCGCTGAGCGTATGGGGAGTTGTGAGGGCCGTTGTGCTGTTCACGTACCTTATGCACGCTCAAAATGTCTCTGCCTAATAGGAGGAGGATTGGGGCACTGGTGTCGAGGGGAGGAATCTTGTTGGCTACTGGTCTGAGGTGAGGAAAATATTGTGTGAACTCGGGAGTGGGAATTTCTGATCTGTCATCAGGCAGGTTATTACATTCTAACAGAGTGGGAAGGTTCACTTTGGTTTTCCCGTCAAGTGACTTCACTATAATGTTGCTTACTTTCCTCCCTGCAGTCTCTACTGTGCCTGAGCATGTCTTTAGAGTATAGGGAGAAGTACTGCCATCGACGCCAAACAGATCGAAGAATTGTGATTTTACTAACGACCTGTTGCTTTGGTCATCTAATACTGTGTACACTCTGTGAGACTTGGTTGGTTGGTCAGCGTGGTAAACATTGACCAAGCAGATTTTTGAGCAGGATCTGGGCTTACGAGCACCACCACAGATTTCTGTACATTTGGAAGTTACTATTGGGGGTGTTTGTTCTTCACGCTCCCCGCTTTGCTCATCCATAGCTGTGTGCTCACCAAGCGACCAAGGAGCCCGACCAGGATGCATCGCTGAGATATGTTTGTCGCTTTCACACTCCTTGCATTTAAGTGTTGCCTTGCAATCTTTAGCCATATGCTTGGTTGTGGCACAACATCGAAAGCAGATCGAATTATCTTTTAAGTATGCTTTTCTCTCATCAAGGTGTCTTCCTCGGAACCAGCGACATTTTGACAATGGATGAGGTTTATTATGTACAGGACATTGTTTGTCTGGTTCGCCCTTCTTGGCAGCTGAGCTAGACTGTGAAGCACTAGTTGCAGCAGTGATATCGGTTTTTCTAACTGACACAGCTGTGTTGGGGAAATATTTTGATGCCTTTTCCACCCTGGTGTGGCTTGGGGTAGTAGAGAGATTGAATGCGAAACTGGGGTCATTTCTGGTCTTAGCCTGAGAACATACAAAACTGACAAAAAAGCCGAATGGAGGGAAAGAGACACGATAATTCTCTTTATATTTGGATCCCTGCATAATCCAGCGCTCTCGTAGGCTGAAAGGAAGCTTTTCGACTATGGGATTAACACCTCTTGCAGTGTCCAGATACGTAAGACCAGGCAAGAATCCACCTGATTTAGCAGCATCTATCTCCTGCAACAAGTCACCTAATTCTCGGAGCTGGTGTGCGTCTTTGTTTGAGATGGATGGGAAAGTCTCTAGCCGTTTCAGTAGGGCATTCTCGATCACCTCTTAGCTCCCATAAGTTTCCTCCAAGCGCTGCCATATCATAGCCACACCTGCTCTAGGGTTATGAACATACACTGACCTTATCCGCTTGGCTTGAGCTGATGACTCGGGCCCGAGCCATTTGATGAGGAGGTTGAGCTCTTCCTGGTCAGACAGGTCCAGTTCTCTTATGGCTGCTAGGAAAGACGATTTCCAGGCCCAGTAATTTTCTGGACAATCATCAAAGGCAAGGAGACCAGAACTCACCATCTCCTTTCTCACAAGATACTTGGCTAGGTCAGGGGTATGAGGGGCAGTGGCAGCTAAGTATTTTTTATTTTGAGCTAGGTCAGGGGTATGCTGAGTTGCAGGTGAGTAGTTCACATACTGAGCCTGGCCAGAGGTAAGAGGAATAGGTGCTGAATATTTATTTAAGGCATGTGGAGTCACAGGTGAGTATTCTGGCCTTGGGAAAAATACACAAGCGGCAGGGGGAGCTGTGTACTGTATGCCGTCAATGGGTTTGAGCTCACCTTCACCCTCAAGGGACTCGTAAACTGAATTCAGTGAAATGCCAGTAGGGGGTGGGGGTCTCAGGATTTTGTCATGAGGAATTGGCTGTGGTGACATAGCATATTGAAGCTCCTGTCCAGCATGTTGTTCAAATGATTGAGTGTTTATATAGTCATTGGTGCGTTTTGCTGGATCATCAAGAGTTAAATCCTGTAACTCACTAAGATGGTCTCTTTCCATATGTTCTGCTGCTGCTGCTTCTTCGAATATTGCCGCCTCTTTTGATGCTGCTGTAGCTTCTTTCTCTTGCCTTAAAACATGAAGGTTTGCCTCTATCAGAGCCTTTTCTTTCATCATGGTTGCTTCCTTTTCTGCATAGGACACCTTTATTTTTGCTGCTTCGGCTTTGGCTCTAGCCCTTGTCGCAGCGGCGCTGGCAGACGTCCGGGTTGAAGTTCTAGAGGACTTGTGAGTTATTGAGGCTCGGGACCTTGTTTGCAGAGACTGCCGTTCTTCATCGTCGTGGCGACTCATCTTGGCGATGTTTCTTGACGGAGTCTGAAGGTTTAAGCAGCTTTGTGCTGATCACAGAGTTATTTTGCTGTCTTCTCCCGCTGTGTGGATATCATTTTACTATTCTGTCCTGGCAGATACGTCACTGTATAGTTAGACAGATAGCGAACATAAGACTCAGTAGGCTGGACTTCTTGTTGACCGTGATTTACTGAAGCTTGTTAGTTTTTGTAAAACTGCAACACAAAAATGACAATACACAATATGTTACAGTCTTAATCAAATAAAATGTGTAACAACATTACTAATCATATCTCTTTTTACAGGTTTTCAGGTGAGTAACATTTTTCTTTACATGTTTCAGACTGCGGTGAGTAGCAATATTTTCTTTACAGGTTTGCAAATCAGGTAGGTAACTAACTATAAATAACTAAGGTAAACAAACAGCTTATTTATAGTAGCATTCATTCCCAGATAAGTAAATGAGGTATAAAATGCAATAAATGGCAGCATACCCACGTAACAATGTACCAACCAACATAAATAAGGCTCACCCATGTGTTAACTAAGCCTATGTAGCCTAGCTTAGCCTATGCTAACAGTTAGCTCCCCAATTAGCATTAGCATAGTTAACTCGGTTTATAGAACTGAAAGTAATGTTTTCAACAATATTCTAAAGCACATAACGTTATGACCAGGGTAAATAAAGCTAGAGCAACCATACTCACTGATAGATCTACTCCAAGGAACAAACAACTCTGAGGTGGAGCATTGAGCCTGCTTGTGCACTGGTCAGCTGTGCTGTGTTGACTGGCCACAAAATGGAGGCTACAGACATTTGGGGAGATTTCTTAAAGGCACAGTACCACACATCATTCTTTTAAAGGTGTAGTATCAAAAATCCCCACTGGGTGTCGCTAATATTAATTAAACACTGACAGGAGTCAGGACAGGGGTCCTATCAGCTAGTTCCATACACTAACTGAAATAGGTAGTGTTCTGGACGCTGAGCACACCGTTTATCGAGACCCAGCACTCTGAAGCAGCAGCCTCCAGACCTCTGTCTCTCTAGTAGACGGGGCCAAGAACTAAAACGTAATTTAGCCACCTAAAACAACGGCCACCTAAACAAATCGATATATGTGTACATGTACGCTCTATTTTGACAATTTTCAGCGCTTTACTTTTCTGCCAAACAGCCTTCTCATTCTGTACTACTTTTTCTCCCAACCGTACAACTGCCGTATTCCTCTGCTAAACGCCTGCACAGAGCCGCGGCGCTGGATTACTCCGCAGATCAGCTGTTATTTTGGGTTATTTCTCCCGGCTTGTTAGTGAAGACAACAAATAGAATACACAAACGAAAATATGAGTGATTTTGATAGCGAGGACGATATGCCATTCACCTTGGTGACAAATACAATTATGAACCAGAGAGACTAATATACAGAAGAGGAACTTTTGCAGAGAGAGAGTGAACAGGCAGAAAGAGAGATACGAGGAACTGCCATAATAAGGCTGCCTAAATGCCGGGGTGTCCTGCAGACCTTTTTCACCATTCCCAGGATGAATTGGGGAAAACGTCCCAGACGTGAGAGGCCAGGTGACTTGTTGTCTCTAAAGTAAGTCAGTGTTTTGTCTTTCTTCTAAGCCTTCCTGTTTTGTAAACCGCGGCTCTGTGTTCTGTGCAGGCATTTAGCGGAGGAATACGGTAGTTCTACGGTTGGGAGGAAATAGTGCCGAATGAGAGGGCTGTTTGACGGTAAGGTAAAGTGCTGAAAATTGTCAAAATAGAGCTTGCATGTACACTGATATTGATTTGTTTAGGTGGGCGTTGTTTTAGGTGGCTAAATTACGTTTTAGTTATTGGCCCCGTGTACTAGAGACAGAGCTGTGGAGGCTGTTGCTTGGAGTGCTGGGTCTCGATAGACGGTGTGCTCAGCGTCCAGAACACTGTACCTATTTTAGTTAGTGTATGCAACTAGCTGATAGGACCCCACTTCAAACAAACCAAACTATCCCTTTAAGTGCCTTAATCATAGCGACCATAAATGTTCTGACTCTCTAAAACAGTGATTCTCAAAGTGGGGTCCTGGGGATCCCCACGGGTCCTTAAGAAGATCCCCATCAAAAAGCGACAGACATTATTTTACTATAATTCCATCCAAAAGTAATACAATGACAGAATGTATGACTATTTTGGTCATGGATTTTCGTATCAGATGGTGGACCCTGGGACAAAATCTTATCAAATGTGGTCCATGGTCTAATTTGTGTCATGTAGGGGTCCTTGATGTGAAAACGTTTGAAAACCACTGCTCTAAAAGACTTGTGTTGGATCTGGTCAAATATGTCCAGGACTTGACTTTGGAAACATTTTACAGAAAAGCAGACACTTGAATGAACATTCAGTTACAGCAAAAAAACAACCATTCTATATCAGATGCATCTGTTATTGATTCATGTCTGTCATGACATTGGAAAGTCCACAAGCTGCTGTATGCGAGACGAGGGTCCAATGCAGGTGAATTGTTACAGTCTTTTGCAAGATGGAGAAGTGATTTGAGGCGTACCAGCAGCAGATTGTACAGTACTTGCCATGGCGACAGCAGTACTGTCGCATCCTGACATCTCCTTGCCCTCAAGAAGGACGGATACATCCACTGGCTCCTCTCGATCAGCACCATGGACGACCAGGATCTTGAGGATGTGTTGAGTGGCATCACTGCGACTGTCCCCCTCATACAATTGACAAGAAAAAAGAAGACAATTCAGTTGAGAAACAAATACAAAATAGAGTGATTGAATCATTTGAAGTGATTACATTGTCAGGGCAGAATGAACACATACAGTAGTGTTAAAAATGACCTTTATTAAACATAGCTCAGATTATGTTAAATTGTGTCAAATCTACAGTAAGTTCACGCTGTGATGCTTTTACAGTAAGCCAGCATTCATAAAATATTTGCAGAACATGGCACAAGATGGCTGCATTCCAGATTGTAGCCCCTGCATACATGTTGCTTTCAGCCAATCGTGTGCCTCTGCACCTTAATTGGCCTTTTACATTGTCACCTTTAGCTGTGTAAAGCCATGCCATGTCGAGCTGATTTCAGTTTCCATTACAGTTTTTTTTATGTGCCAAGCCATGCCGAGCTGCGATCGAGATGGACCTTCTCTGGAATGGGACCAAAGCACACTAGACCCACCTCGAGCGGGTTGCAAAATTGCAAGCGAGTTGCAGCAACGCCTCAGTCAACCCTTGACGACCCCCCTCCTCCCCCTCAAATAAACAGCTGTGTTGCAGCATAGGTTGTAATAGCAAACTCTCGTGTCTCTCTCCAGAGTGGAGAGAGCAGAGAGAAAGGTGTGTTTAAAAGCCTCTCAAGTGTTCTTTTGTAGCTTCTAATAATTAAATCTCTGTGGTTTGATGTTTAATTTGTCTCGTGTGTTTCGGTTTGTACTTTCAGATATCTGCTTCATTTTACTGTACCATTTCCTGATCACATGAGCCGTGCCTTTGGCCCCATGTCCATCTCGGGCAAGGCTCGGCGCATTTAAAGTGGTAAAGGAAACATAAATCAGCGTCACATGGTTTAGCTCAAGTGGCCAAAGGGGCCAATGGAAAAAGGCCCACCTATGGCTTTGTAACCGTAGAGCACGTTTAATTTTTATGATTGTACTTAATTTGAATCATTGAAATTGAGTTTGTTCTTCCAGATGATACAGTATGATTTTTTATTTTTTTTTATCTGCCATTTGGGCCATCGCTGAGTGTAATATCTCCATCCCTTCCCTCCATCCCTTCGTCTGCCTTCCTCTCTTACCATTAATTTGCATTTTAAATGATAACAAATTAACATTTTAAAATGTTAAAAAAATCATGCATTACCTGGCATTCGTCAAAAAGTTCCTCTTCTTTCTCGCCAAGGTACAGTACGAGGGTGCAGATAACAGCTTCATGTCTCATCTCAATGCTTTGGTTCTGTGAACAGAGCACAACAAATATTGTGTCAATACTGAACCATTATTCATACACGATGCACTGTCAAGAGAGAACACAACATGTGATTTGAGTGCAAAGAGCAAGTAGCCTGGTAAACCAGCCCGTCACGTGAACTCACATTTCATTTGGTTCTGTGTGACGGTCTGGCCCCGACGCCATGGGGGGGATTTAGCAGGGGCGGGAGCATGGGCGGGCGTAGTTGCCTTGTCAGACAACTCCTTCAGCCAATCAGCGTCGGATCCAATCAAACCCAAATCCACTCGGGAGAATGGCAAAAACATATTTTCCGCCAAGAAACTCTGCGGTTGCGGCGATACTCCTGTACTTGTTTAATTGTTGTTATTGAGTCTATTTCTGCAATAACTGCACTTTATGCCTGTATAAACTAGACAAACGCTGACATTACTCCTCGAGACGATCAGGCAAGGAGGCGGCCATTACTGTTTTGTTAGTGCAGTGCTAGTGGCGTTCCTGATTGGCCAACTTGCGCTGTCAATCACAGCGGAGTCGCTGATTGGCTCTTCCGCTCTGCACCTTCTGCTAAACCCCCCCACTGGCGTCGGGGCCAGACCGTCACGCAGAACCAAATGAAATGTGAGTTCACGTGACGGGCTGGTTTACCAGGCTACGGAGCAAGAGCCTCGGGGTGGAACGATACATCGATCTGCATTGATGCATCGATTCAATGATCCGATACATTTTTTGTTTTTGCTCCAAGTTAAATGTTTTATGGTCACTCACAGTTCAGTAGGTCACGAGTTGGCTTGGTTCCAGCCTTAAAACTTGTTATATAGGGATTTTTTTAAATGTCTATGGAAAAAATGAATGGGAAACTCACTTCCGGGGCAAGAGATGTCATGTGACTGTTCAGCTCCACAGCATGGATGGACAGTGAAAACATCAATATGAATTATTAGCGTACTCTTTCGCATACAAACAATGCGAGCACCATAGCAAGCACACAAGAAAAAGAGGGAGAGGATATTCGCTCCCCTCTCGGATATAAATCAATGCATATAGTCTAATATCGATCGCAGCCGCTCAATCAAATCGTATAGAAATCGTGATATTGGCAAATATCGCATCATTGTCCAATGAATCCATATACATGTAGTATTGTATTGAGATCGAACGTGTGATTCCCACCCCTACAAGAGCCATGGGTGGAAAGATGGAGGATTTGTGCTGTGTATGGATTGGATTGGTGTGTCTTCCTGCATTTTTTTTTTAACAAGCACACCTGACTCAGTTTGTCCAGGAACGACCTCAGTTGTCCCCACAACACCTCCCTTGGTGTTGGTGTGTCCTCCTCCCTCAACTGTCCACTCTCGACTCATCGTAAGAGGTCATCCTGTAACAGACACAATTGTGATATTAAATCAATGATCTAAAACAGAGGTTTTCTAAGTGAGAGGCGGGCCTCCCCAGGGGGACTCCAAACAGTTTCAGGAAAGGCTCAGTGAATGGAAGTTAAAACATATATCATTATTTCATTAGTTATCAAAAGGAGATCACATAGAATAGCCTAAATGTATGTGATTTGGTTAAAGAGATAGTTCAGAGATCATTTACTATTTTCCCCTCCAGTCAGAGAATAATACATGCCTTCAGACCAACCTTATTTTATGAATTTGGTGTAGTCTGATGTCAAACAGCAATATCAAGCTATCATTGCTCAATTATTGAGTGTCTACGGAATGTATGATCAATACAGGTATTGAGTGGCATTTTGTAGTAAATACGTAAACTAAGGGGGTGGGGGGGGGGGGGGTGCAGTCTCAGACTTTAAAAGCCCCGATCTAAAACATTTAGCCACAATTTTACATCACATTACACAGTGAAGGATAGGGGTAAATAACAGAAATATGATAGAATGCATTACATTTCTACTTGCCTGACTAATGTTGCAGTGTCACTCCACTGTCTCATCCTGCCTGTCTGTGATGACGTGTGGTGCTGGCTGCCCTGTGTCCTGTTGACAGAGACATGTTTTTTTCCACGTTTTCCACGTGTTGCAAATGCAGTGAGCACAGAGAGAGAGACAGCGCGAGAGAGAGAGAGAGAGAGAGACAGCGCGCGAGAGAGAGAGAGAGAGAGAGAGAGAGAGAGAGAGAGAGAGAGAGAGAGAGAGCCGCCGAACGCAGTTCACAGGCATGTTCAGACATGTTCAGACATAACAAATTAGCTCTTCCACAGCGCGGGACTGGCGGGATACTCAGTCCCGCACTGGTGGTGAACGGGAGCACCTTCCACTCAACTAGGTAGCTTAAACTGTGAATTGTTCAGCTCAAAATACAGGGCAGTCAAATGGCGGCAACTGTTAACCAGGCGCAGTGCAGCTGCACTGCACTGTTAGCAACACAAGTTTATGAGATTAAAATATGAACAGTAACATATCAACAAGTATCACAAACGCACACGGCTCCACTATTAGTATCACAAATCGAATTAAACAGAAAGGCAAACTTACCTTGCAACCAAGTCAATCCTCTTGCAAAAATGCAGCCACGCACCAACTCCTCCATGTGCTTGAAACCGAAAGAGAACTGCCTGGTGCAAATGCGCATGCGCGGATTAAATAAAACTATGCTTGATTAAAATGTACCTACTGTTTTTAGGATTATGTATGTAAATATTATTATGTATTATGTAAGTAAATATTACGCAAATATTCTTACAAAAATGTACCCATCCCACACAGTTAATTTACCTATTGTTTTTAGGATTATGTATGTAAATATTATTATGTATTATGTAAGTAAATATTACGCAAACATTGTTACAAAAATGTACCTATCCCACACAGTTAATGTATTTTCAAGAATAACATGTGTACATATTACAAAATAATATTGAGAAATTATACTTCCTAATATTACTAAGTAGAAATTATGTCAGTTCATTACTAAACTTTACTACACCATGCAGTAAATTGTTTCAGTGTATATATATATTGTTGCAATTGTTGCAACCTGTTGCAATATACGGTATTTTTCTTGAGGTGTGTTGATGCTGTCTGCAGTGGGTGTTTCAGTTGAACTCGTTGCATTCACTTCACGTCTGGTGAAATATCACACAAAATCTTGCACCAAATTCCTAAAGCCTGTGAAGAAATAATGGTGTTGCCGCCCAGCCTTCCTGTCTGTCGCTGGTGGGGAACAACGTTTGTGAGAAGAGAAGAAAGGTGAAATGATAGAGGAGAGGCAGCTAACACCTGTCTGCCATGCCCAACACACAGTCAGCTACCTCCCTCCTATCTCCTTTTCAACCTAAAACAACTTAATAGCTGCCTGCTATCTGCTGTTAGCTGTGGGGCTGTCAGACTGTTACCTGGGCCTCAACATCAAGGGAACAGAGCCCTGTACTACGAAACTAGTTTAACAGATCCGCGATAAGTCCCTTTGATCTGGTTTGACTGAACAGGATCAAAGCTATCTAGTTAACTGATACTACAACGCTGGTTTTTTACTAGGTAAGTGGACCTGGGATCTGCCTGTGCACGCGCACGTTTTTCGCTCGTGCACAGGCGCGCGTCCACGCGAAAGAGGTGCACTAGCCAATCACATTATGAACAGCTGAGTTGATCCACGCCCACACCCATTTCCACACCCATTTCCTCATTGAATGAAAAAGCGCAGCCACAGTGGGATCAGAGATTTTAGCGGATATTTAATGTAACCTATGGCAGAATAAAAATCCGCGTTGGATATAGTTGGGGGAAGGACTGTCTAAAGCTGCCGCTTGTATTCACATCAGTCATTTGATTTACTTTGATCAGCGATTTCTGTCTCCTACAGCTTTGTGCGAGTGTAAATGTACATTAAATGTGTAATCTCAGTCTATAAATTTCCACAATCTGTAAGCCTATTTAGACCATAGATTTAGAAAGCATGCTCAATGAATAATGATCTCTATCACTCATTATGTGTGTGTGGTTGCACTGATCGAATAATTCATATATAGGCTATAATAATGATATCCTAATATAAAAGAGAAAACTGCTGGACTGAATTGAGACGATGCGGGCATACTTTTCATTGATAAAAACTAGCCTATTTTTGCTCATATATTGGCATACAGCCTACAGGACACAGTTCCAGCTGAAACATGCAAGAAGCCTGCATATTTAGTATTGGGGCTATCCCATATTTATCCCATCTATATTATATGTATAGGCTTTTCTGGCATGTAGGAGAATATCACCCTCACTCCATTTGAGGCTCCGTTTAGCCTATGATATGCGCTGCGGTGATTAATAGTGATCATATTT
The DNA here is from genome assembly GCF_964638095.1 of Poromitra crassiceps. Lineage (NCBI taxonomy): Eukaryota > Metazoa > Chordata > Actinopteri > Beryciformes > Melamphaidae > Poromitra > Poromitra crassiceps. The sequence goes on from NC_139624.1 coordinate 14,061,649, forward strand.
CTCCACGCATAGTTGAGCTGTTAAGACATAAAGTGGTAAGTAGGCTTAATTTAATTATGTAACCTACAGAGCCACAAATGTTTTTCTTGTTATATTCTCAGTTGACTGCAATCTATTTTTCATATGGCGATCTTATATGAACGGTGAGTGACTCCAGAGAGCCGATTATATGGGTCTGTCATGGATTTTGATCTTATCCTCTGAAGCTAACCTGGTCGCGACCAGGTTAGCTTTGCAGCATCAGTTGCCATGGTGATTGAAAGTTAACTTGCTTTGTAGTACGGCTAAACCAGGTTTAAACTCAAACTTACTCGGATAAGGCATTAAACTAGCTTCGTAGTACAGGCTACAGGACTGTGTGACTGACTTTGAAATGATGGCACCCTCCAGTAGCTGTTCTGCTAACTCCTCCCTGGAGCCATCATGGAGAAACCTTCTTATGCCTGTCCAACAAGTGTATCTTACCAAGATAGATGTGTTTCCCTACATTTGGTTTATTAATTTAATTTTAATTTAATTTAATTAATTAAGTTAAAAATTAATAAAAACTATAACTATAGAATATATAACTATACAGTTACTCTGACTATAACTATATAATATATAACTATACAGTTACTCTGACTATAACTATATAATATATAACTATACAGTTACTCTGACTATAACTATATAATATATAACTATACAGTTACTCTGACTATAACTATATAATATATAACTATACAGTTACTCTGACTATAACTATATAATATATAACTATACAGTTACTCTGACTATAACTATATAATATATAACTATACAGTTACTCTGACTATAACTATATAATATATAACTATACAGTTACTCTGACTATAACTATATAATATATAACTATACAGTTACTCTAACTATAACTATATAATATATAACTATACAGTTACTCTGAATATAACTATATAATATATAACTATACAGTTACTCTGACTATAACTATATAATATATAACTATACAGTTACTCTAACTATAACTATATAATATATAACTATACAGTTACTCTGACTATAACTATATAATATATAACTATACAGTTACTCTAACTATAACTATATAATATATAACTATACAGTTACTCTGACTATAACTATATAATATATAACTATACAGTTACTCTAACTATAACTATATAATATATAACTATACAGTTACTCTGACTATAACTATATAATATATAACTATACAGTTACTCTAACTATAACTATATAATATATAACTATACAGTTACTCTGACTATAACTATATAATATATAACTATACAGTTACTCTAACTATAACTATATAATATATAACTATACAGTTACTCTGACTATAACTATATAATATATAACTATACAGTTACTCTAACTATAACTATATAATATATATTTTTTTTATTTATTTAACCTTTATTTATCCAGGGAGGACCATTGAGAGCATGCTCTCTTTTTCAAGGACGCCCTGTCAGATAACTATACAGTTACTCTGACTATAACTATATAATATATAACTATACAGTTACTCTAACTATAACTATATAATATATAACTATACAGTTACTCTAACTATAGTAGCCTCAGAGACAGTCCACCAATATACTCTTTTTCTCCAATTGTATTTGTCCAATTCCCCCTGATGTCCCGGTCGTTGCTCCGCCCCCTCTGCCGATCGGGGGAGAGTTGTAGACTAGCACATGCTTCTTCCGATACATGTGCAGTCGCCAGCCACTTCTCTTCACCTGACAGCGAGGAGTTTCACCGGCAGGATGTAGCATGTGGGTGGATCACGCTATTATTCCATCCAGTTCCCCTCCCCCACAAACAGGTGCCCCAACCGACCAGAAGAGGTGCTAGTGCAGCGACCAGGCCTCATACCCCACCGGCTTCGCACACCGCAGCAGACACATGTCTAGAGCGTCTGTCCAAGCCAGAGGTGCCGTTGGAGCTGAACCTGGGTCTCCACGGTGGTAGGCGAGTGCTCTTACCTCGACACTACCCAGACGCCCCCTGGTGGTAGGCGAGTGCTCTTACCTCGACACTACCCAGACGCCCCCTGGTGGTAGGCGAGTGCTCTTACCTCTACACTACCCAGACGCCCCCTGGTGGTAGGCGAGAGCTCTTACCTCTACACTACCCAGACGCCCCCTGGTGGTAGGCGAGTGCTCTTACCTCTACACTACCCAGAAGCCCCCTGGTGGTAGGCGAGTGCTCTTACCTCTACACTACCCAAACGGCCCCAGTCCAGCAATAATTGAATGCAGACATTGTGATGGAAGTTGTGCAGGTCAGGTGGCAGAAGCTATAAGCTATAATTGGTTTATCCAAATTGACAAGATAAGATGCACAATCCAGTGCTTCGGCAGTGGATGCATAATTGAAATATGAGGCTCTGTCTATTTCCTTTGACCTTTATTAAACCAAGTGATTAAAAAAAGGCCTCTTATGGGGAGATTGGATGGGAATTTTCCAATAGTGCAAACCGCCACTCATATTTATCCTATGGGAAATCCAGAGAGTTATGATTAAATGACAAATTCAATCATGCTAATTTCCAAAGGCGCCATTATTTTTGCTTCACAAAATACCAATAAACGTTAGTGCGGCTGTGAAAAATCGTTAAATGGCAAGCCTTCCTCCACCACACAGAGACACACATAAGGATAAACACACACACACACACACACACACACACACACGCACAAACACACAAAGACTATCTCTCTCTCTGTCTCTCTCTCTCTCAGACACACGCACAAACACACAAAGACTATCTCTCTCTCTGTCTCTCTCTCTCTCAGACACACACAAACACACAAAGACGCTATCTCTCTCTCTCTCTCTCACACACACACACACACACACACACACACACACACACACACACACACAAACACAGAAAGACTCTCTCTCTCACACACACACACACACACACACACACACAAACACAGGCACACGCAATTATCGCCCCCTCCATCGCACACACACAGTCTTTGTAATCAATCGCTGTGCAAATGCAATATAAGCAAATAAGCAGAAAAACACAACATAGCATAGAATAACTAGTAAATGCGATAGAAGCGAAAAATAAGTAGAATGTCAGTAGCAAAATACAATTCGTAGAGTAAGTATACATTCCGTGTCAATTATCATTATTGCACCCTGGCCTTATATTAAGTCGGCTTGCCCTATACGTTACACGTGGCTCAGCCATGCTCAGTTAACCTATCGGCTGGCTCAGTCTCAGGGAGACTGAGCGTCTCCGAGGTGCTCTTTTAAGAGAGGCATTAAATAGACCAATGGCCACAGGCAGGAATGATTTCCTGTGCCTCTCCGTATTGCATCTAGGTGGAATCAGTCTCTCACTGAACGTACTCCTGTGTTTGACTAGCACGCCGTGGAGTGGGTGCGAGTCATTGTTCATGATGGAGCGTAGCCTGGACAACATTCTCTTCTCTGACACCGCAGTCAGAGAGCCCAGATCCAGCCCCACAATGTCCCTGGCCTTACGGATCAGTTTGTTGAGTCTGTTGGCATCCGCTGCCTTCAGCCTGCTGCCCCAGCACACAATAGCATACAGGAAGGCACTAGCCACTACCGACTCATAGAACATCCTGAGCATGGTCCGGCAGACGTTGAAGGATCTCAGCCGTCTCAGAAAGTAGAGACGGCTTTGCCCCTTCTTGTAGAGTGCATCAGAGTTCTTAGCCCAGTCTAGTTTATTGTCAATGTACACTCCAAGGTACTTGTAATCCTCCACTATGTCAACACTGGCCCCGTGGATTGAAACAGGGGTCACCGGAGCCTTGACCCTCCTCAGGTCCACCACTAGCTCCTTTGTCTTTGACACGTTGAGCTGCAGGTGGTTCAGCTCACACCATGTGACAAAGTTGGCCACCACATCCCGATACTCATCCTCATCGCCATCTTTGATACATCCCACTATCGCAGAGTCATCAGAGAACTTCTGAAGGTGACAAGACTCTGTCTGGTAGGTGAAGTCCGTGGTGTAGATGGTGAAGAAGAAGGGAGAGAAGACCGTCCCCTGTGGTGCTCCCGTATTGCTGACCACTCTGTCTGACACACAGTTTTGCAGCCGCACATACTGTGGTCTGCCAGACAGGTAGTCCACAATCCAGGCCACCAGGGGGGCATCCACTCGCATCGCTGTCAGCTTCTCACCCAGTAGAGCCGGCCTGATGGTGTTGAAAGCACTGGAGAAGTCAAAGAACATGACTCTCACAGTGCTGGCCGGGTTGTCAAGGTGGGCGTAGGCGCGGTTGGTAAAATAGATGACCGCATCCTCCACTCCCAGTCGGGGCTGGTAGGCGAACTGGAGGGGGTCAAGGGATGGTTTGACCATGGGCCTGAGCTGCTCCAGGACGAGTTTCTCCAGGGTTCACGGGACGGCCGTCTCCCTCATCGTCTCGCCGGCAATTTGCCCAGAGCAGACCTATTGCACCAAGAGAGCCTTTACGGAACCGAACCTTGGTCTAGGCGAGCAACCTTACCCCATCACCGGCCTGCAGCAGGAATCCCGCCGGAGGAATTTGCCCCTCCATCAGTTCGGGAGGATCCATCTTATCCTGCTCATACAGCACCGATGGAAATGGGAACCAGGCTGGGATGAACCAGTCCTACATGAGACACTGCTGCAGGCCTGGGAAGAGTGGGAGGACGACCCACCGCAATCACAGGTAGGCTGGTTCATGTAAGCCTGCACGTACTCTGTGTGTGTTGCGGCAAGACACATATAGGCCTCCCTGTGACCCTCTAGTGGCTGGTTCATGTAAGCCTGCACGTACTCTGTGTGTGTTGCGGCAAGACACATATAGGCCTCCATGTGACCCTCTAGTGGCTGGTTCATGTAAGCCTGCACGTACTCTGTGTGTGTTGCGGCAAGACGCATATAGGCCTCCATGTGACCCTCTAGTGGCTGGTTCATGTAAGCCTGCACATACTCTGTGTGTGTTGCGGCAAGACACATATAGGCCTCCATGTGACCCTCTAGTGGCTGGTTCATGTAAGCCTGCACATACTCTGTGTGTGTTGCGGCAAGACGCATATAGGCCTCCATGTGACCCTCTAGTGGCTGGTTCATGTAAGCCTGCACATACTCTGTGTGTGTTGCGGCAAGACACATATAGGCCTCCCTCTGACCCTCTAGTGGCTGGTTCATGTAAGCCTGCACATACTCTGTGTGTGTAGCGGCAAGACACATATAGGCCTCCCTGTGACCCTCTAGTGGCTGGTTCATGTAAGCCTGCACGTACTCTGTGTGTGTTGCGGCAAGACACATATAGGCCTCCCTGTGACCCTCTAGTGGCTGGTTCATGTAAGCCTGCACGTACTCTGTGTGTGTTGCGGCAAGACACATATAGGCCTCCCTGTGACCCTCTAGTGGCTGGTTCATGTAAACCTGCACGTACTCTGTGTGTGTTGCGGCAAGACACATATAGGCCTCCCTGTGACCCTCTAGTGGCTGGTTCATGTAAGCCTGCACGTACTCTGTGTGTGTTGCGGCAAGACACATATAGGCCTCCCTGTGACCCTCTAGTGGCTGGTTCATGTAAGCCTGCACGTACTCTGTGTGTGTTGCGGCAAGACACATATAGGCCTCCCTGTGACCCTCTAGTGGCTGGTTCATGTAAGCCTGCACGTACTCTGTGTGTGTTGCGGCAAGACACATATAGGCCTCCCTGTGACCCTCTAGTGGCTGGTTCATGTAAGCCTGCACGTACTCTGTGTGTGTTGCGGCAAGACACATATAGGCCTCCCTGTGACCCTCTAGTGGCTGGTTCATGTAAGCCTGCACGTACTCTGTGTGTGTTGCGGCAAGACACATATAGGCCTCCCTGTGACCCTCTAGTGGCTGGTTCATGTAAGCCTGCACGTACTCTGTGTGTGTTGCGGCAAGACACATATAGGCCTCCCTGTGACCCTCTAGTGGCTGGTTCATGTAAGCCTGCACGTACTCTGTGTGTGTTGCGGCAAGACACATATAGGCCTCCCTGTGACCCTCTAGTGGCTGGTTCATGTAAGCCTGCACGTACTCTGTGTGTGTTGCGGCAAGACACATATAGGCCTCCCTGTGACCCTCTAGTGGCTGGTTCATGTAAGCCTGCACGTACTCTGTGTGTGTTGCGGCAAGACACATATAGGCCTCCCTGTGACCCTCTAGTGGCTGGTTCATGTAAGCCTGCACGTACTCTGTGTGTGTTGCGGCAAGACACATATAGGCCTCCATGTGACCCTCTAGTGGCTGGTTCATGTAAGCCTGCACGTACTCTGTGTGTGTTGCGGCAAGACACATATAGGCCTCCCTGTGACCCTCTAGTGGCTGGTTCATGTAAGCCTGCACGTACTCTGTGTGTGTTGCGGCAAGACACATATAGGCCTCCCTGTGACCCTCTAGTGGCTGGTTCATGTAAGCCTGCACGTACTCTGTGTGTGTTGCGGCAAGACACATATAGGCCTCCCTGTGACCCTCTAGTGGCTGGTTCATGTAAGCCTGCACATACTCTGTGTGTGTTGCGGAAAGACACATATAGGCCTCCCTGTGACCCTCTAGTGGCTGGTTCATGTAAGCCTGCACGTACTCTGTGTGTGTTGCGGCAAGACACATATAGGCCTCCCTGTGACCCTCTAGTGGCTGGTTCATGTAAGCCTGCACGTACTCTGTGTGTGTTGCGGCAAGACACATATAGGCCTCCATGTGACCCTCTAGTGGCTGGTTCATGTAAGCCTGCACATACTCTGTGTGTGTTGCGGCAAGACACATATAGGCCTCCCTGTGACCCTCTAGTGGCTGGTTCATGTAAGCCTGCACGTACTCTGTGTGTGTTGCGGCAAGACACATATAGGCCTCCCTGTGACCCTCTAGTGGCTGGTTCATGTAAGCCTGCACATACTCTGTGTGTGTAGCGGCAAGACACATATAGGCCTCCCTGTGACCCTCTAGTGGCTGGTTCATGTAAGCCTGCACGTACTCTGTGTGTGTTGGTGTAAACCGGAAGTGGTTTTTTAGCATGCTAATGTTGCTAGCATGTTAGCTTAGCATTAGCTTAGCATTAGCTTAGCATTAGCATGCTAAAAAGTTTAGGGTTAGGGTTAGGGTTAGGGTTAGGGTTAGAGTAGGGTTAGGGTTAGGGTTAGGGTTAGGGTTAGGGTCATATACATCGCCATAATAGCCTATAGGCTACGCAGAAATTCCGGTTAGGAGTCAAGTCTCCTGCCAATCTGAGCGTTGGCTCTTGGCAACTTTGGTCGGTGCTTTTTGGCTGGTGTGAAACCGAACCAAACAAGTTGGAATTTCTGGAAAACAAAACAAACTATAATTTTTGTGTCTGGTCTTACGAGGCACCGAAATAACCGCATGAACTGTGAAAATGCCGTAATTGTGCGTGGCGTGCATGACCCGCTGCGCATTTGCTGTGTGTGTGTGTGTGTGTGTGAGAGCGAGAGAGAGAGAGAGAGAGACGTCTCTCTCTCTCTCTCTCTCTCTCTCTCTGGAGTCCCACGCAACTGTCTAATTTACTGCGGTCGGATTTTTGGGAGGTCGGATTTATGAGATTAAAATAATAGGGCGGATCTTTGGGTAGTCTAACTCATGAGTGGTCGAACTATTGAGAGGTCGGACGGAAGACTATGACCCCCCCCAGACATACAGCGTCACTCATTACAGTAGTCTGCTTGTTGCACTTGTACATATTAAATTGCCTAAACTTTGGCCGTGTGCTCCAGATTACTTTTTTCACGTGTTGACTCAGTCCCTCTTCTGAAACGTACATACGAAAGGCACCTGTCTGACGTGGATCGTCAGCTGAGGTGCAGTTTTCTACTCGCTTCTTTTATTTTGCTTTTTCTAAAACACACCAGAGGGGGAAATCCATACATCCATACATGGACATGATGACAGCTGGTCAAGATGTTGCTATGCAGAGAATCAATAATTTTAGTGGACGAACATGTATATGGTTGGGAGAGGGAGGCACAGAGACAGAGGCACGGGCTCACCAGTTCACATCTCACCAGTTCCTTCGTCCAATCAGCGACGATTCATGTCACCTGAGAGTACCTACCTTTTCCGGTTTGGTTAATGTCGTTGTGGTTTGGTTAATGTCGTTGTGGTTTGGATAATGTCGTTGTGGTTTGGTTAATGTCGTTGTGGTTTGGTTAATGTTGTTGTGTTTTCTGATTTGTCGTTGTGTTTTCTTATTTGTCGTTGTGTTTAGTAATATGTTGTTGTGTTTTCTGATTTGTCGTTGTGTTTTCTTATTTGTCGTTGTGTTTAGTAATATGTTGTTGTGTTTTCTTATTTGTCGTTGTGTTTAGTAATATGTTGTTGTGTTTTCTTATTTGTCGTTGTGTTTAGTAATATGTTGTTGTGTTTTCTTATTTGTCGTTGTGTTTAGTAATATGTTGTTGTGTTTTCTTATTTGTCGTTGTGTTTAGTAATATGTTGTTGTGTTTTCTTATTTGTCGTTGTGTTTTCTTATTTGTTGTTGTGTTTTCTGATTTGCGGTTGTGATTTGCACTTCAGGGCCACCGTATATTATAGCTATGACTATGCATTGTGAGTGTGCAAAGTGCAACGTGGGCATGAGTGTGCACTGCAGTGTGCATGTGCAGTATGGATTCAACATTCAGGAGGGTCATTATAGGAGGGTGGGAGGGGAGGGAGGGGAGGTGGGCGGGAGAGAGGGAGGGGTAGGCAGAGGAGGGCCCTCCTCTCTCGGCATGTCCAGGAGTTATTGTTATTGCGGAGGGCACGAAATACCTCCTGTAACGGTCCTTGCTGCAGGGGAGCTGACGGAGCCTCTGACTGAAACCGCTCTGTTGTCCAGCCAGCAGGTCGTGTAGGGGGTGTGTCATGTCATCCATGATTTTAAGTATTTTTTGTAGCATCCTTCCCTCCACAACCACCTCCAGGGGCTCCAGAGTGGTCCACAGCACAGAGCCTGCTCTCCTAAAAAGTTTGTTCAGTTTGTTAGAGTCACCAGCTCTGATGCAGTTGCCCCAGCAGGTGGCTGCGAAGAGAATTGCACTTGCTACCACAGACTGGTAAAAGGTTTTGCAACATCTTGCTGCACACGTTGAAGGATCAATGCAGTTCAATGCAGTTCAATGTTCAATGCAGCACCACATACACTTATCAATAGCAATCATAATAACGTTAATGTCACGTTACCTTCGGCAGCTTTTTGACTTTGAACCGTAGTTGGAAACAACTATTAGCTAGCCTGGGTTGTTTAGCTACTGTAACTAGCCTTTAGCAGTCTGGGTATCTGTGCTGGGTTGAAGGCATTTCAGTGGCGTTGTAAACAGTGGATATTCCATCGAGTGCAGCGATCACAGCACACTGCTTCAGACAGTTATTTTACTGAGCTAGCTGGACCCAAACATTAGCATAACATGTCACTCGTAGCTAGCCGCTAGCGATGCTAACTAGTGATAGTAACTAAAGTTGCTGGCCAACCATGTACTGTATAATATAGGGACAAAGCAACACACTCGACAACAAAATGATAAAACGACTGTGTGGCGGATTAAAGGATAATATGTAAGAAATAAAAATGTCTAAACTTACTTTGATCGTCAGACTGGCAGATGCAGCTTTGTTTTCCAGAGTAGAGGGGAGAGGGGCGTGAGAGGAGAGGAGATGCAGCAGCAGGTGATTGGTAATGTGTCCATCTCACATTCGGAGGGAGAATACGGTGATTGGTTTTACATTGGACTGTGAATATGTGATTGCCTTACGTCCTTTCTCACATTGGACTTCATATCGGACTGTGAATATGGTGATTGGATGATGAGATTGGAGTTTTAGGCCTCCGTGCGGGCCTCAGGTACCGCACAGCCGCCCATAATATAATCTAAATTCTGCTCTTAGCCTCGGCCTCACGTGTCTTTTTGTCTTTTTCAAAGCCTTGATATTTAACTCATTCACCGCCAAAGACGTCTTTGACGGGTTATCAGAAATAGCCCTCCCCGCCAATGACGTGTTTGACGTGTTTTTGTTTTTATTAGTACAGCGCGTAGTTCAAAGACTTCCCCAGCCTGTGACATGTTATCAGGTCCCTAGCCTCAAAGGCAAGCCGACAACACGTTATCAAACACATACCGCAGCTGTTGTTTTGAAATGGAAGAGGAGGAGAAAACGGAGAAACGCTGCCTGTTGCATAGAGGAGAAATGCCATTGAAACACCCCTCGGCGCGCTGCGCTGGTCGCCTCTGCTGCAGGGCGAACCTGGATTGAGTTGTTCGCGGAAGTCAAACCAACATGATCGATCCGGTTCCAGCGCCTGGTCCCAAAGACAAGCCGACCCCGTTCCTGTGTCGCAGCATTCGTCCCAGCCCGAATGAGAGGAGGAAAGTGCAGAGGCAGAGGAGGCTAGACGCTGATCTCAGACCAGTTTGGTGTCCCTCCTATGCTAATTTGCGGGGCGATCAGTAGTGTTCCCTGGGAAGAGGTGCGATCCAGCAGCAGCTGTGGACAGAACTCTCTCTCTGTGTGTGTGTGTGTGTGTGTGTGTGTGTCTGTGTGTCTGTCTGTGTGTCTGTGTGTCTGTCTGTCTGTCTGTCTGTCTGTCTGTCTGTGTGTCTGTCTGCACACTCACTCACACTGAGTAAACTGTATTGTTGAATGTAAAAAAAGCACTTAATGTATATATATATATATATATATATATATATATATATATATATATATATATATATATATATATTGTCATTTGTGTCATAACGAATAATATTTACATGTCTGATGTCAATACAGTTCAAAATAAAAGAATTGAGAGCGAGTTCTGCCTGAGATTGTGTATTTTACAAAAATGGCCTTTTCTCCTGTTTGTCTTCTCAGAGAGACCTTTTTGGTGAAAACAGGGTGTATATAAATGGCTATAAGTAGAGTACAGAACATGCTAAAAGCTCACTTTTTTTCCCCTGGTGAACCCAGAGACGTACATCTTCATTTTGAGGTATTGCAAATCACTTTGGTGCTAATAGATAATTTACTGTGGGTCTTGAAAGATGACCAACAATTATGAAAATATTTGGCCTGTGCTAAATATTGGCAGTCCTAAACTGGCCATGAATGAGTTAATACCTTCTTATATTTTGCACGTTATTTCCATTTGTGATTTGTGGTGATATACTGTATCTCGTTTATTCTTGTTTTGACTTAATGCCCCGTGTTGAGCCATGCACCTTTTGTTCATGCCTAGTGTTGTTTATTTTTTAATGACTGTTAGATACAGCTTTTATGTTTAACCGACAACATTCAGGTTATACAGTAATGTATTATCTTACAAGACTAGTGTATGTTATGTTTTTATGTTCTTTGGATATGAATAACTCATCATGTGAGAATTTGTACTGTTATGATTTGAGCTTTAAACAAAACCGTTTTTGAAGAAAAAATATATAATTCCCATTTGATAAACATTTCTTTAATATTGTAATCCATTCTAAATAGATATGAAAATAATAAATGATTGATTCATTTTGAGGAAATGAACATATCTTTCTATGACAGTATTCAGTACAGAAAAACAAATGTGTGAGGAATGGGAGGAGCATGTGTGTGTGTGCGCGTGCATGCGTGCGCGCGCGCGCGTGTGTTTGTGTGTGTGTGTTTGTGTGTTTGGGGGGGTTGTGTTTGTGAACTTGAATGCATGGTAAAGTACCTGTGTGCCTGAAGTGTTGTTTCAATCAGTCATGAATAACAACAGGCATCCGAGCGTAAGAGCTGTGAAGCAGTTAAACTTGCTGTTATTGTTTAGGCACCCGGGAGATGTCATCATCATAAACCTGCCAATTTACTTTTGACCTATAGGGGGCCAGCTGGGCTAACAAAGGCAGCTAAGTGTTTTCGACACAATGATGACATCTGAGCCTGGGGCTGTGAAATACAGGCTTATCAGGTGTTGTGTGGGAAATTAATTAATCTTGTTCAATTAAATTAATTGAGTTTAATGGCAGGGGATCTTGCACTTTGAAATCATGCTAACATTAATTGGCAACACTACAGCAGGGTCATTATTCACCACATGCTTAGTTTGATACTGCAGAAAATCTGAATTATATCAAATTAATATATGGGAATGAGCACTCTGCTGTTTCAAGCAGTACACTGACCAAATGGGTAATACTTTACAATAAGGGTACATTAATTAGGGGTTAGTAAGCATTAATTGCATCAGACTGCATCAAACGCAAGAGGCTTGCCTTCAGAAACAAGGACCAAGTGCAACTAAGACAGGCACAAAGGGAGCTGAACCAGAAACTCAATACAGCGAAAAGACAATACAAGGAATCCATTGAGAAGGACTTCAGTACAAATAATACAAAAAAAATGTGGGCAACCATGAAATCCATCACAAACATGACTCCCACCAGGAAATCACAATCACTGCACTCAACAGATGACAAGGTTATGGCAAATGATTTGAATAATTTCTACATTAGGTTTGATTCCCATGATTTCTCTTTAGAACGCAGTAATGTCCTCAGCACCATAACCATTGATGACGATGTTCCAATAATACATATTGACCCCATTGAAGTCACACGTCTGTTTAAAAGAACAAATACTAATAAGGCCACAGGCCCGGATGGTGTCTCGGCTTTCCTTTTAAAGACATGTGCAGATGAACTTACAGCAGCCTGGGCCCCTGTCTTTCAAAGGTCAGTCGACTCCCATACCGTTCCATCTCTTTGGAAAAGAGCAATCATTACTCCTCTTCCAAAAAAACCTGTCCCCAAAGAATATATTGATTATAGACTAGTAGCCCTGACCTCCATTGTAGTCAAATGTCTAGAAAAACTGATGGTGTGGAAGCTGAAGTCAAACATACATGGTCAGTTAGATTCATATCAGTTTGCCTATAAAGACAACCGTGGGACTGATGATGCAACACTTACCATAACACACTCCATTCTGCAACATCTGGAAAACCCCAAAGCTTATGCCAGATTGTTGTTTGTCGACTTCAGCTCTGCTTTTAACACTCTGCAGCCACACATCCTCCTCAGTAAACTCAGACAGATGTCCGTTAACCCTTATATCATCAGGTGGTATCACTCTTTTCTAACCAATAGAACCCAACAGGTCCGAGTGAACCAGACACTATCTGAGTCCAAGGTCATCAACACAGGTGTCCCTCAAGGATGCGTGAGTTCTCCTCCGCTATTCACAGTATACACAGATGATTGCATAAGCAGTCACCCCAAAATTCTTATCATCAAGTTTTCCGATGACACAGCCATCTTGGGTCTTATGGACACAGACACAGATATTTCCAGTTATAGTTTGGAGGTTGCTAAGTTTGTGCAATGGTGTGAGGACCACCACCTCATTGTAAACACACAAAAAACAGAAGAAATTATTTTCGATCCGGGGCACCTGGGGGACCATTCTCCTACACTGGTCCACGGTGCCCACATTGCCCAGGTCCATTCATATAAATATCTGGGTCTTCATATTGATGACAACTTGTCGTGGAATGTCCATGTGAACTCTGTATGCTCTAGGATTCAACAGCGACTCTACTTTCTACGGAGACTCAGGGTGTTTGGGGTCGGACAGAGGGTGCTTTTGTTGTTTTATTCTGCTGTTATAGAGAGCATTTTACGTTATGGAATTTCTGTTTGGTTTGGCAACTTATCAGTTAAATCAAGATCACAAATCAATAGACTGGTTAACACGGCAATGAAAGTGATGGGGGTGAGAAATCATCCCACCCTCCAAATGCTTTTTGAGAAAACTGTAATTAGACAAGCTAGGAAAATTACTGCTGACCCCTCCCATGTTTTGCATATAGAATACGAACTGCTTCCATCTGGTAGACGCTACAGAGTCCCAATCAAAAACAAAAAACGATACCTCAACAGATACAAGAACTCTTTCATCCCCATATCAGTTAGTCTCCTAAACTCGGGTCATAATAAGCATCTACTGTAACTATGATGCACTTGCACTTTAATTGTATGTTTGCACATGTTTGCACTGTCTTGTGGTTTGCACTGTTTTGTATGTAGCAGCCGTATGTATGTCCAAGACAAATTTCCCTTGGGATAAATAAAATAATCTTGAATCTTGAATCTTGAATCTTGAATTAACCATTAATTAACATTAACTAATGTTTAATAAGGGTGCATTCATTAAGGGATGGTTAATGCTTAATAAGCATTGATTAACCACCTTAATAAACATGTCTAGTAATGCTTAATAAGTATTAATTAATTAACCTTAACTAATGTGTCTAGCAATCATTTACTAATGCTGTTCATGTTAACCAAGCCTTAGTTAACATGAACAACAGCATTATTAAATGATTAAGAGTATGAGTAAGGTATTAACTTATAGGCTACATTATTTAATAGCATAAAGTCTTTATCTTAACACATTCACTGCCAACAGTTTTTTCCAATCAGTAGGTAGCTTCTGCCAAGGTTTTTTTTGAGGATTCTGGCTCATCTTTCAAGAGCCGAGGATTATTTTCTGCTAGGACTTTGTGAACACAAAATATCTCAAAAGAACTAATAGAATGTGTGCTTTCTCTGTCTAAAAGAGTTAGTTAGTTTTTATCATGTTCTGTTATGAAGCATTAGCAGTTGAATACAGCATGGTTTCAGAGATTTTCAGAGAGTTTTGAGATAAATGGATTTTTAGAACCACCTCACGTGCCTGTGATTATGGGTGCCCTTGGGCAAGTGTGTATACTGTATTGTGTTTGTGTGTGTGTGTGTGTGTGTGTGTGTGTGTGTGTGTGTGTGTGTGTGCGTGCGTGCGTGATTCGATAGAACAGGCAGAACAGTCACTTTAACCATTTATTTTTGGCATCAGTGAGACATCAGACATCTAAACAATATAGTTCTGAACAGTAATTTCCTCCATAACAGCACCCCCACCCCCATCTCCTTCAAACTCCTCCCTCCGTGGGTGTGTCTCTGGTGGCTTTGCAGCGTTTGTCACAGGCGAGTATCTGCTGCCTGTCTGTGCTGGCTGGCTGCTGGCGGCCGCTCGTCGGGCGAGTCTGGATGGGGCTCGTTCGTTTCTGGGTTTTCGGTTGTGTGGTGGGATGAAGCTGCGTGCGATTCTGGGCTTTCTGCTGGTGTTTCAAAGTCTATTTTTGGAATCGCCCACCGTTGTGCGCCAGCGCGAAAGCGTTTTCGCCAAACCATTTTCATGAGAATGGCTTCCTCACGCTTTTTCCTGGTGTTTTTGCTCGGCTTCCTCTAGTCTGGAGAGCACTGTCGCCACTTAGTGGGTCGGTAAAATAGGTTATACACATTCAATAGCTCCCATATATTTATAGGAGATGTAAAAGGGTTTGATCCACGTCCCACCGTCATTTTTTTTTTTTTTTTTTTTGAGATAACTCGTCCACGGCAGTCAACCGTTGGATTTTTTTTGACGAGTTGACTCGTCGACGGCAGTGAACGTGTTAATAAAGGAATGAAGGTTGTCATGTTCCAGTATGTTTCACTAATGTTAAAAGATCACAAAGAGTATTAATACAGTAATTTATACAATTAGGCTGAAATAGCTATTGTAATAAATCATTGACATTGACACAATAACATATTATCTAGCTGTGACTTGGTCAGAATGGGGTTAATTTTATTTGTTGTAGCATTGCATTAAGGCAATAAGTAAATTCTAAAGAAGACTGGCTTGACTAATCAGCTGATCAGATTTGACCTGCTGGCATCATGGCTGGCATTTTTGCTGCTGTCGCTCCTATACAAGGAGATAACCATCTACATCTACTGTAGATCACGATCTAGATCACCACTGTAACTGCCTCACATCGCCAGTTTTAAATTTGTAGTTGGCATCCTGCTAATTTTATTTTTGTTTTGGTCCTACCATTAATCTCGTAGTCTAGAGGCGGAACTAATCTGACGCACCCGTGTTTATCGGACAATTGAGAACATAACACACACCTTGATACCACATGCAAGCAGAGCAACCAGGTGCCACGGAGCCAAGAGCTCACCAAAGAAAGCAAATAAAAGATTAAACTCCGAACCTGCCTAGAGGAAGGAGGACCTAGAAGCAAGACGTTTTATCCCCTTTAGTAACAAGCAGCCTACGAGTTACGTTTAGAGTTTTAAGTTTGTTTCTGTCTGATACATGTGTTCTGTGTTGTGCTAATGTGCTAGCTAGCATGGTAATGTTGGTCAAGTCTGCTGTCACTGGTTGTGGTGATTGTTTGAGGCTAATTTTTGGCGTATTTCCTCTTGTTGTGGTGGTGCAAGGAGTGATTAAGCACATTGCTAGCTAATGTGTCAGGGGACAGCAGTGTCTTGTCTTGTGTGTGTCTCTTTTCCCCCTGTGTTTCCCCCTTCCCTTAGGTGTGTGTGTGTAGTGGGCGGAGTTCTGCACCTGGTACCTGGGCTGCTGCACGGCTGGCGGTGATCTGCTAATCACCAAACACCTTTACATATACCTTGGCTCTCCAGTGACACGTCGCCAGATTGTTTAGTCTCCATACGTGGTAGTACGCCTAGCCACTCTAGTGATTTATAGCTCCTGTGTCTTCATTGATGGATACCTTTTTTGACTCGTGATTTTTCCTGTGTTCAGGTCTCCTGATCTCTGCCGCCAGCTGTCTACATTTCCTGGGTTCATGATTACACGTCTGCTGCCTGGATCATCATCCCTGCCAGCCTGCCTGTCTCCTGCTCACTCCTGCAAAATTACCTTTTTCAATTTAAATCTTGTTATACGTTGGATCTGTCTCCGTGTCCGCTTTTGGGTCCTGCTCTTTAATGTTGTGACAGAACAATCTGGCCAACATGGACCCAGCAGACATGGACCACCTCCGAAATGCGATAACAAACCAAGGGATTTTGCTTGGGGAACATGACACGTTGCTCCGGCGTGTAGTTGACTCTCTACAAGAGCTGACTACTGGCTTAGGACAACTTGCTATTGCTCCATCCGCTGCTGCTGGCGCTCCTCTCGTCAATGTGCCTCCTGCTCAGCCTGCCCCTGTCCCGGCTGCTCCACCCCTCGTCACTCGGGAACCCCCCGTGCCTACCCCGGAGCGTTATACGGGGGATTTAGGAGCCTGTGGCAGATTCCTTTTTCAGTGCTCCCTTGTATTCTCACAACAACCAGGTACATTTAATTCTGACCAGTCACGTATAGCCTACATTATGGGGTTGTTATCCAGGAGGGCAGCTCAGTGGGTGACCGCCTTGTGGGAGAACCATAACCACGATCCTGTTTGTACGTCTTTCCCGGGGTTCACTGCCGAGCTCCGGAAGGTTTTTGATCACCCCGTCGAGGGCAAGGAGGCGGCCAGCAAACTCCTTTCCCTACGGCAAGGTGCCCGTTCTGTGGTGGAATTTTCTGTTGACTTTAGAATTTTAGCAGCAGAGAGCGGGTGGGATGAGATCGCGTTACGCGGCGTTTTTGTTCATGGCTTATCGGACATTATTAAAGATGAGCTAGCTGCACGCGATGAGATAGACAGTCTTGACTCCCTCATTTCCCTGTCTATCCGGCTGGATAATCGCCTACGTGAACGCCGTAGGGAGAGAGGGGCCCGTCCATCACCTTTATCTTCTGTTCTACGCTCTTAACCTCCTGTGTATCATGCCACCTCTGCTACCCATCCCTCCTCCGGCAGTTTTGTCAGCTCCTCTACTTCACTCGACCCGGAGGAGCCAATGCAGCTGGGCAGAGCGCACCTCACTCAGGCCGAGAGGCAGCGACGTATCTCAATCACCTCACATCCTCTGCAGTTGCTTTCTCCTGGACACCTGAGGCTGAGGCAGCCTTTGCAAGATTCAAACAGCTCTTCACCACCGCTCCTGTGTTACTTCACCCAGACCCCACCATGCATCGGAGACGGGGGTGGGGGCCATACTCTCTCAGCGATCCCCAAGAGACGCTAAGGTACACCCGTGTGCTTTCTTCTCCTTCACTCTTAATCCAGCTCAATGGAACTATGATGTGGGAAACCGTGAGCTACTAGCTGTTGTGTTGGCTTTGGATGAGTGGAGGCACTGGGTGGAGGGGGCTGAGCATCCCTTTATTGTCTGGACCGACCACAAAAATCTCTCATACCTCCGTTCTGCAAAACGCCTAAACTCCTGCCAGGCCCGGTGGGCGTTATTCCTAGGGAGATTCAATTTCACTATCACTTACTGTCCTGGCTCTCGTAATGGTAAACCTGATGCCCTCTCCCGCCAAGCTGACCCAGAGAGAACCAGTTCCCTGCCTGAGCCCATCCTACCTCCTTTCTGTGTCATCGGTGATGCTTGTCCGAGAGGCCCACCGCACTCAGCCAGACCCAGGCAACGGCCCAGCTAACTGTCTTTTTGTCCCGGATTCAGTTAGGTCTCCAGTGTTGCAGTGGGGCCACTCTTCCAAGTTGTCCTGTCATCCGGGTATCCAGCGCACCCTCGACTTCCTCAGGCGACGGTTCTGGTGGTCCTCCATGGCAGCAGATACTAAGGCCTTTGTGTCTGCCTGCTCTGTCTGTGCCCGCAGCAAAGCCTCCCACCAGCCTCCAGCTGGGTTACTGCGGCCCCTGCCTGTGCCTCGCCGCCCTTGGTCCCATATTGCAGTTGACTTTGTTACCGGGCTACCTCCCTCAGAAGGTAACACAGTAACTTTAACTATTGTTGATCGGTTCTCAAAGCCGGTGCACTTTGTCCCTCTCCCTAAACTGCCCTCTGCCGCAGAGACTGCTGAGCTCCTCGTAATACATGTGTTTAAGCCCCATGGACTTCCCCGGGACATTGTGTCGGACAGAGGGCCCCAGTTCACTTCCAGGGTCTGGAAGGCCTTCTGTGCGGCTATAGGGGCCACAGTCAGCCTCTCCTCTGGATACCATCCCCAATCCAATGGGCAGACAGGGCGGGCCAATCAAGACCTTGGAGCGGCCCTGAGGTGTATCACCGCTCGCCACCCATCCAACTGGAGCAAACAGCTGCCATGGGTGAGTGGAGTATGCGCAAGATTCCCTCACCTGTTCAGTGACAGGTATGTCACCCTTTATGGCCTCTCTGGGCTATCAACCGCCCCTTTTCTCCAGCCAAGAAGAAGAAGTGGCTGTTCCCTCCGTCCGGGCAAATCTCCGGCGTTGCCGCCGGATTTGGAGAGAGGCACGGGCAGCGCTCCTCCGGACTGCAGCCCGCAACCAGCGCCTGGCTGACCGCCATCGCACCCCTGCACCCCCCTACCAGCCCGGTCAGAAGGTATGGCTTTCCTCTCGAGACTTGCCATTGAATGTTAAGTCCCACAAGTTGGCACCTTGCTTTGTCGGCCCGTTTGAGGTGGATAAGGTAGTGAACCCCATGGCTGTCCGCCTAAAGCTACCGGCATCATTAACGATTCACCCCACCTTTCATGTGTCTTTGTTCAAGCCTGTTTCTTCCAGCCCGTTGTGCCCTCCGGCCGAGTCCCCACCACCCCCCCGGTTCGTTGATGGCGGCCTAGTCTACACCGTGCGGCGGATTCTGGATTCCCGCCGCAAGGGTTGTGGTTTTCAGTTCCTGGTGGACTGGGAGGGATATGGGCCTGAGGAGAGGTCCTGGGTCTCCAGGAGCCTTATTTTGGACACTTCCCTGCTGAAGGATTTTTTCCGGGACCATCCGGATAAGCCTGGTAGAATGCCAGGAGGCGTCCGTTGAGGGGGGGGGTGCTGTCAGGGGACAGCAGTGTCTTGTCTTGTGTGTGTCTCTTTTCCCCCTGTGTTTCCCCCTTCCCTGAGTGTGTGTGTGTAGTGGGCGGAGTTCTGCACCTGGTACCTGGGCTGCTGCACGGCTGGCGGTGATCTGCTAATCACCAAACACCTCTACATATACCCTGGCTCTCCAGTGACTCGTCGCCAGATTCTTTAGTCTCCATACGTGGTATAGTACGCCTAGCCACTCTAGTGATTTATAGCTCCTGTGTCTTCATTGATGGATACCTTTTTTGACTCGTGATTTTTCCTGTGTTCAGGGTCCCTATTCTCCCACAGGCCTTCGGCGCTAAAACGGGCCTTAAACGCAAAAAAACGTGCCTTGCGCCTGTTTCGGGAAAATAGCAATAGGCTTTAGGCTGCCAAATGCGCTTTAGGCCGAATGGGCGTGGCGGAGTCCCTGAATGCGCCAAAGTGGGCGTGTCGGCGCTAAATACCGGCGTACTCGTATCTTCCAGCCATCTTCCGACCTGGCCTACTTTTAGCGCTTTGCGCTTTTGAAAAGCAGGCCTAAAGCAGGATTCTGTGCACCGGGGACAGGAAAGTGAATGGAGAATACAATATATAGAAAAAAATACTTTAGAATACAATAGAATATAAGATTGCAACCCTTCTCAGGCTTTGGGTGAAGCTGTAATGCAGTTTCATAAATTTAGTTTAGGCTATCATAATAATCCCCATTTATGTGTAATATAGCTCTACGTTTTATTACCCCCCCCCCCCCCCCCCGAAATTAGCTAGGCTACTAATATTACTAATATTCCTAATTAATATGTATTATTATTTCATTCAGATAATTGACATTATAGGCATGTACCGTAAAATACCAATTAGAAGCCGACTTCCAAATTGCCGCGGGTCCCATATATAAGCGGGGTCTGGATACATATTTTGTACATAAAAGCAGGTCCCAATTTGACGCCCGGTTAGTTTTTTCAATGTTTTCTTTTTACCTTTGCGACATCCTGTTGAATGCATCTCCCAAACACAACGAAGAAGAAAAATCGGATGAAGAATACGAACAACGAGGAAACGGGAACAACGAGAAAAAAAAAACACATGCACGAAACTTGCTGATCAAAATTCGTTTTCCCTCAACATCTGATGATTCTGAAAATTGTGTAGGCATTTCCTGAAGATTTTTATACACTAAATTATTTTGAGAAATGTGCCTATGGTATATTTCCCTGCCAGCGGGCATAGAAGTCCGCTTCTAATTGGTATTTCACCGCTCTTTCACATGTGCGCTACTGAAGAGGGTGCTCCGTGAGTGATGAACAGCGGAGGAGGCAGCGCATGCAACAAATAATCTGCTCACATGATGATCATGTTCTCTCACCTTCAGCGGAGAAAGTTTAGTGGTAAATACCGGTAGGTCACAGTTCAGCTCAAATTTTATTTGATTTCATGTACAGGCCAGAACTGGCATGCAATGTGCTCTGCTGCGCTGAGAGGGAGGCGCGGCTCTCCCCATAGACAAGCAATCGTGTGGGGTGCTGACTGTAGCCAACTCATTAAAATAAATGGTTTAAATAAACAATTTCATACTATTTACAATCTTTGCTGAGCAATATTTTTGTACAAAAATAATTAAAGCAGGTCCCAAACTGCCGCAGGTCCCATATTGACGCGGGGTCTGGCTACATATTTTGTCAATTAACGCCGGGCTAATAATTGGTATTTTACGGTATTTACATGCTTGCAGTATTTTAACTGCAGTTAGATTGCTTTGAGAAGCATAATAATATGGAATAATAGCCTATATATGGAGATAGACAGACCGGATGAAGGGAGGGGGGGGCGGCGGAGCCCTTGGCTTTGTCTGGTTTTACCGGATTTGTCCAGGAATTGGAGCTTAAAAGGCAAGCGTGTGTCTCTTCCCTGCAATTCTCCAATGAGCGGACAATGCATAATTTTACGCTTAAAAGGCGTGGTTATAATGGTTGAGGCTGAGTTTAGCGCCGATACCAAGATATCAAGTGCGCCTTTCCACGCCCACTGCTTTGCGCTGCGGCTGGCGCTCGGCCTAGAAACTGCGCCGCTGCAACGATAGAGCCCCAGGTCTCCTGATCTCTGCCGCCAGCTGTCTACATTTCCTGGGTTCATGATTACACGTCTGCTACCTGGATCATCATCCCTGCCAGCCTGCCTGTCTCCTGCTCACTCCTGCAAAATTACCTTTTTCAAATTAAATCTTGTTATACGTTGGATCTGTCTCCGTGTCCGCTTTTGGGTCCTGATCTTTAATGTTGTGACATAATGCCTCTGTTTTGTTTATATGAGTTACTAGTTACAGTATGTAACTATGGTTCTGTGACTAAGCACATTATCTAATGCTTATCTTTTCTTTATAAAGTTACTATGTATCTACAGTTCCTGATACTTGAATTACATTTACATTTACACAATTTACATTTTGTTTTATAAAATTATTAATTAATGTAACTGCACTTTTGATACCTGAGAGTATAGATCCACACATTGTTGTACAACTAAAATGAGATTCAAATTTAAGTTATATGTAGGTTTACTGTACCCTTATTGTAAAGTGTTACCACCAAAGGTTGCAAAACACAATTCAGATACCTATCTGACAGAATTTCTTATTGTGATAAAATGTAAACTTTTAATAGGTTAAACCTGACAAATCTCACATTCTCAACTTCCCTATAACTGTTCCACACTCAGTTTAGTCAAATCTTACATGTATACTCAGTGCAACATGAGGTTTGACTACACTCCTGCCAAAACAACAGTTCTGTATAGCTACTGGTATTTATTTTGGCTTGTACCAAAGAGCGCTTTTGTCTTTTAATCAGCCTTTTTGTATAACCATGACCAAAGCTTAAAATAGCACACACATTACAATTCACCATCTGCCAAATCAACTGCGCGTAATGTTTGTAATGAAAACCTGCAGACTCTTAAGGCTTTTGCAGACCAAGTCCGTATTTTTCGCCCGAAATTGTCGCAGGTTTTAATATAAGTACGACCTCATGTTGTGTCACTCACGTTTACACACTGACTCCGAAACTTTAGTCCGTCATTAAAGTTTTCCGAACAGGTTTAGATTTAGAAACGCACACGAAAACAAACGTGTGTGAAAAAACATTTAGGCCTCATGGCACGGCTGAAAACCACGGAAACAGTCTCATCACCTATTCACCTTATGTAGCCCCGCCCACATGACCCATTGTGTCACGACTTCCTGTTCAAAACGCCGGATGTTTTACCTGCTCAAATCTAGTTTGACTCACATATGAGTCCGACTAGATTTATGAGTCACAGGAAGGGTAAACACAATCAGAACTTCCGATTGTGTTACATGCAATGTAATTAGCTTCATTAAAAGGACCTTTAGGGATTTAGGGCCCTATTCTCCCACAGGCCTTCGGCGCTAAAACGGGCCTTAAACGCAAAAAAAACGTGCCTTGCGCCTGCCTCGGGAAGATATCAACATGGCTTTAGGCTGCCAAATGCGCTTTAGGCGGAATGGGCGTGGCTTAGTCCCAGAATGGGCGAGAATGGGCGTTTCGGCCTTAAATACCGGCCTAATGATATCTTGCCACCTGGCGTAAACTTAGCGCTTTGCGCTTTTGAAAACCAGGCCTATTCAGTGCCCTGGTTGTGCGGAGCGCTCCTCTGCCCTTTCCTCTGTCCCTTCTCTCTGTGTCACTCCCTCTCTCTTACTCATCAGTCTGACAGGCACAATACGGACTGCTTGAAAAAAAGTTTGCCGGTTCTCTCTCTCTCTCAGAAAAAATAAGTTGTTCTACCTACATATTTTAACAACATGACTGTTTTTTCTAACATGACAGTTTTGACTGAGCCCGTGACATTCAGAGGCTATTGCATCATCCTACCTGTGCAGTGAAGGAACGAGATCATTGTGGGCAAACATTCACTGCCTGCCTTCCCTGCAACAGCCAGACATGTGAAATCTCCCAGCATGCACTGGGCTAATCCATTTAGATAATAAATTGCATAAAAATTTGCCTAAATAGATAGAAAGGTACATGGAAATAGATCTAAATAATGTCTCATGTTCCCACAACATGCTATTCAATAATGAGAGACTAATAGAAAGTATAACAAGCTTTAATGATACAACAAATTAATTTTGGCGTATGACTCCATGATATGGTGACGCTCTCCTGAGATGATGAGAAGGCGTCGTCAGTGAAGAATAGGATAGGAAATCCCCCATAGGGAAGTCTTCAATCAGGAGTCATGACGATGGTGGTGGTCAGGGGAGGAGGTGGGGTGAAAACAACTGCTTCAGCGATGATGATCAGCAACTGAGAATGACATGGCACATACACAGCACATAGCAAACAGAGTAAAACATGGACCCTGATATACTACGCTGATTAGGTGATTGGGATCAGCTGGAGAGGAATACCTTGGGCTGATTGGTTATTGCCACATGTGTGGTAAACTGTGAATGGGTGAGGAGACAGCATCAGAGAAAGGGGGCGAGCCTAACAATGAATGGGTTATACATCCTCAAAGAAAGGGGGCGTGCACTGTGATATGACGAACTGGGCATTGGCTGTTAAGTAGTCTTCATTATTGAAAATAGTCCAAGACATCATTTGTAGAACATTTCAATATTGGACAAAATAAAATGCGAAATCCAAACACAACCCTATGTGAAACATATATGTCATCCTGGGCCTATATATATCCCTCGTCGATTTAACGTGATTTAGATAAGTGACAGCGTAATGTGCTTCTACTGTCATGTGCTATACTGTGATGTCTGCTCCAATAACTTGGCCTTACTTCACATTTAGTTTTACAATAAAAACACATTTCTGCAATGACTTTACATAATGTAAGCTATATTTATGTGCATCATCCTGTGCAGCAGGGGAGGGAAAACGATATCTTTCTGGACAAACTTTCACCAATCTAATTAATCTCATCATATAGGGATAGGCTATATTTTTCTAGCTGATGCGTTTAGAACATTCTTTTCACTTTGATCTTGCTATAGTGTAGCGTATTTACATGCTTGCAGTATTTAAACTGCAGTTAGATTGGTTTGAGAAGCATAATAATATGGAATAATAGCCTATATATGGAGACAGACAGACGGGATGAAGGGAGGGGGGGGGGGGAGCAGATCGCTTAGCTTGTCTGGTTTTAGTGGATTTCTCCGTGGAATTGGAGCTTAAAAGGCAAGCTTGTGACTCTTTACTGCACTTCACCAATGAGCAGACTGTGCATAATTTTACGCTTAGATATCGAGTGGGCTGGTCCACGCCCACTGCGCTGGGCGTTCAGCGCAGTTTATAGGCTGATACAACGATAGGGGCCTTAATGTTTGGGGTTTTGGACACCATGCTGGAGACTGACCAGCTCATTTTAAGACTGATGTTTAGACAGCATATCCCACAAATAAAGCTATTTTCATATGTTTCTAGTTTGCTGTCAAAGTGAAAATCAACAAAGAATTCCTTATTTTGTAACTCATTCCCACCATTGAAGTGTTTTGACGTCAATCCGTGTTTTCACCACCATGTGATAGATGATGCTCTTGGCAGTGCTACTTCACTCCTAAAGTTGCCCAGAAGCCAGAGTTATTATCCCACAAAACCAGCAAGCGGAGGGGGGGGGGGGGGGTTGGAATCTCCCATCAGGAGGAAGCTCCCTAAAACACCTCCAGCCTGGTGCCTCAAAGCGCTGCAATGAGAAGCTTTCCCTCATGCTGTCAGATGGACTTGCGACAGTCACTCAAAGCTTTTTCACCAGACGCTCATAAATGCACACAAATCACGTCTCCTTTCAGGTAGATTAGTATTCCTGGTAACCCTTCCTTTTACAGTCCGGTAATTACCAGGTATTTACCCGGTAACTACCAGGTAATTACCGGGTAATTACTAGATATTTTTCCCTGAAAACTACCAGGTATTTACTTGGTAATTACCTGGTATTTACCCAGTAATTATAGATAACAGATTGTAAATCTCCACTATCACTATCAATTTGTCTAAATGACCGTGTTAGTGTGACAATAACTCAGATATTTACAAGGTAATTACCAGGTATATACTTTACAATGGACAGGTTTTTACGCGGTAACTACCAGGTATTTACCTGGTAATTAGAAGTAATGACTAGATATTTTCTTGACAACTACCAGGCATTTCCAGTAATTATAGATTACAGAATATAAACCTTCCACTATTACCCATCAATTCATCTAAATGTGACCGTGTTAGTGTGACAATAACTCAGATATGTACAAGGTAATTACCAGGTATATTCTCGACAATGGACTGGTATTTAATATGAAGGAAATGCTGGGTAAATACCAGGTAATTACCGGATAAATACCTGGGAGTTATCTGGTAAGTACCTAGTAAATACTGGGTAAATACCTGGTAAGTACAGGGGAAATATCTGAGTTATTGCCAGGTAACACGGTCAAACACAACCTGATGGGTAATAGTGGAGGATTAGCTATACGTATAAAAGAAAAAAGTCTGCACTCTGGAGCATACTTGAAGACTTGGAGTTTATTAACGTTTCGGTTCAACAACCTTCATCAGAATGGAGACCAACAGGACAAGCATTCACATATATGGAACAGCCCAGCCAATCACAGCATCTCACCTAATAGCCCACAGGTGTGCTCACTAATTGTTCAGAGGGTGTGTCCATAGGTCCTGCTCCATCATCACACTCCACACGACCGACCACAAAACACATCACAAAATAATGCAAAATGCATAATACAAAAAATGCATAATACAAAACACCAATGCGAACACAACACATGTTTTCAAGACAATGGGGAAGAGACCAAAACGGAACTCCACTACCACTGAAACATAGTTAATACAATACAGTAGAAATAAAGTTAAGGAATGTCAAAATTAACCAAAATGCAATGAATAGGATTCAAAAGCCTGGCAATCAAGAAATTAAGATAACATAGGTAGAAATTTTTTAAAAAACCTAGCAATCAAATTTTTTTGAGATAACCTAGGTAGAAAGAACAGAAAAACAAGAAAAACAATGCCATACAATATCCCTGTAATTGGAGGGAGGGGGGGGGGGGGTTGTAGTTTGGCCTACAGAAAAGGTCTGAGGTCAAAAGACTCATTGAGCCCTCTAGCAACAGTATCCAAAGTGGCGATCCAAAAAGCCTCTCTCTTGAGAAGTAAAAGATTGATATCTCCACCTCTAGGTGGCGTCGTGACCTGCTCAATACCTATATATTTGAGTGATGAAATGGGGTGTTGTGCTTGAGCAAAATTTTGCTCAAGCACAACACAGATTGATATCTCCACCTCTAGGTGGCGTCGTGACCTGCTCAATACCTATATATTTGAGTGATGAAATGGGGTGTTGTGCTTGAGCAAAATTTTGCTCAAGCACAACACCCCATTTCATCACTCAAATATATAGGTATTGAGCAGGTCACGACGCCACCTAGAGGTGGAGATATCAATCTTTTACTTCTCAAGAGAGAGGCTTTTTGGATCTCCACTTTGGATACTGTTGCTAGAGGGCTCAATGAGTCTTTTGACCTCAGACCTTTTCTGTAGGCCAAACTACAACCCCCCCCCCCCCCTCCCTCCAATTACAGGGATATTGTATGGCATTGTTTTTCTTGTTTTTCTGTTCTTTCTACCTAGGTTATCTCAAAAAAATTTGATTGCTAGGTTTTTTAAAACATTTCTACCTATGTTATCTTAATTTCTTGATTGCCAGGCTTTTGAATCCTATTCATTGCATTTTGGTTAATTTTGACATTCCTTAACTTTATTTCTACTGTATTGTATTAACTATGTTTCAGTGGTAGTGGAGTTCCGTTTTGGTCTCTTCCCCATTGTCTTGAAAACATGTGTTGTGTTCGCATTGGTGTTTTGTATTATGCATTTTTTGTATTATGCATTTTGCATTATTTTGTGATGTGTTTTGTGGTCGGTCGTGTGGAGTGTGATGATGGAGCAGGACCTATGGACACACCCTCTGAACAATTAGTGAGCACACCTGTGGGCTATTAGGTGAGATGCTGTGATTGGCTGGGCTGTTCCATATATGTGAATGCTTGTCCTGTTGGTCTCCATTCTGATGAAGGTTGTTGAACCGAAACGTTAATAAACTCCAAGTCTTCAAGTATGCTCCAGAGTGCAGACTTTTTTCTTTTATACGTATAGCTTTGTTAGTCTAGCACCTGGTTTGCATAGTGGATGTGCAGACGCTTCTCTCTACTAATAGTGGAGGATTGTAATCTACAATTACCGGGAAAGTACGAGGTAATACCAGGGAAACAAACCACGCTTCCTTTTACAGTACACACCACCGTTTTGGAGTGTACGTGGTACAAGTTTCTAATTACTGGGTAATTACCATGTCAATACCGCGTTACCGGGTAAACATTGATTAAAGGCTGGTAAGTACCAGGTAATTACCAGGTAAATATTCAGTAAATACTTCTTATTAGGTAGTTACCAGGTAAATACCAGTCCATTGTCGAGTATATACCTGGTAATTAATTACCTTGTACATATCTGAGTTATTGTCACACTAACACGGTCACATTTATATGAATTGATGGGTAATAGTGGAAGGTTTATATTCTGTAATCTATAATTACTGGGTAAATGCCAGGTAATTACCAGGTAAAACCTGGTAGTTGTCAAAAAAATATCTAGTCATTACCAGGTATTTACCTGGTAATTACCAGGTTATTACCCAGGAGATACTTCTAATTACCAGGTAAATACCTGGTAGTTACCGGGTAAATACCTGTCCATTGTCGAGTATATACCTGGTAATTACCTTGTAAATATCTGAGTTATTGAGTCACACTAACACGGTCACATTTAGACAAATTGATGGGTGATAGTGGAGATTTACAATCTGTAATCTATAATTACTGGGTAAATACCAGGTAATTACCAAGTAAATACCTGGTAGTTTTCAGAACAATATCTAGTAATTACCAGGTAATTACCAGGTATTTACCCGGTAACTACCAGGTAATTACCAGGTAAATACTTCTAATTACCAGGTAATTACCTGGTAGTTCCCGGGTAAATACCTGGTAATTACCGGACTGTAAAAGGAAGGGTTACCGCTTAGTGCAATGTTAATCATCAGGGTTTTGTTAATGGGTAACGCTCAGTAAAATTGACAGCTTAGCATCTTTCTCTCCTAACGTTAGCATTTGTTTTTCAGCACGTGGGGCGTTGTCTCAACTTGTCTGAAGGAGTGATTCAGGATCAACGTAAGAAGGTTGGGTGTAATGCAATACAATCGTAATGTTAATAGCTCATTTAACCTAGCTCCTTAATATGCTAGCAGGTAGTTTGTCTCAGTTTAGACAAGTCTCGACATGCCTGTCATGGAGATGGGCCAGAGGCGCGCGTATTAGCTGCTAGAGCATTGCTGCTCTAATCAGACTTTGGTTGAGTTTTGCACATTTTATGCAGTTTCTAGGATAAAACAATGAATCCAGTAGGCATAATGTTGCTTAAAAAAAGATGTAGTATGCATTTTTGGTAGTTGGGCTTTACAGATAAGAAATTGCTTTCAGCAGTGACTGAGATTCTTAAAGTGAAGGCTTTCATTTCAACTCTTAACAGTAGTATTGACTTATTTGGGGCCCATCACAAATCAAGTATGAATCAACATGTGTTCAGTGACTGACTGTGTACAAATAGAAGTATATACTTATCATTTTAATATGTCTTATTGTAAATGTTTGGCCACTTGGCTGACAGTTTGCATCTGTGAATTACTAGACTTGGAGCAGTTTTGGAGAGATGCAACCATGTTCCCAAAGGTGAAATACCAGGGTACAAAGAAGTACATCAGATTACAACCAGGTTTCACGTATCTTGACTTCATTAATGAAGGTGAGTACTTAAGATGTGTAGTAAATGGTACTACAGTATCTGCGTTATGTCGTTCATGCACAAATGACATCACTGGCATCAACTCTCAATAACTGTGAAGCGTCAAATACGGCTGGGTGATCTAGCTAAAAAGTATATCAATGTCAAATATTTCATATCAGTCGATATAGATGATTATTGATAAGTAAATGTTTAATGACCTGTTTTCATTATTAAAAAACATGAAAAGAAAATGAGGTTTGCATCTAACCACATAATTTCGAACTATCTTGTTTTCAAGGCACACATGTAGTAATTGTAATGGAAAACATTTGGTAACATGTATTTCATGGTATTTCATGACACTTTTTACTTAAGCTCATTTGCCCCATCCCCCCACATAACCAAGATACACCCTGCCTTTACCGACAGCCAGCTCATCTGTTTTAAGAGACTAGGTTTTGCACATTTCATAATATGCCGAAGCAATCCAAAGCTTTTCATATATTGGGCAATATATGAATATATATAAGGAGATAACGGTAATATTGTTAACCAGTGAAATCTTGTGCTATTTTAGAGGTGCATTGATGAATCAATTATGCATTATGTGCAGTTCTAATCCTGCTTCAATTATCTTATCTGGTGTCATGTTTATCGCCCTCTAGTCAAAAACAAGTTTGGGCTTGCTGACACAGCTGAACTTCACATCTTTGATGAGACGGACACCGCAGTGGAGGAAGACATCCTTCCTGGACTGCTGGAGGCCCGTCCTGAGTTGTGCCTGACAATCCAGGACAGCATTTCAACCTCTGAGGTTACCTCAGCAGCGGAAGGTACCACAGACTTGGCCGACTCTGCTCAGTACGTGGGGTAGTCCACCGCATGGGGGACACCGCAGAGAGACTGTCGCTGCTCAGAGCTTGGGACTCCCTGCCGCGTCGCCACTGAGCCAGTCGGTCGGCATGTAGGCATCTCTTCCAAGCAGCAACCGTGGGGTTTCGTGGTTGTCTTTAGGCAAGTTGAATGGACAACTTGGTTAAGGTTAGAGTTATGGTTTGGGTTAGGACTAAATAACAAAAACCTTGCATGTGATTTTGGACATGAGTGATTGGTCAAGGTTAGTTAGTGTATAAATATCAAGTTAACCCAATCGGAGGCAGAGTATAGGTGGGTTATCCTGCACAGGCGGCACGACTTTACAAAGCCAACTTCCGCTGCTGTGGTCACCTCCTTGCGAACGTCCAACCATTTTGCCTGCACCCAGGTCCCATGTGTTTTTCTGCTGCACATATCTTGTTGAAGTGAGAATGCTTTTACTATTTTTCCGTTGGTGCTTTTGGCCGCACCAAGCTAAATCATGTCATCTACTATACAGGGTTCGTACTTTTATGAAAAACTTGAAAAAATAATGGAATTTAAAAATGGGTATTTCCTGACCTGGAAAGTAATGGAAAAAATATTAACAAAAAATATTGGTAACAACGTTACTGCTAGTGTGATCCCCATCACCGGCTTTTTCACCACAGCGACGACAACTGTTGGCGAGCAGCTGAATGACTCCCTCGGCTACCAAGCAGGGGCTGATGCTCTAATGATCTATGACATTTGTCCTAACTGTGGAGGTAACATAGGTAAAGACAGAGGTTGCGTTAGACTTTTGTAATCTGTCATTTTGACAGACTGTCATTCCAATTATTACCTGTGTTATAGGGGTGTCACGATATTATAATTTCTACTCCAATACCAATACCCAGGAAAATATCTGTACTCGATACCATTTTTGATACCACTGGAGGGGCGGGATGACGAGACATCAAGAGGCATAAAAATAAAATTAGGCAGATGGACGGACAGATGAACACTTCTCTATAATCCAGGCCTGATAAAACGTAAATTTAGACAGCAGATTAGCTGCTCTTAGCCATCAGAGCATGTTTAGCTTGTAGAAGAAACAGATAGCCAATGATAGATAGGAAGGGAAAATCTGAGTTTTCATTAAAATATATAGTTAGCACCCGGCTACGTCCAGACTTGTTACTGTGGTCTGAGGTAGAGAAGAGAGTTTATTTTATCGAACTCACAGTCCCGTGGGAAGATCGAGTTGAGGAGGCTTATGAGCGCAAGAAAGCTAGGTATGCTGAAATGGCAGCAGAGGCAGAGCAGCGAGGTTGGAGGGCTCGAGTGTGGCCTGTAGAGGTGGGCTGCCGTGGTTTTGTGGCAAAGTCCGTTATTGCCTTACTAACTGAGTTGGGCATTCGGGGACGGAGCCTGAAGCTTGCGGTTAGCAACATGTCTCAGGCAGCAGAACGAGCAAGTGAATGGCTGTGGAGGAAACATGCTAGCTGGGGAGCTCGCTAAGGTAAGATTGATTGTTTGTTGTTGGTCATGAGTAACGGTCCGCATCAACAGGGCTGAATCATTGACAGTGGCGGTGTAGTTAGAGATTGTTTGTTGTTGGTCATGATTGACGGTCCGCATCAACAGGGCTGAATCATTGACAGTGGTGGTGTAGTTAGGAATGTCATACCGAACCGACCTGGATAGCTAGGCTTAGATAGTGAGGTAATATGCAGTTGTGCGGTGGTAGCATGGAGGGGGGTGTTTCCAGGACGCTGGATTACACCGTTAAGCCTTCTTGAGGTGTCGTGGGCCTAACTTAACGAAACATTGGTGAAGGAAGGTGCCCACTTGAAAACCCCAATGACATGCTTCATACTGCTGTTGGCTAGGGTAGGTAACTGGTGATTTGTGTCTTGTTTATTAGTTTGTTAGCCTGTTAGCTTGTTTTATTCTGGATTGGGCTTCTAAATGTGTTTTTCCTCGGATTTTGGCACAAGGGATAGTAACATCTTGTCCTGTGTATTAATTAATAATAATAAAAGAAAGCACTGATGGTATCAAAACTGTTGCAAATGAGTATTGTATCCGATTCAAAATTTGAGTATAGATACTTTTGACAACCCTACTGTGTTAAAATAACAGCCTTCAGATTTTTCTGTCATTGTCAAAACTGTTAAAGAGAAAATATTCGGTTGACGCGACCACTGGTTAAAGAGGACATGAAACATTTGATCATATGACTAATTCAGCTTTTCGCCAAATAGTCCACTGCTAGATGATGTCAGTAGGTTGACAGTACTAGGGATGGCGAAAGCGATATTTTTGTGACCGACAACGACGCTTATTAACCGAAACAGACAATAGGAAATTTACCATTTATAGCCCAATGCTGCCTGGCTGACAAAGTTGGTGCAACACTTAAACTTAAAGGGACAGATCACCCTAAAATCCAAAATACATAGTTTTCCTCTCACCTGTAGTGCTAATAAGTTAAAGTAAAGGTTTAGTAAAAGTTTAGTTTAAAAGTTGAGTGCCCACTCAGAGGCTCAATAGAGACATTCAAAAAGACCTGGAACTCTCTATTAGGATACTTCGATCTGCTCGATATCGTTCCAGATACGGAAGGAGTGATCCCCCCCCCATGTCCTTTATCCGAACCCCGCTTATTTCTCTCTCAGATTCCCCCCTCTCTCTCAAATTTTTGTTATTGTTGTTTGCTTCTTTGTCTTGTGTGTTTTTTTAGAGGCCTGAGGTTGTTGGGGGTTTAAACAAGATGTAAGGGTTTATGTGGCACTGTCGATGTTAATATGTCTCGATGTTAATATTATATATATTAATATAAAGATATATCTTTCATCTTGGATGATTCCACAGTCTGCTCTGCAAGTCTTGCTAGGGTTCACAGAAAAGAAAGAAAAAACTCTGGTACACACTGTTATATATTGATGATGATGTATGATGATACTTATATTTCTGTACCAATAAAAAAAGTTTATTGACCGCTTTAATTTGGGCACTAAACGTGGCATTGTTTTTTTCAATCGTCCAAGGGTAGGAGCCTGCTAGGTTAGGTGTGTTAGAGAGACTGGACATTGACATATTTTTCTAAAATGTTTTACTTTCTTTTCAAGATGCTTCCCCTTTAGATAATTCAACGGCATCTTCCTTCACGGATACCATGTCACTTTCAAGTGACACTGACCATCGCATGGAAGTTGGGATTCCCATATAGTCCAGGCAAAGTAACTCATTTTGGAACCAAAAAACAAACTAATTGTAAAAGAATTTTTTGCAGCTTAGATCATTTCTATGAGGTGTCCAGAACAACATACTAAAAGTCCTAAGAAATCCTAGTTGAGGAAATATGTTTAATTCTCATCAATCCAAGATGTGTGCCAGTAGGCCAGACAACAATAAACCCCAATGTGGCTATTTTCTTCCTTTACTCCTATCAAAATAAAACTTTATACAATGAAAGTATCCATGAAAAGTAACATTTTTTGTATTACAAGTTTCTTTGAAAATGAATTTGAATATGCAAATGAGCTATACACTAATCGAATATAGGCTATACCCAAAATATATATATAGATAGGAGTAAACGAAAAAATGAAGCCTATCACAATCAAACCTCACACAGTGAAAGTATAGCCTACATGAAAAAGAACTTTTTTGTTTTACAAGTTTCTTGGAAAAATCTATTTTAAATATGCAAATGAGCTCAACACTAGGCCTAATTGACTTGTCCAATAAGCCATAAAGTCACAAGTAAAACAGGGGCCAAATAACTAACACATTCATGTCTATTCAGTAAGTTAACCTATGCATAAACAAGATACATTTGAAGTCACTTGCGACACTTACCTGGGTCACTTGCCACAAAAAGACTTATATTGACCTTAAGAATTGATTGCACAATCTTGCCTCCAGTTGCTTTCTAAATTATTATTTTTTATTTTCGAACAAGCCTAACCCAATGACATGACAGAAAGTCAGAATAGCCATCTTAGTCATTAGTAACGTGGTGAGATTACATTTTGGGCTGGTAGATTTACAAATAATTGGTATTGTTGGTAAGATTACGAGATAACAGGCAGAAGTCATTCTTTTTTTTTCTTTTCTTTTTTCCCCCCAATTTTTTTATCCCATTTTATTCCCCATTAGTGCAGTGCTCACTTGATTTCTCAATCCTGGTTGCTACTCCATCCTCTGCCGATCTGGGGAGAGCCGAGACTGGCTCCATGCTTCCTCCGAGACATGGGCAGTTAGCCAGCCCCTTCTTTTCACCTGACAGAGGAAGCTTCACCGGTAGGACATACCACGTGGGAGGTTCACGCTATTCCAACCAGTTCCCCTCCCTCTGAACAGGCGCCCTTAACAACCAGAGGAGGAACCACATTAGCAACCAGGATATTGCATGTTTTTGTGAAGGGGGTTCCTATATGAAGGAAACCCCCGGGAGGCACGGGGAGAACATGCAAACTCCACACAGAAAGGCCCTTTTGCCGACCCCACCCG
This sequence comes from Poromitra crassiceps, assembly GCF_964638095.1. Taxonomy (NCBI): domain Eukaryota; kingdom Metazoa; phylum Chordata; class Actinopteri; order Beryciformes; family Melamphaidae; genus Poromitra; species Poromitra crassiceps. Next base: position 14,096,588 of record NC_139624.1, read on the forward strand.
GGCGGTGGGCACTCGAGGACATGCGGACGCCGGGCACGCATTCCTTCAGCGTTCACCTCGTCCCCAGGTGGGAATCGAACCCACGACCTTCGAGCTGTGAGGCGATAGTGCTTACCACTGCACCACCGTACCTCCCTAATGGCAGAAGTCATTCTTACCAACTAAACGATTCACTCTCACACAGAAGACAGATGAAAAACCAGATAGACACACTTTCCAGACATTCCAGCTCTTTAAATAATTTTGCCAGACACCAAAACTGCTTCTCTTTTTGTAGTAAGCAAGTATTTCAGACCAGGCGGGCCACACATCAGACTTCCACCATTTGTAAAGTAACTTTGCAGTGTTATGAAAAGCTAGCAACAGCAATATCTAGGCTAGAAACCCAATCGGAACATTTTAGGTTACCAACTCCTTTCTAACTAGACATTTTACTGTAGACACATATTGCTTAAGGTCAAAACTACTTTTCATCTTGAAGTAGCATCGCATTGCCTTTTTGTGGCAAGTGACCCAGGTAAGTGTGGCAAGTGACTTCAAATTTATCTTGTTTATGCATAGGTTAACTTACTGAATAGACATGAATGTGTTAGTTATTTGGCCCCTGTTTTACTTGTGACTTTATGGCTTATTGGACAAGTCAATTAGGCCTAGTGTTGAGCTCATTTGCATATTTAAAATAGATTTTTCCAAGAAACTTGTAAAACAAAAAAGTTCCTTTTCATGTATACTTTCACTGTGTGAGGTTTGATTGTGATAGGCTTCATTTTTTCCTTTACTCCTGGGTAGCCTATATTCGATTAGTGTATAGCTCATTTGCATATTCAAATTCATTTTCAAAGAAACTTGTAATACAAAAAAATTTACTTTTCATGGATACTTTCATTGTATAAAGTTTTATTTTGATAGGAGTAAAGGAAAAAAATAGCCCCATTGGGGTGTATTGTTGTCTGGCCTTATTGGCACACATCTTGGATTGATGAAAATTAAACATATTTCCTCAACTAGGATTTCTTAGGACTTTTAGTATGTTGTTCTGGACACCTCATAGAAATGATCTAAGCTGCAAAAAATTATTTTACAATTAGTTTGTCGTAAAACGCTACTTTGCCTGGACTAATACGGAGCCATACATCCATCTCTGCAGTTGTGAATCCAGCCCTGGAGTCAGGAACCAGTCTACCGCAGATAGTTCTCCGGCAGAGACTGCAAAAGAGGTTCTTGAAAGCAGCAGATACCTTTTACTTATTTTATTTTACGTCGAGCTGAAATGAACTCTGGTGCTAGCCTATAGTGCACCTATTTAACAATGTATACAAAAAAGGATTTGTTTGCTTTTTATATCTGCATGTTTTCTTTATTTAAAATTAAGTGTGCTTACATGTACTAGCCAATTTTAACCAATAATCTATGATGTGATGATGTCAATCGATCTTCATGGCTCGAAGAAAATTGCAGACTGGAATGCTTGCAACATGGCTGCCTATGGGCAAAAACTGCTAGCCCATAAATGTTCATGCAACTTAGCAAATAAGGGAACATAAAAATAAAACGAATAGTAATGCCTTTGTTTAATGTAGATTTGGTAGACAGAATTGTACACTGAACATTTTGTTTCCCCTTGTGAGTAGATGGTTGAAAATGTCTTGCTATGTAAACCTGGAGGTGAGGAAGTCCTGGAAGAGTACAAGTCAGAAAAAACACTGGTGACCCGCAGCCGGAGAACACTCGTCAACATATTGGCTAGCCATATGACTGAGATGCATGGCGCCCTTCCTTGAACCCGCACTGTAAACTAAAAATGTTTCGTGTTGGTCACACCACAGAAAAATGTGATAACCACTAGGGTTGTCCCGATCACCTTTTTTTGCCCCCGAGTCCGAGTCCGAGTCATATGATTTTGAGTATCTGCCGATACCGAGTCCCGATCCGATATTTCTACAATGCATTAAGAAGAAGAAAGGAAAAAAGCATCCAAGTTGTTCCTTAAGTTTTTTTATTTAACCAACCAATATGATTATGAAATCTTTGTAATATGGCTCTTTTCACAGTTTTCAGTTTTCACAACTCAGTGCAGCATTGGTTTTAAACCAAGTAAACAAAATAAAAACTCTTCAGCTTATCAATGGTGCAGCACAAAATACAAAATACAAATTAAATATATTTTCTTTTATCACAACTCCAGTTAGTGCAGCATTGGTTTTAAACCAAGTAAACAAAATAAAATCTCTTTACAGCTTATCAATGGTGCAGCACAAAATAAAATATATTTTAAATATATTCTCTTAATAAGATAACTAAAATATGTCTTTAAAATAAAAAAAACTCCCAGTTAGTGCAGAGGTAGCTAGTGCAGAGGTATCTTAATCTTAACATTCATTCACAGAACAGGAATAACAAAACTGAGCAGAAATCTCTACACTTCACTTCACGATCAAGTGCAGGTTTTTTTTGAGGAACACCAACATCTCTACCCTGTCAGCAGAGAGCCGGTTCCTTTTCTCATCAAGGATGTTTGAGACTGCACTAAAGAGTCTCTCACTGTCCACAGAGGTGCAGGGGGCACAGAGAAACTTGGTCGCAACAGCAGCCAGAGAGGGGAACTGATTAGCATGTGCTTTCCAGTAGTGTAGAGGATTGCTTTTCCTCGGCGTGGTTTGCTCGGAGAGGTAGGTCTGCACCTGGACATCTGCTGATGTGGTACTCACGGACCGCGTTGCTGACTGTCTCTCTTCTAAGATCTCATCAAAGGCACTGCGCAGGCTGGTGCTTGCTTCTTGACGTGGTGCCTTGCTCACAGGCTCTGCTGCCACTGGCTCTTCACTGTCGGCCCTCCTCTCCTCCATCTTCGCCACCTCCTGGATGAGGTGTTCCTTAGCAAGCCTCAGATTGTATGACTTGGTGAAGAATCTGAAAATAGATGAATGTAACAATTACCCACCACAATTAAAAAGAAAAACATAAGACAAGACACCACATAGCACAGCAGTTCAGTCAGGCAACAGCCTTACATGTACTCAAATAAATAAAAAATCCTCTAACCATTACCAGAACTAAATCTAAATTTAAAGAAAATAAATTTAGAAATTGGCTGATTTAATACTGGTGTCTGGTGGTGACTTTGATGATTCATTATAAAGTAAAATACTAAAGAGCCATTATCATGGCATTCAAAAGGTACATTTACTGTACTTGCCCGTCTTTGTATCTGGGATCCACTAGAGTAGCGATGCTGTAGAGTGGCTGGATTTCAACATCAGCGAAGCGTTTCTCCACTGCCTCCAGGAGAGTCTTCTTCATGGTCTTGATTCCGTGGTCAGTGCTCTCCTCCCGAGAAAGAACACGTCTGAGGGCTAATGAATAAAATAATTAAGTATATATATAAAACTTATTTATACAGGGGGAGTCACACTGAGAGCAATGCTCTCTTTTTCAGGAGCACCCTGTTCACATTCACACACATTCACACCTGGAAGCTGACCAGTACAAGTGTACAACATACAAAAATACAAATTACCTGTTATGGCAGGGATCACATCAGCTGCAGTTGCAGTCTCCTTGCTCACATCCCTGGTCAGTTCTTCAAAGGGAGCTAACACCTCAGCTGTCTTCTCCATCAGGGTCCACTGGTTAGCTGTCAGTGTGGCGGGTAGGCTGTGTTCAGCTGCATAGACACAGAGAGCCCGCTTTTGCCCCAGGACGCTCTGCAGCATGTACAGGCTGCTGTTCCATCTCACCTGCACATCCTGCTGTAGGCGCCTGACGTCCATCTTCAAATCAACCTGGATATCTTCCAGACGTGCATATGCCAGGGGGGAATGTTTGAAATGCCCTACTATCTTCCTCACGTTAGCCAGTGCATCTGAGACGCTTCGCTGAGAAAGCAGACCCTCGTGCACAACGAGTTGAAGCGTATGTGCAACACAACCCACACTCGGCACTCCCATATCATCCATCGCTCTCTTCATATTTGGAGCGTTGTCTCGCAAAATGACATGGACACGTTCTTTTTCTATCCCCCAACTGTTCAGCATGCCTTCGATAGCATGTTGTACATGCTCTGCTTTGTGGGATCCGCGAAAGTGCTGGGCATGCAAGGTCGCACGGTGCAAAACAAAACCGGAGTCGACCCAGTGTGCAGTGAGGCTAAGCAATGACATCGGGCAAACAGATGAACTCCAGATGTCTGTGGTAAACCCAAAGGAAGGCACGTCTGACAAAAGGACTTGTAGGTGGTCACGAAGCTTCTTGTGAAGCGCCGGCATAGCTTTGTCGGTAAAGTAGTGGCGAGAAGGTATCTCATACCGTGGTTCAAAGTGCTCCAGGAGCCGGCGAAATCCCACATTCGTTACCACATTGAACGGCTGGTCATCCAGCGCGATGAATTCAGCTATCTTGGCTGTGATCTTCTTGGCCTTATCGCTGTCTTCGGGCAACTTATCTTTTTTCTTCAAAGTCTCTTGTAGCGTCGGCTGGCTCAGTGTCTTTACCCGATTTGCCTCGGTGAACTGAGAGTATTCTGCCGGGTGTTTGTTTTTCAGGTGGCGTATCAGATTGGTAGTGTTAAACGCAGCTCTTTCCTTTCCGCCTCGCGAAATGGCCACTTTGCAGAGATCACAAGTGGCTGTTGCGCTGCTTTCGCCTTCCAATCTATAATATTTCCAAACTGCAGACATTTTCACTGCCTCCTCAAGACGCGTGTGCTTCTCGTTAGCCCAGGTGCAGCTACTACGTAGCAGCTCTAGCTAGCTAGCTACTACCAAAGTAGCTTCCGCCTGCCGCAAGTGTGTAATGTTTACGACAGCGTTGTTTCCGTTCATTGCGTCTGTGCAACAGTAATGTTTTGAAACTTAAAACTAAGCAATTGTTTTTCTCTTTGAACCTCTGGATGACTGAAATCATGTGAGAATTGCCAATTTGCCATATTTGTTTTGTGACGTTTTTATATGCATAAAAATCTGATCTCCCGATCTCCAGCTCCCGATTCCGGATCAGTTGAAAATCACGTGATCGGCCCCGATTTCCGATCACGTGATCGGATCGGGACAACCCTAATAACCACACAGCCAAATTTAAGTAACTAAAAATGTAGAGGAATGTCTGCTGAAGTGCCGCCTCCATCTTCCCTCACAGTGCTGCACAATGTGATACATTGTAATGCATGTTTGGGATTCCGCAAGACTTTGTTCTAAATGGCCAATGCAGCCGGCAACATTCCAGAATTCCAGCCAAAAAGAATATTTATTGGCAGAGTCAAAATGTATTGGAAAAAGAAATATGTTATTATTTCTTAAATATATAACACAGCCAATTATTATATATTTCCAGCAAATTAAATTTGGGATGCACCGATTGATCGCCACATGACTGGAAATGGCCGATTTTCAGCTGACCGGCGCCGGTCAGTCCACATAGCCGATTCTGTGCGCCGATTCTCGGCTTTCCCCTTTTTTTGTTTGGTCAATTACCTGCAGCTGCACGCATTCACGTGACGTGCCCGCACCCCTAGCAGCCAAAAGGAAACACACGCCAGCATCTCCTCCTCATTGTGAAATTTCACAGTTTGTCACACATGCAAGTTGAAAATAAGCCGCGGAGGGGCAGGGTACATTGCCAAGTCCCGCAGCTGGAGTCCACTCCAGTCTGAGTGGCTCCCTTCACCTCACCGGCCCCTCTCTCTCCCCGGCCACAGCGCAACACAGCCGGCTTGACGAAGTGAAGGTACTATGCTGCCCTGCAAAGCTAAAAGGGGGTAACTCGCCAGAGTGTAGAACTGAGAAAAATGACTTTAAAGTTTTGTTGTTGTCCAGCCAAATGTATTGTAGGAAGAAAACTGGACATGTGTTAATTATTTGTTTCTTTAATGTAGTTATTTATCTACATAATTTTTTTTAGCTCAAACTTGACCTTTGACCCTTATTTGGAAGTTACCTTACTCTGGCTTTGCATTGTCTGAAAAATAATAAGGGGTGATGCCAAGCAAAAAGACAGTAACTTCAATTTGATCCTTCACTTGGTTGCTTATCACTATATAAAACCAGTATATATGATAATAATGATAACATAGACATGAAGTCTCATGTTCATGGCACAATTACGCTTAATATAATATACGTATAAATATAATATAACTAGATTATCAGGCCGCTACACATCCTTCAAGCCTAGTTTGGTTGAACTCTTGTTGGCCCGTTGTGTGTCTGTGTGTTGGCGCCTCGGGGGTTAATGTCGTATGAGCTGGCTCCTCGGGGGTTGATGTCGTATGAGCTGGCACATCTGGGGTTCATTTAATATGAGCGGCACCTCGGGGGTTAATGTTGTATGAGCTGGTACCTCAGGGGTTAATGTCATATGAGCTGGCGCCTCAGGGGTTAATGTTGTATGAGCTGGTAGCTCAGTGGTTAATGTCATATGAGCTGGCACCTCCGGGGTTAATTTCATATGAGCGGTGCCTCTGGGGTTAATGTGGTAACGCTGGCGCCTCGGGGGTTAATGTCGTATAAGCTTGCACCTCCGGAGTTAATTTCATATGCGCGGTGCCTCGGGGTTAATGTGGTATGAGCTGGCACCTCGGGGGTTAATGTCATATGAGCTGGAGCCTCAGGAGTTAATGTTGTATGAGCTGGCACCTCGGG
>NC_139624.1:14103422-14105922 GCF_964638095.1 Poromitra crassiceps
CCTCTGCTGTACTGAGCGCTGCACAGGCATGTGAATAACGATAAAGAAACGTCCTCTTGCTGTACTGAGCGCTGCACAGGCATGTGAATAACAATAAAGAAATGTCCTCTGCTGTACTGAGCACTGCACAGGCATGTGAATGAAGTTAGAAGGAGGGGGCAGAAACGTCATGTCCATTGGATTTTCACGGAAACGCCGACCCGAGTCCTTCACATCAGCTCATAGGCTTTTATATGCAACCAAGAAAGTGGGGAAGGTCTAATTTCTTAAGTTATGTTCCATCCTATATCCTCATTGCCAATAAAAAAAAAAGCTTTATAAAGCGTAATAAATTACATTAAGGAAGGAATTCTATTTTTATTCTTACCTTCTTTTCAGATGCTTCTTGTCATTTCTGTAGTAAAGTGACATCATCTGTTGGCATGATGACCCAGGGTGAACCCGTGTGCGCTCCCATGTGGCGGAGGGAGGAAACAGCGGGCTGCGTGGAAGTCAGAAAGGGAAGTGGGGAGGCTTCTAAAGAACAGCTGTGACTGCATGAAACACAGATCAGTGAAGTGGTGAGGCTTCTAGAGAACAGCTGTGACTGCATGAAACACAGATCAGTGAAGTGGTGAGGCTTCTAGAGAACAGCTGTGACTGCATGAAACACAGATCAGTGAAGTGGTGAGGCTTCTAGAGAACAGCTGTGACTGCATGAAACAGAGGAGCAGGAGAGCGAGGTGGTTTCTCAGGATGATGAGACCGATGATGATGGCGATGATGATGACAGCAGTGATGAAGACTTCAAAGCCTTCAAAGAGAAGGAGAGGCGGCTGGCTTCAGGTGAGCAAACTGACCTCTTTTCACCAGAGGTTCAATCCATGTCCACAGAAAGTAAGAAAGCAAAAGGCAAGACACTGAGGAAGAGAGAAAGAAAGAAAGAAAGAAAGAAAGAAAGAAAGAAAGAAAGAAAGAAAGAAAGAAAGAAAGAAAGAAAGCTCAATGCATTCAGTGCTAGTCAGCGAGTGAGAGGAAAGCGTTTCATGGAGGGAAATAAATGGGCAGATGAGAGAAGGGGTGAGAGAAGACAGAAGAGAGAGAAAGCTTTGGGGAAAGAAAAGAGATGAACAAAACAAACAAATGAGGAAAAAAGTCAAAAGAAAAGCAAATGCAATAGAACTAAAAGCAAATCTCTGAGCCTTTGAACTGGATGGGTCATGGGTCTACCCGGACCCTATAGGATCTGAGAACCAATCCGGGACCCGTATTGGTTCATTCGGGTGACGGTCCATGTGTTATTATGGTCCATCAGGTCCGGCAGCGCTGTGTAACTCGCGTGATGATCAGAGTGCACAGCGCCAAGGACAGTTGACTTGTTTGTGAGGCTCGAGTCCGATCCGGCTCCACTCCAAATTGGAATGGATTCTTCCTCGGCCCATGTGACACCGTTCTACCAAGTTTCATGACAATGGGCCCAGCAGTTTTTTCTGTGACCCTGCTGATAGACAGCCAAACCAACTGCACCAAAAGGAAAAACGTTGAGCAGCGCTAGGCAGCGAGTTGGAGCAGAGGAAAGGTAGGTATAGCTGCTAGATTATAGTTTCACTGCCATCTACTGGACAAACTGTAGAATGGCACAACTTGGCAAGTCAGTTATTTTGATCTCCTTTCATTAGGCTGTGTTTTATCTGACATGATCAAGGTTTTTGGCAGTAGAACGACATTTTTAGTAGCAATTTTCATCGCAGTCTGTCGGGTCCATAAAATAGACCTGAGACCATCAGGATCTCGGGTCTCTCTCTTCTCAGACGTGGGTCTGTAATATCTCGGGTCAGAAACAGGTTGAGTAAATTGTCGACTCCGATCAGACCAAGCTCCCACCTGAAGAGGGCTTCTCCATTCATAGAAAACACGTTCAATAACGCACCGGCCAGACAAAAACTCATTACCCATGATGCCGCCTGGCAACCAGACTAAATAAACACACTGACAGTCAGACAGACAGTCAGTCAGACAGACAGTCAGACAGACATACAGTCAGTCAGTGGTTAAATCATCTGTCTAGTATTTCCCCACATAAGTCATTCATAGCCGGCCGTGGGAGGGAGGGAATTAGGGAGGAATCCCGGTCTTTTCCTCCACTGACAGAGAGCGAGAGAGAGAGAGAGAGAGAGACAGAGAGAGACAGAGAGAGAGAGAGAGTAAAAAAGTTGGAAGTGGAAGTGTGGTATGAGTCATGGAGTGAGCGAGCGAGCGAGATGGGAGGAGACTGGAGGGGAGGAGAGAGAGAGAGAGGGAGGGAGGAGGTATAATTATGGTAGGAGCACGCAAGGGAGAGACAAGAGACGAAGAAGAGAGGCTGAGAGAGACAGCTGGAGAGAGGGAGAGAAGAGAGTCCAACCCACTCCGGCAAAACCATTCAACTGGTGAGTGAGGGAGTATATCATCACAGAGAGAGAGAGAGAGAGAGAGAGAGAGAAAGAGAGAGAGAGAGGGGTAACAAGAGAGAGAGAGAACA
>NC_139624.1:14115922-14125922 GCF_964638095.1 Poromitra crassiceps
AAGTCGGAGGTCGATATTTTCGGTGTTCCGATCTAAATGCGTTCCAGTGTATCTGCTCGGGAAACCATGGGCTTCACAATTACATACTGCGTCAGTATGTCAGTCTCCTTGGTGAGGAGGAATCACAGCATGGTCCTGTAGTTGACGATTTTATAACCTGGTGTGATGAGTCCTTCCTAGAGCTAAACGTATCCAAAACAAAAGACATGATCATCAGCTTTAGGAAGGCTCCCCCCAGTGACACTTTTACCCGAATCAAAGGTACAGATATTGAGATCGTGGACAGCTACAAATACCTGGGTGTTGTTATTGATAACAAGTTGTGCTTCGACTCACATGTTGCTGCCACATCAAAAAAGGTCCAACAGCGTCTCTTCTTTTTGAGAAAAATGCGATCTTTTAATATATCTTCTGAACTCATGACACTTTTTTATAGGAGTTTTATTGAATCTGTTTTTATGTTTTGCATGGTGGCCTGGTACGGCAACACAACCATGGCCAACAAGAACAGGCTCGGTAGCCTAGTTAAGGTGGCAAGCAAGATTTCTGGGAGCACCTTAACCCAGCTCCTCGACCTCTACAAGAGGCAGGTGATCAGGAAGACCACGTCCATCCTGGAGGCCCCTGATCACCCCCTCCATCTAGAATTTGAGCTCTTGCCCTCAGGGCGTCGGTTTAGAGTGCCCACGACGAGGACCAAGCGCCTCAAACTTTCTTTTGTCCCGGCGGCCATTCAGCTGCTAAACGGCAGGTAGAATTATAATTCCCTGACTTTGCCTGTTTGCACCTTACTGCTCACTCTTGCACTTTTTATGATGCTACCTTTTGCACTTTGTGATACTTGTTCATTGCCCTGTGTTTTTATGTTTTATGTATGTATGTTTTTAGCTGTAGTTTTATCTTGACTCTTAAGTGTTTGTTTGTTTTTAGCCCTTGTGGTTTTATGTGAGTATTTTTGTGCCTGTTTTAGTGTTTGTGCTGCACTACGTGTGTTTTTAGATTTCCCTGTCTGCAAACCAATTTCCCTGCGGGGACAATAAAACTACCTTTGACCTTTGACCTTTGAGTTGCTAGCTGGCTAGCCGCTAATGCTAATGCTAGCTTGGCCGCATAGCAGATTTTACCTGATGTTCACATAATGAATTATTGTGAAAAGCCCGTATTTGTATTGCATTGTGAATGAACTGAATGTGGCCTATCACCTATACCCCACAGTTGGCCGAGGGAGCTAGTTAGCAATCTGTCTTTACTGAGGGCTAAGAGAGAGGCTAATGTTTCAATAGCCAGTTAGCATAGGAAAAATGGCTTGCTTAAAACAACTTGTGTTAAGCTACGGTTAGGCAACTAAAACAACTTGTGTTAGGCTACGGTTAGGCAACTAAAACAACTTGTGTTAGGCTACTGTTAGGCAACTAAAACAACTTGTGTTAAGCTACGGTTAGGCAACTAAAACAACTTGTGTTAGGCTACGGTTAGGCAACTAAAACAACTTGTGTTAGGCTACTGTTAGGCAACTAAAACAACTTGTGTTAGGCTACGGTTAGCCAACTAAAACAACTTGTGTTAGGCTACGGTTAGGCAACTAAAACAACTTGTGTTAGGCTACAGTTAGCCAACTAAAACAACTTGTGTTAGGCTACGGTTAGGCAACTAAAACAACTTGTGTTAAGCTACGGTTAGCCAACTAAAACAACTTGTGTTAGGCTACGGTTAGGCAACTAAAACAACTTGTGTTAGGCTACAGTTAGCCAACTAAAACAACTTGTGTTAGGCTACGGTTAGGCAACTAAAACAACTTGTGTTAGGCTACGGTTAGGCAACTAAAACAACTTGTGTTAGGCTACGGTTAGCCAACTAAAACAACTTGTGTTAGGCTACGGTTAGGCAACTAAAACAACTTGTGTTAGGCTACGGTTAGGCAACTAAAACAACTTGTGTTAGGCTACGGTTAGGCAACTAAAACAACTTGTGTTAAGCTACGGTTAGGCAACTAAAACAACTTGTGTTAGGCTACGGTTAGGCAACTAAAACAACTTGTGTTAAGCTACGGTTAGGCAACTAAAACAACTTGTGTTAGGCTACGGTTAGCCAACTAAAACAACTTGTGTTAAGCTACGGTTAGGCAACTAAAACAACTTGTGTTAAGCTACTGTTAGGCAACTAAAACAACTTGTGTTAGGCTACGGTTAGGCAACTAAAACAACTTGTGTTAGGCTACGGTTAGCCAACTAAAACAACTTGTGTTAGGCTACGGTTAGGCAAATAAAACAACTTGTGTTAGGCTACGGTTAGGCAACTAAAACAACTTGTGTTAGGCTACGGTTAGGCAACTAAAACAACTTGTGTTAGGCTACGGTTAGGCAACTAAAACAACTTGTGTTAGGCTACGGTTAGCCAACTAAAACAACTTGTGTTAGGCTACGGTTAGCCAACTAAAACAACTTGTGTTAGGCTACGGTTAGCCAACTAAAACAACTTGTGTTAGGCTACGGTTAGGCAAATAAAACAACTTGTGTTAGGCTATGGTTAGCCAACTAAAACAACTTGTGTTAGGCTACGGTTAGGCAACTAAAACAACTTGTTTTAGGCTACAGTTAGCCAACTAAAACAACTTGTGTTAGGCTACGGTTAGCCAACTAAAACAACTTGTGTTAAGCTACGGTTAGGCAACTAAAACAACTTGTGTTAGGCTACGGTTAGGCAAATAAAACAACTTGTGTTAGGCTACGGTTAGGCAACTAAAACAACTTGTGTTAGGCTACGGTTAGCCAACTAAAACAACTTGTGTTAGGCTACGGTTAGGCAACTAAAACAACTTGTGTTAGGCTACGGTTAAGCAACTAAAACAACTTGTTTACGGTTCGAGAAATGGTTTGGTCTTGGTTAAATAAGAAACATGTTAAAATGTGGTATGTGCTTACCATGTGAAAACTTACTTTTCAGATGTAGAGCCATGATGTGACATGTAAATTCCCACATGTTCACATATGAAAACCAACACGTGTCCAATCTGCACACTGGTTCTTTGAATTGACACGTGACTTTCTTTGTAAGCGTGGTTAGAAATGATCCAGACAGCTGCTTTAACACGGACAGTTTTTACAGTGTAATGTAGAAGAGGAGACTTTGATCTCTTTTATGTAAACTTGAGAGAGAGAGAGAGATAGAGAGAGAGGGGTGGGGGAGAGAGAGAGAGGGGGGGGGGAGAGAGAGAGAGAGATAGAGAGAGAGGGGTGGGGGAGAGAGAGAGAGAGAGAGAGGGGGGAGAGAGGGAGAGACCAGCAGTAGATGAAGCAGATTAGTGTCCCATTAACAGACAGGAACCGGCGTTTTGGAATCCCTGACCGTTCCATCTGTCAGACACCCCACCTCTCTCCCTCTCTGCCTTTCTCTCTGTCAGACACCCCACCTCTCTCCCTCTCTGCCTTTCTCTCTGTCAGACACCCCACCTCTCTCCCTCTCTGCCTTTCTCTCTGTCAGACACCCCACCTCTCTCCCTCTCTGTCTTTCTCTCTGTCAGACACCCCACCTCTCTCCCTCTCTGTCTTTCTCTCTGTCAGACACCCCACCTCTCTCCCTCTCTGCCTTTCTCTCTGTCAGACACCCCACCTCTCTCCCTCTCTGCCTTTCTCTCTGTCAGACACCCCACCTCTCTCCCTCTCTGCCTTTCTCTCTGTCAGACACCCCACCTCTCTCCCTCTCTGTCTTTCTCTCTGTCAGACACCCCACCTCTCTCCCTCTCTGTCTTTCTCTCTGTCAGACACCCCACCTCTCTCCCTCTCTGCCTTTCTCTCTGTCAGACACCCCACCTCTCTCCCTCTCTGCCTTTCTCTCTGTCAGACACCCCACCTCTCTCCCTCTCTGCCTTTCTCTCTGTCAGACACCCCACCTCTCTCCCTCTCTGTCTTTCTCTCTGTCAGACACCCCACCTCTCTCCCTCTCTGCCTTTCTCTCTGTCAGACACCCCACCTCTCTCCCTCTCTGCCTTTCTCTCTGTCAGACACCCCACCTCTCTCCCTCTCTGTCTTTCTCTCTGTCAGACACCCCACCTCTCTCCCTCTCTGCCTTTCTCTCTGTCAGACACCCCACCTCTCTCCCTCTCTGCTTTTCTCTCTGTCAGACACCCCACCTCTCTCCCTCTCTGCCTTTCTCTCTGTCAGACACCCCACCTCTCTCCCTCTCTGCCTTTCTCTCTGTCAGACACCCCACCTCTCTCCCTCTCTGTCTTTCTCTCTGTCAGACACCCCACCTCTCTCCCTCTCTGCCTTTCTCTCTGTCAGACACCCCACCTCTCTCCCTCTCTGCCTTTCTCTCTGTCAGACACCCCACCTCTCTCCCTCTCTGCCTTTCTCTCTGTCAGACACCCCACCTCTCTCCCTCTCTGCCTTTCTCTCTGTCAGACACCCCACCTCTCTCCCTCTCTGCCTTTCTCTCTGTCAGACACCCCACCTCTCTCCCTCTCTGTCTTTCTCTCTGTCAGACACCCCACCTCTCTCCCTCTCTGCCTTTCTCTCTGTCAGACACCCCACCTCTCTCCCTCTCTGCTTTTCTCTCTGTCAGACACCCCACCTCTCTCCCTCTCTGCCTTTCTCTCTGTCAGACACCCCACCTCTCTCCCTCTCTGCCTTTCTCTCTGTCAGACACCCCACCTCTCTCCCTCTCTGTCTTTCTCTCTGTCAGACACCCCACCTCTCTCCCTCTCTGCCTTTCTCTCTGTCAGACACCCCACCTCTCTCCCTCTCTGCCTTTCTCTCTGTCAGACACCCCACCTCTCTCCCTCTCTGCCTTTCTCTCTGTCAGACACCCCACCTCTCTCCCTCTCTGCCTTTCTCTCTGTCAGACACCCCACCTCTCTCCCTCTCTGCCTTTCTCTCTGTCAGACACCCCACCTCTCTCCCTCTCTGTCTTTCTCTCTGTCAGACACCCCACCTCTCTCCCTCTCTGTCTTTCTCTCTCTTTCATCCTGTGATGTTTCTTTAAAGAGCATCAAATGTCTTCATTCATTATTTTTCTTCGTTCTTTCTTCTTTCATTTATTTGCACTAGTTTATACTATGAAAGATCTCAGGCTCTCACCCTCTCATTCGCCCTCTCTCTCATATCTCGCCCTCTCTCTCCCTCTTTTAAAGGAACACACCAACATCTTGGGAGATTGGCCTATTTGCCATATTCTTATTCTAAACCCGCAACGGCGCCATATTGTTGACAAACCACAGCTCTGAAGCAGTCTGGCCGGCTAGTTTAGCTGAGCGTATAGCAACAGTTATGGCTTCGTCAAAGAGAAGTGATGAAAAAATAAGTTTGGTCGGAGGTGTAGCCCCCTATTAAACAAAGTGACTTAGCCACAAAGAGTAAAGATCATTCATTATTGCCATAACATACAAGTTTCAGGAGCTGAAGGCATTCAAATCCCTTAGTTCTATAACTATATTTAATCTGTGGCCAGGTCTGTGACAGTCTTACTTTTGTGCCACCAACGACATCATCGTCAAGCATCGTCGTGACAGCAAAGATGAATAACGTTAACGTTAAATGTTTGTTTGATACAATCTGACGCTTGGTTCCATGCTAGTGCAATGTTTGCTAACGTTAGCCTCTGTCTCTTTCCCTTCATGTTTGCGGACAGTAGGCATTGCATAAAAACTAACACCTGGGCTTTTGCTGCTATTACTACAGCCGTGTGTTATTACACAGCACACCATCGCTGCTGTGAAATAGCTCCTGATGCAGTAAAAACGGTATAAAAATAGGCTAGTAACGGTGGCTAGCATCCTCCTCTGCTGCTGCTGCTGCTGCTATCACCAGGCTGTCAGTCACTTTTGACAGCGCGCCGTGGAAATGTCAACAATATGGCAGCGGTGGGCGTGACCGGGCGTGACTTGTGTCAGGTCGAATACTCTCTATTCCCGAAGATACATACCCTCATCTTCCCTGTGTGTGCATTAGAGAGTAGCCCCGCGCATCTCCTGCTAACTACAATGGCACTGAACTAGGGATGTCCGATATTATCGGCCTACCGATATTATCGGCCGATATTAGCATTAAAAAATCGATATCGGAAAATATCGGTATCGGTTTTCATGCCGATATTTTATTTTTTATTTTATTTTTTAAATACAGGGAGAGTCTCACTGAGAGCAATGCTCTCTTTTTCAGGAGTGCCCTGTTCACATTCACACACACATTCATACCTGGAAGCTGACCAGTACAACCACAGTCTGATCTGTTGGCCACTGAGCAGCTCCACTGGAGCGGTTGGGGTTAAGGGCCTTGCTCAAGGGCACCTCAGTGGTGGTAATGAGGGAGGGGCAAGCGCTGCCTTTTCACTTTCCCCACCCAGATTTATCCTGCCGGTCCCGGGGATTGAACCGACGACCTTCTGGTCACAAGCTCGCTTCTCTAACACTTACAACTTTAACACAACATGCATATTATATATTAAACTCTTCAGCTACATTAAGCTACATTATGTAACTTGTTACGTGAAATTTTGGTGGAAAAAAAGCCCGCTTATATCCATGGCCGTAACTAGCTATGAGGACGGGGAGGTCCGGACCTCCCCTAATTTTTTTTTTTTTTTTTTTTTTGCAGGCCAGGCCAGGCCAGGCCACTCACTGAACAGCAGGCCAGGCGCCGCCTACTGGTTTACTAGTGGTTTTATTACTTTATTCAGGTTTAAAGTGGGTGCATCTCATTGTAATCATGCATGATGCCAATTGCCAAGCTCCCGATGTCAGGTATGCAGGTGGCTATATGCATGGTTTCAGTTTCATGACCCAATAAGTAACAAAAAGAGGTGGTGTAAAGTTAAAAACAACATAATATATTTTATTTTATTTTTCAATCGTTCCTATCAGGAATAAATAAATGTCCCTCTGTATGTTTTTTTTATTATCGATGATGACTTTGTGTGTTGTGTACGGCTTGGGTTGTGTACCTGTGTTTGTAGGTGTCATTTTGATATGAATTTGGCTAAAACAGTTTGTGTTTGTTAGTTACAATTATGTTGACAGGAGAGCTGAGCAGGTGGTGACATGAAAGAGAATATACTGAATAATGACATCACAACAGTATAATCCTAATGTTGATTTAAAATGATATATTACTCTAAATATGGCTAAAAAAGGGGGGGGGGGGAACTCAATTTTTTTTCGCCGATCCGCCTCCCCTTGCTGGACCTCCCCTATTTCGGAACCCTGGTTACAGCCCTGCTTATATCGGTATCGGTTGATATCGGTTGATATCGGTATCGGAAATTAAGAGTTGGACATTATCGGATATCGGATATCGGTAAAAAAGCCAATATCGAACATCCCTACACTGAACAGTACATCAGCCCACCGCCGTTCAGCCACCAAAAAGACACATTCCAAACGCTCATATGTACATGTAGCTCGTGTAGCTACTCACCACGCCATGAAGTAATAATCCAAATATACGAGAAGCGGTCATTTTCAAAGCAATTACATAGCCAGACGGAACAAAGACGTGGTGGAACTAACGTGACTTCCACATTGACATGCAGTCATCAGTACTTCCGGCTACGTATTTACGTTGAAAATGACTGTTTCTCCTCATTTCGGATGATGATTTCATGGTGTGGTGAGTACAACACGAGTCACAACATGCACAGTACATGTGAGTGTTTTGGCGCTGTTGGAACAGAACAGGGGTAGGCTGCTATACCGTTCACTAGCATTTGGTTTAGCAGAAGGTGGGCGGGGCTACTTTATACTGCACGCACAGGTAAGAGAAGGACATCTATCTTCGATGTTGCCATGTTCCTTTAACCCATTGATACCTGATGCAGCATGTGTGTGTGTATCCCTTTAAGACCGCGAACCGCGTCACGCGGCTCGCGGTCTTAAAGGGATACACACACACACGCTGCATCAGGTATCAATGGGTTAAGTGTAATGTCTCATAGAGGGCATTGTGAGGAATGTGCACCTTATTATCTGTCTCTGTGTCAGCGAATGAGAGAGAGAGACAGAGAGAGAGAACCAGAGAGAGAGAGAGAGACAGCTGTGCAAACTGAACATCCCAACAGAAGCTGCTACCCCTCTTTCTTTCTTTCTTTCTTTCTTTCTTTCTTTCTTTCTTTCTTTGACCTTTTTATTCTTTTATTCTTTCCTTCTGTCTGTATGTGAGTTATGTCTTTCTTTTTCTAGTTAGGGGCAGGCTAGGCAGCCAGCATCAGCTCTCCTGCTCTACAGGAGGAGACACCTCGTGGAGACAGGCTAGGCAAGCAACATCAGCATCAGCTATATATATATATATAATATATATATAGCTGATGCTGATGTGTATGTATATATATATTTAGAACACGGCTCTCTTGAATACTCGATTCTGATTGGTCAATCAACAAGATTCACCGGTCATTATTTCTCGACAACCGACCGCTGCTCTGCCACACCTGGATTAATCAGTTGATAAGAGCCTTTTGTCAGCAAGACACTACTAATTAGGCCAACCAGTTGCAGCTGTGGTGTCTTGTGTGCCAATTATGAATGAAACCGCTTTGTAGTTGAAAACGCTATTAAAAAATCTATTTGAATAATTATTTTTGTCAGATTATTGAATGATTTAGTTGTAGGCCGTGTTCTAAGCGGGATAATGGATAGTGAGCCGGTGATTACTGGAAATAATGACCTTCAGGTGAATGATTAAGCCCTCCGCTGCGCGTCGGGCTCAATATCACCTGTCGGTCATTATTTCGCCAGTAATCACCGGCTCACTATCCATTATCCCTTACATATATATATATATATATATACGATATATATATATACTGTATATATATATATATATATATATATATATATATATATATATATATATACATCAGCATATATATATATATATACATCAGCATATATATATATACAGTTGAGTTACAACATGGAATCATTTAAAATGTGAGTTGGCAGATCTCTGTGGTGAAACAGCAGAGTGAGTGAGAGCACAGTGAATGAATGAATGAATGAATGAATGAATGGTGATAATGTGTGAACTCCAGCATGTTGCAGTGTATGAGCGAGAGATTTTCCTCTGATATCAAAGTTTAATTTATGTTTCTATCACAAATATTCTCTCCCAAAATACACAAACATACATTTACACAAACAGATGAACAAGCCCATATACAGTATGAACACACACACACGCACGCACGTACGTACGTACGAACACACACACACACACACACACAGACACACACTCCTGAGGTTTGTTCAGCTTAGCGCTGTTGAACGCAGCTCATCCATTCAAGAGGGATTAGGACCACACAATAGAGTGCATGCACGCACACGCACGCATACACACACGCATACACACACACACACACACGCACACACACACACACATGCGCACACACACACACACACACACACACACACACACACACACATGAGTTTGTCATGAGCAGCGGCTGTGTTTGGACAGATGTGTAGGGATATACTGAAAGACACACACACACACACACACACACCCTGTGAGGTCATTGTTGTGGTGCGAGTCTTGGTAAACAGGGAGGACAGAGGTAGGGGGCGTGGCCTGCAGGGTGTGGTCAGTCACAAACGTCAACGTTCAAACCTGAAGCTTGGGTTTCTCAAGCTGTGGCTCGGGACCCCGGCGATCGCCCAGTCTGACCATGTTAGAGACTGTATCTCTAAAGCTGTGTTCACAGCCAGCGTGTTTACATGGGTTCATCTGAACTCTGCAGGCTGCGCATGCTATCAAAGTGACAGAAGAAGAGACAACTTTATCGTGTTGGATCGCTGTCCCTCTCTCCTCTCTGTAACACTCCAGCAGCGTTACCTCTTGGCAAAGCCAGGCACGCTCAAGCCACGCTCAAACGACTGTACAGTCAGGATTCACTGCTATTTTCCAAAAGCGTGACGCGTGAAGCTGCCAGGCATGAAGTCAATGGAAGTTGTGGGGGCGGGTTCAAGGCGCACCGAGCGAGGCGCTGAGAGGAAAAGAAGAGGGCTTCTAGT
>NC_139624.1:14133422-14140922 GCF_964638095.1 Poromitra crassiceps
GGAGTCAGTCTCTGTTCCTTTCACACTATACAACTGTCTGTCTTGTGATCAGGAGTCAGTCTCTGTTCCTTTCACACTATACAACTAGTCTGTCTTGTAATCAGGAGTCAGTCTCTGTTCCTTTCACACTATACAACTGTCTGTCTTGTGATCAGGAGTCAGTCTCTGTTCCTTTCACACTATACAACTGTCTGTCTTGTAATCAGGAGTCAGTCTCTGTTCCTTTCACACTATACAACTGTCTGTCTTGTGATCAGGAGTCAGTCTCTGTTCCTTTCACACTATACAACTAGTCTGTCTTGTAATCAGGAGTCAGTCTCTGTTCCGTTCACACTATACAACTGTCTGTCTTGTAATCAGGAGTCAGTCTCTGTTCCTTTCACACTATACAACTGTCTGTCTTGTAATCAGGAGTCAGTCTCTGTTCCTTTCACACTATACAACTAGTCTGTCTTGTAATCAGGAGTCAGTCTCTGTTCCTTTCACACTATACAACTAGTCTGTCTTGTAATCAGGAGTCAGTCTGTTCCTTTCACACTATACAACTAGTCTGTCTTGTAATCAGGAGTCAGTCTCTGTTCCTTTCACACTATACAACTGTCTGTCTTGTAATCAGGAGTCAGTCTCTGTTCCTTTCACACTATACAACTAGTCTGTCTTGTAATCAGGAGTCAGTCTCTGTTCCTTTCACACTATACAACTAGTCTGTCTTGTGATCAGGAGTCAGTCTCTGTTCCTTTCACACTATACAACTAGTCTGTCTTGTGATCAGGAGTCAGTCTCTGTTCCGTTCACACTATACAACTAGTCTGTCTTGTGATCAGGAGTCAGTCTCTGTTCCTTTCACACTATACAACTAGTCTGTCTTGTAATCAGGAGTCTGAGTCATTGTGGTTTTCACACTATATGACTGAGCTGCGACAGGCGACATTACAAGATATTTCACCAGGAGAATCCCTGACAAATCCGCAAACGCAGTTTCACTCCAGCTTCATTCTTTCTAAACGGGGGGTTCGTCGCCGAGCTCCAAAAACAGTCGAGTGCTCGGAGCGCCTAGTGTGAACTAGGCTTTAGTGGACTGAGTTCAGTTTGTCTGCTGCTGCTGCTGCCTGTCAGTCATGTTGTAATGTGGACACCAGGACGAAGATTTGTCTCGTATTGTGAAGAGAAGAACGAACATCATAATAAAACGCAGTGTGCAAGGTTTCTGTGCGTCACCATTTCTTTCCGGGTGACAGATTTAAAAAAAAACGCAACGGACTGTGTGTGTGTGTGTGTGTGTGTAAAGTCCTTAACTCTCTGTCTGTCTCTCTCTCTCCCCCCCTCTCTCTCTCCAGGTGACTCTCAGGGTGTGGTGAAGTTCGTCTTGTCTAAGGAGGGCGGTGACCTCTCTCTGGTGGAGCAGGCTAACGTCTGGCTCTTCCTCCGCCTGGCCAAGACCAACCGCAGCCGAGCCAAGGTCACCATCCGCCTGCTCCAGCAGGGGGCGCGTGTCTCTGGCGGGCAGGCCGATGGCGCGCTGCTGGCGGAGAAGACGGTGGACACGAGACGCAGCGGCTGGCACACCTTTCCCGTGTCGGCCGCCGTGCAGGCGCTGCTGCAGGGCGGCGCCGGGGGCGCGCTGAGCGTGAGGGTGAGCAACACGCACAAATATGCCCGACTGCACTTTCTACAGCTGCAACCGTTCGTCGGTTAGTCGATCGACAGAAAATGTATTGGCAACTATTTTGATTAGGGATGTTCATTTTGAAAAATTTCCATAATCGAAAATCGGGGGAAATTAGCGATCAATTATCGATTATCGATCATATTAATAATAATATATATATATATATATTTTATTTATTTATTTATTATTATTTTTTTAACAAAATGAATGCCTATGGCAGAAAATACGAAAGACAACGTGTTCTCCTCAATGAACTCTTTATTTCAATGTGTCTCCTCTCCAACACTCTGCTGTCCCCGGCGCATGCCGGTGTGAATTCCCCATGTTTAAAACAGTTTTGTTGGCACAAAGGCCCGTGCCCAGCCAGAAAACTAGAGACTATATGAAGCTCCACCTCACGTTAGTCGGCTGTGCAATGGAGTGGGGCGAGGAGGAACGAAGTCCACCCAAACCGATCGATAAGAATTCCACATGATCGATTCCATTCCTTAACGCTCAATTATCGATTTTCGATAACTGATGAACATCCCTAATTTTGATAGTCGATTCATCGTTTTGATCAAATCCAACATCTCTGAATATTTTCTGGTTTCTTATGGCAGTAAACTGAATTGTTTGGAAAACATGTTCCAAAAAAAGATGAAAGAGCACATCTCAAGGAGGACAAAATACTCACATTTCCCTTCTGTATTTGGCTCACATCACAAAGAACGGCTTGGGCGTTTTGGGCACAGAGCCCTCTTCACACCTTTTGAACTGTAGCCTAGAGCAGTGGTTCTCAAATGGGGGTCCGCGGACCCCCAGGGGTCCGTGGCACTTTGCCAGGGGGTCTGCGAAAAGTTTTCAAGTTAAAAAAAAAAAAAAAAAAAAAATGCTACATGTTACTTATTCCTTCTCAAACTACTTCCTACATGGTGCTAGTCTATCAAAATATCTTGGCTGTCATTTATTGTGTTGCATAGTGGTTTTCTGGACTGTTGACAAATTGTGATATTGTAAGTCGCTTTGGACAAAACAAAAGCGTCTGCTAAATGACGTAATGTAAATGTAATGTAATAAAAAAAAAATATATATATATTTTTTTTTTCAAAATCTTCATAGTTCAACGAAAATAGTTTATGCTTTAAATCTAAAATGGTTCATGGATTACATTCTAATAACAAACCTATCAAATTAAAAGTCAAGCACGTTACCGTGGAAACAATTAAGCTTAGCTCAAAATCACAAATCAGAATGAGGGGGTCCGTGGTATATTTTCTATCTTGTAAGGGCTCCTTGGCTGAAAAACATTTGAGAACCTCTGGCCTAGAGGTTCAGCCTGGTCATATAACCAGGTCAGAGGTCACACACAGCTGGGAGTTAGACCCAATTATTTAGGAGCCAATCACCTTCACCCATGAATCTAGATGCAAGGACCAATCACAGCATGAAGCATCACAGAACATTGTTTCTGCTCATTATACACACTGGATGACACAAAACGAAAACAGAGACAAACTGTTTTAAACCAGAAAGCATGTTAAGCTGTAGTCATCACTGAGTCCGCTTGGTGTCATAGTATTGAGTGTGTCTATATGCAGAACATTTCTCTCTGGGCCAGTTTTTTCAGAACATCACCTCCTCTTGTGGGCACGATGCCCTTTTCAATCCCACACATTCTTAGTGAAGAGGATGAACCAGAGGTTTGCTTCAGGCATAAGGTTTTGCAATCGGCCTCTCTCACAGCCGGCATTTTTGTGTCTAAAAGGCAGGGTAAACACAGGTGCAACCAACTCACTAATTAAGGCCGCAGCACTGGAACACCTAAATGGACTGGAAGTTAACCCTGATTCATGTTTTGGTGCACCTGTGTTACTTCCTGCCTTTTAGACACAAAATGGCTGCTGTGAAAAAGGCCTATTGGATAATATATTGGCCCTACCTTGAGCCCCTGCCTTTTTTTCAGTCTGTAAAAAAAGTGCCCTTTCCTGACCATGAATGCAGCATTTCTAATGGTGTTTTGTATGGAAAATGCCCTTTCCATGCCATCACTGAAGGCAGCATTCAAAGAGAAATGCCTTTTCCGAGCTCTCTTGGCCTTGAATGCACCATTTCTAATAGGCCTCTGCATGGACCAGTGTTTTTCTAAGCCGCCCCTGAAGGCAGCAGCCCAAAAACCACACGTGGCTTGCCCATTGACTGTTGAGAGCTAGACGGCCCGTCCCCGCCCACTCCAGCAGTGCCTAAATTGGCCTTCAAATTGCCTGAAATTTCCATTTCTGCGCCGAAGTGCCCCTTTAAGAATTTGAGCCTCTGCCCTTTTCTGCACGTCCCTGATGCTAGGTATGTAGGTGCTCTCCTGAATGAGTTCCTTCTGCTTGAAGCACATGCCAGTGTCCATATGAAGCACAGTGATTATATTCAGTATAGAGAAACAAGCCCGGCTTGGATTCTTCTCTTTTTGCATATTCGACAGGAGGTCAGAACCACAGGTGGTACTGGCCCGTTGTATGGCTTTCTGAATAGATTCGGATGCATAAGCTCCTTCCTTAAGCCGAGTAGCCATGTTTGTTTTTTTAGAATGAAAGTCATCTGGATCTGAACAGTTGAGTGTTTTTTGTGCGTAGTGTGAGCCAAAAAAAGAAGTGAAATGTGAGTATTTTTTGTTAGTGCTACACCCAGTCTGTCTCCGGACACACCCAGTCTGTCTCCGGACAAGTCAGCTTGTCTCTTCAGTAACAACTTGGTATGTTGAAAGATTATAGCGCCATAGAGACCAGGCATCGTATGGGTTGACAATATTGCATGCCGTTGTCCGAGTCTGTCATGCCATGCTGATGCTATCCAGGAGCAACATCAAGCTAATTTAAGCTAACACACTACCAACCTGGTTACAGGTGTCCTGCCCGCTCTGCGCTGATGCGGGGGCAACGCCCGTGCTGGTGTCCGGGGGCTCGGAGCGCGCCGCCCAGCGGGAGCAGTCCCATCGGCCCTTCCTCATGGCCGTGCTGCGGCCGGGCGCCGGCGAGCCACGCCGCCGCAGGAAACGCGGGCTGGAGTGCGACGGGAAGGTATCTATCAGAACGCACATTTTAGCCATGTTCTGAACTCACTCATTCACTCAGTCATTATTCCTCATGCAGTGTTTATGATATAGTAGTGAACTATATGGGGAAAGATTAAACGAGTTTCGGACACTGCCTCACTCTTCCTCCTTCTCCTTTCGAAAACATGGTGGCATTGCATTCTGTTATATGGGGGGAAATATAGGATACATTTGCTGTTCGCTACAAATTGCAGTGCATTGTGGGCATTTTATAGTAGACTAATGAATCAAATTAACAGTTGAGAATTCAGACACTAGTAAAAAAAAAAAAAAGGCGAACACACTATATAGGCAAACAGGGCTATTGTATTCTAAAGTATAATATAGAGTAAATATTATGACAATGAACATAGAAGCAATTATAGAAGATATGTACAGTATGATGATTGGGGTGGATAGTCAGACTACAAAAATGCTAATTTATAGGTTAGGTTAGAAAAGGGGTGGGACCAAATCAATATTTCACTTCTTCCTATTCCATTTTGATCATGTTAAAACTGTTGAGAATTTGATGTAGATAATGTACATTGTTTTTGTTTTGTGTATACTGTATATACATATATATATATATATATATATATATATATATATATATATATATATATATATATATATATATATATATATATATATATATATATATGTGTGTGTGTGTGTGTGTGTGTGTGTGTGTGTGCGCGTGTGTGTGTGTGTAGGTATTTATTTAACATGTGTTCATAATCATTCTCCTCCTAGGTCCGTGTCTGCTGCAAGCGCCAGTTCTACGTCAACTTCAAAGACATCGGCTGGAATGACTGGATCATCGCCCCGCCGGGCTACCACGCCAACTACTGCGAGGGGGACTGCCCGTCGCACGTGGCCAGCATCACGGGCTCCACCCTCTCCTTCCACTCCACCGTCATCAGCCACTACCGCATGAGGGGCTACAGCCCCTTCCAGGGCCTGCGCTCCTGCTGCGTGCCCACGCGGCTACGAGCCATGTCCATGCTGTACTACAACGAGGAGCAGAAGATCATCAAGAAGGACATCCAGAACATGATCGTGGAGGAGTGTGGCTGCTCGTAAAACGCACGCCCACAACCCAAACGCTACGGTGGTCCCGGGTTGTCCGGTCCGTGCAGAACCAACGGAGAGCCAAAGCCACGCCCACTTCCGGTTTAGGCATAAGAACCAAGGGGTTTCATCTGGCCGTTTCTTTTTCCATAGACATTTCGTAAAAATGCGTAAGCTGCCGTCACACGATGAGCGACCTTCTCCTCTCTCACCGCGAGGCAGAGCGGAGAAAGGTCAGCGGTAACGAGGGCAAAGTTGAAACAATTTGAACTTTGACCTCAGCGCGGCACAGCGGGCACAGAGCTGTTTTACCCGCAGATCATGTGTGAGGAGCTTTATAAAAAATAGTTTGACTTGGTCAAACCAAGTGATTCAGCTCTATTTAGAAGAGACCATTATACTATTTCCCTCCGACCAGAACTAATCCGCTATTTTCCTTCGAAAAGTTGTAGATTGTGTTGCATAGTTGATTTCTCTATGGTTGACAAAATGTGATATTGTAAGTCACTTTGGATAAAAGCGTTACTTTACGTAATGTAAAGTAATGTCATTATTATTATAGTTTCTGTCTGAGGAAAATGTTCTATGCTCTCCCCTGATTCTAAATATACCTGAATCGCTTGGTTTGACCAAGTAAAACTATACGCATTTTATGAAATTCTACGTAAAAATAAATGGCGGATGAAATCCCTCGGTTCATATGCCTAAACGGGAAGTGGGCGTGACTTTGGCTCCCTACTGGACTGGAGAGGAGCGGAGAAGAGGAGGAAGAAGGGGCGGAGCCAGACCTCTAACTAGGGATGCACGATATTGGATTTTTTTTTTTGCTTATAATTCAATATGCCGATAAGTTCCAACTCTTTTGGTCGATTGCCGATGCCGATATGCACAATTTTGCCCCCACCTACTTCCACAGAACTCCAAGTCCCTCCTGTAGTGGAATTAAGTCATTATTACGCCTGCTCTATGGTGACGGCCCACTGGCAGATGCAGACATAAATACAATGTTTTTCAAAATGCACACATTCACTGTAGAAAATAAGAAAAATACTTCAACTTAGGTGATGTAAAACATACATCCTTTCTTATGGAACATTTTCTTTGAAACAAAACTGTAAGATTCATCCTACAATCCTGTCAATAGCCACCACACCCAGGTCCAATTTGACCTATTTCACAAGTCTCTTAATCGAAGCATTTAGTCAAGCATGGAGCATTTGGGCATAATTAAAATGTCAATTTATCGGCCGATGCCGATATTGCATTTTAAAGCCTTTATCGGCCGATACGATGACTTAACGATATCATGGTGCATCCCTACCTCTGACCTCTGACCTCAGAGAGACAGAGGAGCTGGAGGGGAGGCGAGAAAGATGATCGTCATGGCGTCACGCTCGGCCCTCCTCTCCTCCTCTGGATCTCGGACTCGCCTCTCCTCTTGGACCAGCAGAACTCAGAGTCTTGACGGCACTTTCAGAAAAGAAAAGAAAAGAAAAAAAAAACATATAAAAAAGAATATCTAATATATTTTTGTTACGAAGCGGATGGAGCGAGGCGAGACGCTTATTTATGAGATGAGACGTTGGAGCGGCTCCACTGTCCAATCGGAGACGAGCTGCCCAAAAAAAAAGACAAAATCTCAAACTATGCAACTTGTTTCAAGTATTACAATCTTATTGTATTTTACTTTGGC
>NC_139624.1:14143422-14165922 GCF_964638095.1 Poromitra crassiceps
GTCTGAATGATTGAGTTTTCGCTCATTCTGACCTGAATTTCTTCCGTTTTTCTTTGTTGTGATATTTTGATTTGGTTCTTGTATCGACCCGACTGAGCTGTGATGGATGCCGTGTTACTGGGACAAAATGAACTGAATCTTGTACTTTGTGCTGCCTTTGTGTCGTGTTTGTCAGTATTGTCGACTCGTTTCCGACTGACTCGCCAAGTGAGTGTCGGCCCCCTTCGATGAAGTCACTTTTCTTCCTTTACGTTTCCTTGGTTTTTGTTTTGGGGAGAGTGGACCCTCTCATCTGCCTGGATGGATACAAAACACAATGGAAGACTGGACTGTCTAAACTCTCTGTGTGAGCTCTTTTCGAGTTTTGGACTTTTCTGGTATCAAACTCGTGGAGTCTGGACTCTGGACCTGTACATGGATGCATACAAAAATGTAATTGCAAAAAAAAAGAAAGAAAAAAGCCTCAAAAAAGCAGCGGAAAGTACAAAACAAGGATAAAAGAAGTGGATGTATTTTTCTTTTTATGGAGACAAAACAAGATATTGACACTGAAAGAAGTGGACAAAGAATAAAAAGTATATTTTTTATTCTGTATATATGGAAATCAAGATAGCAGTATGTTGCATTGCTTTGTTGTACAAATCAAATGTGTTTGTGGCGTTTTTTTTTAATCTAATTTATTTTACAGTATTTTTGTTTTTCGTTTTCTGCTTCACCATTAAAGTTAAAAGGATGTACACGAAGAAAACGGTTGGAAAATCTGGTTTTGTTCATTCATCTCAGAAGGAAAATAATCTTTACAAACACTCCTCTCTTTTACAATAAATATGAGATTTCTATCTTTTTTCTTTTTGATTGTAAAAAAAACAAACAAACCTTAAAACACATTGTTTTATATTTTGGTGGAACCTGCAGCAACAGCACCACCTAGTCACAATAAAAGCACAAGATCGATCGAAATGGGCTTATTTTTTACAGCCCAAACACAGCAGCATCAACTTCCAGTCATCAGGTGACAGGTGTCGTCACGCCCCTTTTGATCTGCAGCCGTCTGCAGCCCATTTCGGCTAAATCCATTCAGCCAACAGGCCCTGACAACTTTATTTTCTATATTTGTCAATAATGTAGCTCTTCAAATTGAGGCATCCAACAAGGGAATCAAAGTTGATGACCAGACTGTGAGCATATTTATTGTATGCAGATGACATAGTCTTACTTGCTGAGCACGAAAATGACTTGCAGACAATGTTGAACATTGTTGCTGAATGTTGTTGGAAATGGAGACTTATGGTAAATCAAGACAACACTCAAGTAGTACACTTTAGACCAGTATCAAGGGAGAGGAGTTCTTTTGAATTTGACCTTGGTTCAGCAGTACTATCATATACGGATTACTATAAATATCTGGGCTTGACGCTGGATGAACATAGGACCTTTAAGGAGGGTGTCAATGTCCTAGCTCAATCAGCGGGCAGCACTGCAAGCCAAGTTTGAAGCCAGATTTAGAGGAATATCTCATTTTAAATTAACATTAAGATTAGACTGTTGTGATGTCAGTTCAGTTTTAACCATTAATAGTTGTTCCTCACTTAGTCAGTCACTTCTACACTAGCTTCTACACTTTTCTTGAAAAATAGCTCAATCTTGCTACACCCCAAATGTTATTTAAGACTATATCCACAATGCTAATTAATTTAGAGAACAGCCCTGTAGATACTAAAGCCACAGATGAAAGGAGCCTGCCAACATGGTAATAGCAAACACAATGCATGCATAGGAATCTTACATTTTAAATCTGCATACACGAAGGAAAATATCACTAAACGTATCTCTTGCATCAACCTCTATGTCCTCTTCACTGAAGACAAGGCTGGCAGGACTTTCTGTTCTTTTAAAAAAAAAATAATGATGAGATGTTACTCCGCATTTTGACCTGGATGGAGACATCAAGTGAAATTCACTGTTTTGCTAAGTAGCCTAACAGTATAACCTGTGTGATAGAGTGGTGGTAAAAACTATCAGCTCACTGCCATAACACAATGCATAACACTCACAGCTCTCATCTACCACCAATGTTAAATAGGCTATTCTATCACAAGCTAGCAAGCCAGCTATGTAAACATGTCTGAGAGATGGCTAGTTATGATGCTTGCTAACTTTAGCTGCCTGGTACAAGTAGCAACTATCTTGCTATGCAAACTGTGCCTACAACAACTACTGTAACAGCATTTCATTCTGACATGTTTGGAAAGGGATTGATGGACTATACTGACCAGTTAAGTAGAAACAGTGCTGTCAGCATTGAATGGCAGCACTGCAGCTGTGCTGTGCGTAGTGCCCGGTAGCCCTAGTGACAGAGCACAGACAGACAGACAGACTACTCTTGTCTTTTGGGAGAAACCATTACCAGCGGGAGGAGGGGTGTGTGTGTTTGTTGTTGTTTTTTTAGGTATGATCTATGACATAATTAGACATACACGTTTGATTCTTTATATAAAATTATCATAATAACTAACTACATGTTAGAAAAACCATAGTAATGAAATGAAATGAAAAAAGAAAGATCTCAAAAATCTGAGAGGGCAGTTTCACTGGGCATGGCGCTTCTGCTCTATGGGTTCAAACCTGTGGTTTGATGTGGTTTTGACCAATGGACCGTTTTTTTAGCGAGGATTAAGCAGGGCTATCAATTTGTGATGTACTTTTGAAAGGGTCAGACGTTTAAAGAATAATAGAGCTGGGGAAACGCAAGGCATTGTGGGTAATCTGGTACTGTGGCTAATGCTAGCTGTTAGCTGTGGGCTAACATTAGTTACATGACAGTAAAATGCCACGGAATGACCAATTCCAGTCACGCTGTTTCCATACAGCCCACCAGTGTTGGCTAGTTGTTGATATTTATAACGGTAGCTCTAATATCACATTTTTCTCAATGCGGGCAAACTGTCATGGCGCTGTTTCTGGTAAATATAGAGAGCCGCAGGGATGACGTATTTTTGTAGGCAGAATGCGGAAGTCCCGAACTTCCTGGTTCTTCACTGTTTCTGTCTATGGGATTTTTGAATGAGTTTTTGCCGCGATGCTTCAAATACGGTCTCTGGGCAATGCAAGATTAATCAAACGAAAACTGTGAAGAACCAGGGCTGTTAGCATCGATGATTTCCGGACTCGTTACTGCGGCTCTCTATTCCCGGTCTGAACACAGCCAAAGAGTATAGTGAGACAAGAGGAGACGGTCTTCTGGTAGAATCTGCTGCCTTTCTTTTTTTAAATCAAGCAGCATGTCGTATTGGCAGAAATGTGGAGGGTAAGTCCCCCATTAAGTGTTTGATTAGTAACTGTAATGTGATTACTCTATTTAGGAACCATAATGCCTTACACTACTCATTACCGACAAATGTAATGTGATTACTGCATTTAGGAGCCATAATGCCTTAAACTACTCATTATTACCGACAAATGTAATGTGATTACTCCATTTAGGAACCATAATGCCTTACACTACTCATTACCGACAAATGTAATGTGATTACTGCATTTAGGAGCCATAATGCCCTACACTACTCATTACCGACAAATGTAATGTGATTACTGCATTTAGGAGCCATAATGCCTTACACTACTCATTACCGACAAATGTAATGTGATTACTGCATTTAGGAGCCATAATGCCTTACACTACTCATTACCGACAAATGTAATGTGATTACTGCATTTAGGAACCATAATGCCTTACACTACTCATTACCGACAAATGTAATGTGATTACTGCATTTAGGAACCATAATGCCTTACACTACTCATTACCGACAAATGTAATGTGATTACTGCATTTAGGAGCCATAATGCCCTACACTACTCATTACCGACAAATGCAATGTGATTAGTGCATTTAGGAGCCATAATGCCTTACACTACTCATTACCGACAAATGTAATGTGATTACTGCATTTAGGAGCCATAATGCCTTACACTACTCATTACCGACAAATGTAATGTGATTACTGCATTTAGGAGCCATAATGCCTTACACTACTCATTACCGACAAATGTAATGTGATTACTGCATTTAGGAGCCATAATGCCCTACACTACTCATTACCGACAAATGTAATGTGATTACTGCATTTAGGAGCCATAATGCCTTACACTACTCATTATTACCGACAAATGTAATGTGATTACTGCATTTATTAACCATAATGCCTTACACTACTCATTACCGACAAATGTAATGTGATTACTGCATTTAGGAGCCATAATGCCTTACACTACTCATTACCGACAAATGTAATGTGATTACTGCATTTAGGAGCCATAATGCCCTACACTACTCATTACCGACAAATGTAATGTGATTACTGCATTTAGGAGCCATAATGCCTTACACTACTCATTATTACCGACAAATGTAATGTGATTACTGCATTTATTAACCATAATGCCTTACACTACTCATTACCGACAAATGCAATGTGATTAGTGCATTTAGGAGCCATAATGCCTTACACTACTCATTACCGACAAATGTAATGTGATTACTGCATTTAGGAGCCATAATGCCTTACACTACTCATTACCGACAAATGTAATGTGATTACTGCATTTAGGAGCCATAATGCCTTACACTACTCATTACCGACAAATGTAATGTGATTACTGCATTTAGGAGCCATAATGCCCTACACTACTCATTACCGACAAATGTAATGTGATTACTGCATTTAGGAGCCATAATGCCTTACACTACTCATTATTACCGACAAATGTAATGTGATTACTGCATTTATTAACCATAATGCCTTACACTACTCATTACCGACAAATGTAATGTGATTACTGCATTTAGGAGCCATAATGCCTTACACTACTCATTACCGACAAATGCAATGTGATTACTGCATTTATTAACCATAATGCCTTACACTACTCATTATTACCGACAAATGTAATGTGATTACTGCATTTAGGAGCCATAATGCCTTACACTACTCATTACCGACAAATGTAATGTGATTACTGCATTTAGGAGCCATAATGCCTTACACTACTCATTACCGACAAATGTAATGTGATTACTGCATTTAGGAGCCATAATGCCCTACACTACTCATTACCGACAAATGTAATGTGATTACTGCATTTAGGAGCCATAATACCTTACACTACTCATTACCGACAAAATGTAATGTGATTACAGTAGGCTAATGCGTTCCTTTGTAATGTGTTACCTCCAATACTGAGTTAGCTAGTTAGCAAGTTTGGTAATTGATTAGCTCGCAGAAAAATGCAATTATCTCTGCAACCGTGCAACAGATTTAAAAACCATTGAGCTCAGCGTGACTTGTACATTCTAGATCCATAGTGTGAAGTCTCTCAGTGGCGTTTTCAAAGATCATTAAAAATATGTCTACAATGAACTGTCCAATGAGCACCACCATGGAGAGTGACATGGCGAGTGACAGCACCGCATCAGTACCAGGGGCTGCAGGCAACAATAAGCCCACATAGACCTCTTGAAACACCATCACAAATGTTCCCTTTAGCTTTCCTGTCTAACATATTGCCTGTCTCTCAATCTCTTCTATAATGACTGTATTTTTGCTGCGCTTAACAAATTGTTTTATTTGAGATGTGTTGCCAAACGTGTGTTGTGATTAAAAACAGTTGCAGTATGTACAGTATTGGCAGTCGTTACAGTTGAACACGTTTTGTATTGCAGCCCTAGGCGGACCCTTTTCTCAGTTTTCTGACATTGATAGAGCATTCTGTTCCATCGTGCATATCATTCCATCATGCAGACTCAGAAAAATAGTCAAATGGTGTGTGTGTGTGCATGTGGGTGTGTGTGTGTGTGTGTGTGTGTGTGTGTGTGTGTGTGTGTGTCTATAAGGTTTGTTTAGGTTATAAAATAGCTGTGTGAACGTGGTGAATGCACGAGTCACAACAGAAGAGCGTTTTGTGGAGCTGTTGGAAAGTGTATTTGGTGACTTAACAGGGGTATGGCTAGCCAGTACCAAGGACTACCGGTCATTGTGCTAAGCTAACTAGCAGGAGGGGCGGGTCACTACTTTTCTACTGCACAGTGCAAACACATACAGAGAAAAGGACGACATCTATCTTCTCGTCTTGCTATCAGGAATGGCAAATAGGCCAATCTCCCAAAATGTTCCTTTAAATAAGCCTTATTTAACCATTGATAAGATAAGACTGATTGCCCCATAGGGAAACCGCTACAGTTTTGCTGGCACCTCCAATTACTCATGTTCAGGTTTTGCGCTCAGGGACAGAGATCTGTAACCTTGCTTGCAAGATGGATAACCTCGCGAGATCAAAAGAGATTCTCTTGACGTAATCCATCTTGTCATGCACAGGCAGTTAAGATGATTGGCCGAACCATGCCGGCTCGACGAATCAGCGGCAGCCTTAGGCGGGCTTACGGCGGGTTCACACACACGCCTAGAGCGACGCTTTAAGCAACGCCTAAGCAACGCATAAAATTCTTTAACAGTCTATAACAGTCCTTGTTAACAGAAGATAGCGTTCACACATACCGCTGCCACGCTGCGCTGAAGCCACGCTCGCGCTGCGCCTACGCTGCGCTGCATTTATCGTTTAGGCGTCTGTTCTATTTTTCAGCGTCTAGGCGCGCTGAACTGTCAAGCTGGCTGTTGTTTCTGACGGACTTGGGCCATATTTTCTACCGAGTTTGCAGAAAAGGGAGGGTGGAGCGCGAATTAACGAGTGCATACAGGCACGTGC
This sequence comes from Poromitra crassiceps, assembly GCF_964638095.1. NCBI lineage: Eukaryota > Metazoa > Chordata > Actinopteri > Beryciformes > Melamphaidae > Poromitra > Poromitra crassiceps. The sequence continues at coordinate 14,150,185 of NC_139624.1, forward strand.
ACACATAGACATGAAAAGGGGCTTGAGCCCCTGCCTTTTTTTCAGTCTGTAAAAAGTGCCCTTTTTTTTTTTTCATTTTCATTCCAACAACACACGAACAAAACAAACAGCTCAGACACATGAAAAAATAAAATAAAAAGTGCCCTTTCCTGACCATGAATGCATTTCTAATGGTGCTTTGTATGGAAATTGCCCTTTCCATGCCATCACTGAAGGCAGCATTCAAAGAGAAATGCCTTTTCCGAGCTCTCTTGGCCTTGAATGCACCATTTGTAATAGGCCTCTGCATGGAGCAGTGTTTTTCTAAACCGCCCCTGAAGGCACCAACCCAAAAACGCACGTGGCCCGTCCCCACCCACTCCAGCAGTGCGCACTCCACTCAGCCAGAGCAACCATACAGACGGACAGCAGCAGCACAGGCACACACAGTCTGACAGATATATCAGTCAGTCAACGTGAATCAGGTATGTATGTTTGTCAAAGTCTCATCCTAAAATGAGATATTCCTCTAAATCTGGTTAAAATCGGAATATTTAAAATGAGTTATACCCCTAAATTGGCCTTCAAATTGCCTCAAATTTCCATTTCTGTAGTGCCCTTTTATGAATTTGAGCCCCTGCCCCTCTAATGTTCTCTGCACGTCCCTGAGTGCATAGTAGGAGAGCTGTCCTTCATGTGTTCCTCTATTAACGTCTTTTCTGTCAGATGTATATATACCCCCCCTGTCTCAATGCATGCATCACTCATGGTGTTGATGACTCATAGTCACATGATTACCCGAGGGAAAATAACAATTACAGTCGGCCAGGAAATAGACAGACATCGTCACTTGCACATTACAATAAAAAAGAGGACTCACCCATGCTATAAATCAGATCTGAAAAGTGTAAAAAACCGCTGCTCATGTGATCAGCGTAGCGCAGAGCGGGGCTTCAGTGTGGCATCCTGTGTGAACGCAAATAGGCGCCTAGCGTGCATGAAGCGATGCCTATATGCGTAGGCGTAGCTTAAAGCGTAGCTTTAAGCGTCACTCTAGGCGTATGTGTAAACCCGCCATTAGGCTCGTCTGGGCAAGTAGTGGGTACATGGTCTTTGTAGTTCTTTTCACTCGTCAACATGGCTGCCGCCGCGGAAGTGACAGGCAGTCTGAATGAAATTGAATGTAACGTTCCTAATTCTATGTATTAAATTCTAAAAAACGACCCTCAACATTAGTTAGATGGTGAGGACTCAATCAATGTAGGGCTGGGCGATATATCGAATATACTCGATGTATCGCGGCTTGTGCCACGTGAGATGTAGAAATGACTATATCGCGAACATTCGAGTATAATTGTCACGCATTGTTTATAACTTAAGCCGCCGGCATGACTCGCTTCACGTTTCCTCTTGTCAGCTCTCCCTCGCAAGGGAGAGCTCATGTCACACTCAAAAGGGAGGGGGAATCACATGGATACGTCAAATGCGTCAAACCGCGTCAGACACACCCGTCCTTAACCTATGTGCGATTCGAAATCACGCGTCCGCACCATAGACTGGCGAAACATGGCCGCCCGCAGTGTGGCTGTTGACAGTTTCAAATTATAACAAAACAACCACTATTGCAATTTGCAATACATGTCCCGCAAGGTTTCTGAGATTAGGGGAAAGTCTGAGCTGGCGTTACGCTAAACCAAACATGGGGAGGAGGCAGCGGATTTGTTTTGGTGTTAACGTTAGCTGTTGTGATGATGACGGGGCTAACGTTACCTAGCTGGTTAGGCTACCTAGTTGCAGGGCAGCGCTCCACAAGCTTGTTGTGACCAAAACCCCCGCATTTAAAGCATTTCATACTCCCAGAGCTGGCGTAAACCATAGAGAACCTCATGCATTAGCCTACTCAAAATGAAACGTCCAGGGTTTGTGTCTCCAAAAGGAACTAAGGCTAACGTTACATGCAAGCTAACGTAGCTAGCTAGCTGCGGGGCAGTCATGATCTATTAAGGAAAACGAATGCGCAAGTGAACATCACATAGGCTACGTGTATTTTCTTTAATCTAGACTAGAACTAGAGGCATAATTTTTCAGTCAAAAGTGAAACGACACAGATATGATGGCGTATAGTGAGGCTTTCCATGCCTCACTATAGAACTGGCCCCAATGCAAAATTCACAGCTTATGTTGCCGTCATGCCAATAAGAGTCTAAATTTAATTTTTTATGTTTTATCTGCAGACTAAGCAGCTAGGCTTTCGGTTCTATAAAAGCCATTATTTTTTGTATTGACTATTGAGTGATACACTTTACTAAAACAAGCATATTATATCAGAAGTGTTGTTTGTGTTCACAGTGATATATATTCTTTAGAGGCCATATCGCCCAGCCCTAAATCAATGATAGACAGGCACCTTCCTCCAGTCGCAAACGTGACGTCAGAGGCATGGCGATCTGATTGGTTGAAGTTAACACGCACCAGCGGTGATAGACAGATGGGTCATCCAATCACCTGCCAAGTAGCTTGGAAAAAGTGCCCGCCTCTGTCAGCGGCTCGGGTTACTGCATTCCCAGATCGACTGGTTTAGTGAAACGTAATGTGGAGTAAACCGTCCATCTGGCAGCGTCAGGTTAAGAGATCAGGGGCGACATTACAGAAACTTCCTAAATTCCAAATCCTATCCTAAATTATTGGTAACCATGGTAATTAGAGTTAGGACTTGATTTAGGAAAACACCCATTACAGAACAACAGTTCCTAAGTCAATATTCTCATCCTAATTTAAAATGGGAAAAGCGTATTACAGAAGCGTCCCAACTCCCCAAAATATTTAAAAAGCTCTCCTAACTTTAAGATGCCAGCTATGCTGTCCTAACTAATTTACGCTATTTTCAACTGGAACAACAGCCATCTTGCATCTCGTTATAATTTATAGCCTATTTATAGCCTACCTACCTACGTTATGGCTGCGCTGTTATTACATTTGCAAAACCAACAAAATGTCAACAGGTGCAATGTATTTGCCGAAAGGCTCATGCGGGACCCGAATGACGTTTTGCGTTTTGATCACATAACGCTCGTTAATCGATACAGACTGCCCAGGGACATGATACTGCAGCTAGCCGAGGAGCTGAGACCTGTGTTGGAGAGACCGACTAGGCGACACGGGGCTCTGCCGGTTGTAGTACAACTTACAAATGCACTTCAGTTTTTTGCGAAGGGAGATTTTCAAACTGAAGTGGCCGACATATCCAAAATATCTCAGCCTGCTATGTCACGTAATTTAACTGAGGTAGCAACAGCCATCAGCAATTTGGCTCCTCGGTACATACAGTTTCCAAGGGGGGAGGAATGCCTGATGGGGCAGAGACGGTTTCTATTATTTTCGCCCATTCCCTCTCTTTCACCTCCCGCGTGAGGGTGGCTGAAAACTTTCCGAAAAGCACGTCTTTAACCTTTTCTACGGCGGTCACTAAGACCTCCAACTCATCTGCCTTGAAGTTAAATGCCCTTCGTTTTTAGTCCATTGCCCCACAATCTCAAAAATGTTCGACAACAACACACATCGTTAGCCTACCAGATAATAGCAGGCTACCAGCGCTCCTACTTCCCCCGCGAGTTGAGAAAGGAGGAGGTGTCTGTTGCTAGGGTAACAGACAGAAAAGTTGATAACCGATGCTTGATGAGTATTTAGGATTTCCTAACAAGACATAAGAGGATTTAGCAAGATAAGATAGGATTCCTAAAGTTAGTTAGGATTTGCTTCTGTAATACGAAATCAGAAAAAATCCTATCTTAAACTAGTCCTATCCTAATTTAAGACATAAGATAGGGAGTTTCTGTAATGTGGCCCCTGATCCCAATGAGGATAATGAGAACACATTAAAAAAAATTCCAGCTGCAAACACAAAAGCAAGATCGGATTTTGTATCATCCGGATAACCATGTCCGGATACAGCTTGCATTTTAATACCAGGTGTAACTGGGGTGTCTGTTCCAGAAAACTCCTGAAACAAGTCAAAGTGCATTGGAGAGCAGGGGAGTGTCTCTCTCCTCACTGTAGATGTTTCTCTGGCTTTGAGAAGAATCAGATGTGACGGCTGAATATGAGACTAGATGATGGTTTGTGTTTGAGAAGAATCAGATGTGAAAGCTGAATATGAGACTAGATGATGGTTTGTGTCTCCTCTCTCAGGGTGACTTTATTTTAAGACCGGCAGTAAGTCAGTCTGCTATAGAGGAGTGGCATGCAACCATTTGTCACCACCCTTCCATCAAACTATAAAGGTCCATGCTGGGTTTTTGTGGCTTGCGGACGGCGTTGGCTCTTGCGGTAGTGTTGCCATTCATAATGATATAAAAGCCTGTCTGTTAAAAATATATATTAAAAGAGGTGATTTAAAAAACTGACGCTGAGGCCAAAGTCTCTGAGCACGAAGCTTCAGGGTCGAGGCTGCTGGACCGGAGCCAGACGAGGAAGAGAGGCCTTTCCCCCCAAAGCACACCGTGTCATAAAGCACAGTGGGCCCTATCTTCGTACAGGCGATATCCCCTATTTGTTTGCATGCCTTAACGATAGCAGACCATGTCCAGGTGTTATGCCGAGTTTTGCACCCCCGCCCGGCAGCAGCTAAACGCATCCCAACCTCACGGGAGCATATTGTAATGATTTATACAGAAATGTTTAAAAGTGATATAATTGTCTGGGTAGACGTGACCTCGCTGTTTTCTCAGTTAAAACAGCCCCGGAATATGGTTGGGATGCAATTCTCGGCGGGGATCCGGAAACGTTCACGGCACCTGCCGCGCAGGCACAAATTAGAGCCATGCCAAATCATCTGCACCCCCAAAATGCCAGCGCAAACGGGATTTGGGCGGTCTTTTCTTTTTTTTCTGATTTTTTATCCCAGTTTTATCCCCCATTAGTGCAGATTTTTATTTATTTATCCTGGTTGCTGCTCCACCCTCTGCCGATCTGGGAAGAGCCGAAACTGGCTCCATGCTTCCTCCGAGACATGGGCAGTTAGCCAGCCGCTTATTTTCACCTGACAGGGGAAGCTTCACCGGTGGGAGGATCACGCTATTCCAACGAGTTCCCCTCCCTCCGAACAGGCGCCCCTAATGACCAGAGGAGGCACCACTTCAGCGACCAGGATATTGCATGTTTTGGTGTGGGGTTCCTATATGAAGGAAACCCCCAGGGGACATGGGGAGGCCCTTTTGACGGATTTGGGCAGTCTTAAGCACCAGAATTATTCACAGGTGTGGCCAGGCAATGCCTGGGCGTTACATCAAACAAACCAATCAGATTCCCTCACTCGTGCTGAGGACAGAGAGAGATGGAGAGAGCTTATTGACAGATCATCTGTGGTGCCAACGACCCTCCGGGTTATGGGATAGGTGAAGGTGAATAGCCAATAGCCAATGTCCATTGTCCAACAAGTTTTCTCAGTTAATTTCCTCTGCGTGGGCCTGAAATTCTGTCCCCGGCCCGGCCCGTGACATTCGCGCTACCGTAGCCTATCAAAATCCAGACATGTTGTCTCGAGAAAGAGAACGTTAGATCGTTTAATTCCAAACAGCAGCAATGCCCACAAACGGAAACATTATGTCACTCAAGCATGTCGAAATTAAAATAGCAGACTTACCGTTTATAGCTGCATTGAATAACGTCACGTTAGTGTCCTCACAATGTATGGTGGATGAGTTTGTTTTCAACAGGTTGAAATGTTTCCTCCCCTCGCAAACTTTGTTTTTATGTCCATCGCTCTTGTTTCTCTCTCACGACACGGACACGTGCGGCTTGTTTTGTTGTTGTTTATTACGCTGACTGAAACATGCCATGACGTGGATTGTGGAGTGTGGCAGACTAAAATGTCACGGTGAGGGTGTGTGTGTGTGGGGACAGTGTGTGTGTGCGTGTGGGGACGGTGTGTGTGTGTGTGTGTGTGTGTGTGTGTGCGCATGTCCCTGCGCTCCTCCTCCTCTTTGACTCACTCTGCGGTGTAAAATTAAGCGAGTAATACTTAACTTTATTTTATTTTATTATTGTAACGAGCCTGAACCCGGCCCGGCCCGGCTCCGCCGGCTCGGAGCTATTCATTAAAAAAAAAAGCCCGGCCCCGGCCCGTATTGACCGGGCCCGAGGGGCGCAGACACCAAACATCCTTACTGCAGCTACAGGCTTTGAGAGGATGCTGTGGGAATGACAGAGCCACCATTCCCCCTATTAGAAGTCAGTCTACCATTGAAATGATAAAAAAAAAAACTGTGACTGTATATTAGGGTAAAGAAGTGACTTAATGTGGCTTTAAAATGTGCTGTGGTCAGATGCATTGATGCTGCATTTCCATCTTGAGGGAGCGGAAACCGCTTGTGCCATTGACCAAAAAAACAAAAACAAAAACCTGCTCTAAACTCTGGCACAGTATCTTATTCATACTCTATTTTGAAACCGCTGTTTTGTTTCTAATTTACCTTTCAATTGTAGACCATGTTGTATGCCACATTTTTTAAATGATATGCAAAGTACTGTATTTCTCTCGAAAAATGTTCATATTTGACATTTCTGTAGATTCTAGGAACGTACAATGCAGACATTTCATACTGGTGATTGGGTTGTCCAGAGGCCTGTCTCAGCTCAGTGGAAGCTAGCGGAGAACCGCAGGACAGGAGGCTCAGTCCACAACACAGTAGTCTCAACGTCAGACCCATGAGAGTTCTTACGCTGATTACGTTACGTTACTGCATGCCGAAGATCTCTTTCTCTGGGTCTGGGCCACTGCTTGCTCTCAACTGATCCTGGCTGGTGATTGGTTCAGCCGGAATCTGGAATCCTTGTGTGCCCACCTAACCTGTCTCTGTTGACTTTTGAAAATGAACCACTCTCTCATTGGTGCTGCGACCTGTCAGTCATTCAATTGTTCCCCCATCAAAACAGCAGCAGGGGCTGCGAAGTGGCACAGACTCTCTTATGTGGTATGCAGAGTGCAGTGATTCAAAGCGATATTTGAGTCTGGGGAGAGACTACCAACACAGAAACCTCCCCTGTGTTTCTGCAGGGTGGTTTGGGGTCAGATCCCCCTGTGTTTCTGCAGGATGGTTTGGGGTCAAATCCCCCTGTGTTTATGCAGGGTGGTTTGGGGTCAGATCCCCCTGTGTTTCTGCAGGGTGGTTTGGGGTCATATCCCCCTGTGTTTCTGCAGGGTGGTTTGGGGTCAGATCCCCCTGTGTTTCTGCAGGGTGGTTTGGGGTCAAATCCCCTTGTGTTTCTGCAGGGTGGTTTGGGGTCATATCCCCCTGTGTTTCTGCAGGGTGGTTTGGGGTCAAATCCCCTTGTGTTTATGCAGGATGGTTTGGGGTCATATCCCCCTGTGTTTATGCAGGGTGGTTTGGGGTCAGATCCCCCTGTGTTTATGCAGGGTGGTTTGGGGTCAAATCCCCCTGTGTTTCTGCAGGGTGGTTTGGGGTCAAATCCCCCTGTGTTTCTGCAGGGTGGTTTGGGGTCAAATCCCCCTGTGTTTCTGCAGGGTGGTTTGGGGTCAAATCCCCTTGTGTTTATGCAGGATGGTTTGGGGTCATATCCCCCTGTGTTTATGCAGGGTGGTTTGGGGTCAAATCCCCTTGTGTTTATGCAGGGTGGTTTGGGGTCAAATCCCCTTGTGTTTATGCAGGATGGTTTGGGGTCATATCCCCCTGTGTTTATGCAGGGTGGTTTGGGGTCAGATCCCCCTGTGTTTCTGCAGGGTGGTTTGGGGTCAAATCCCCCTGTGTTTCTGCAGGGTGGTTTGGGGTCAAATCCCCCTGTGTTTATGCAGGGTGGTTTGGGGTCAAATCCCCCTGTGTTTATGCAGGGTGGTTTGGGGTCAAATCCCCCTGTGTTTCTGCAGGGTGGTTTGGGGTCAAATCCCCTTGTGTTTATGCAGGATGGTTTGGGGTCATATCCCCCTGTGTTTATGCAGGGTGGTTTGGGGTCAGATCCCCCTGTGTTTATGCAGGATGGTTTGGGGTCAAATCCCCCTGTGTTTCTGCAGGGTGGTTTGGGGTCAAATCCCCCTGTGTTTCTGCAGGGTGGTTTGGGGTCAAATCCCCCTGTGTTTCTGCAGGGTGGTTTGGGGTCAAATCCCCCTGTGTTTCTGCAGGGTGGTTTGGGGTCAAATCCCCTTGTGTTTATGCAGGATGGTTTGGGGTCATATCCCCCTGTGTTTATGCAGGGTGGTTTGGGGTCAAATCCCCTTGTGTTTATGCAGGGTGGTTTGGGGTCAAATCCCCTTGTGTTTATGCAGGATGGTTTGGGGTCATATCCCCCTGTGTTTATGCAGGGTGGTTTGGGGTCAGATCCCCCTGTGTTTCTGCAGGGTGGTTTGGGGTCAAATCCCCCTGTGTTTATGCAGGGTGGTTTGGGGTCAAATCCCCCTGTGTTTCTGCAGGGTGGTTTGGGGTCAGATCCCCCTGTGTTTCTGCAGGGTGGTTTGGGGTCAAATCCCCCTGTGTTTCTGCAGGGTGGTTTGGGGTCAAATCCCCCTGTGTTTATGCAGGGTGGTTTGGGGTCAAATCCCCCTGTGTTTATGCAGGGTGGTTTGGGGTCAAATCCCCCTGTGTTTCTGCAGGGTGGTTTGGGGTCAAATCCCCTTGTGTTTATGCAGGATGGTTTGGGGTCATATCCCCCTGTGTTTATGCAGGGTGGTTTGGGGTCAGATCCCCCTGTGTTTCTGCAGGGTGGTTTGGGGTCAAATCCCCCTGTGTTTCTGCAGGGTGGTTTGGGGTCAAATCCCCCTGTGTTTATGCAGGGTGGTTTGGGGTCATATCCCCCTGTGTTTCTGCAGGGTGGTTTGGGGTCAAATCCCCCTGTGTTTATGCAGGGTGGTTTGGGGTCAAATCCCCCTGTGTTTCTGCAGGGTGGTTTGGGGTCATATCCCCCTGTGTTTATGCAGGGTGGTTTGGGGTCAAATCCCCCTGTGTTTCTGCAGGGTGGTTTGGGGTCAAATCCCCCTGTGTTTCTGCAGGGTGGTTTGGGGTCAAATCCCCCTGTGTTTCTGCAGGGTGGTTTGGGGTCAAATCCCCCTGTGTTTCTGCAGGGTGGTTTGGGGTCAAATCCCCCTGTGTTTCTGCAGGGTGGTTTGGGGTCAAATCCCCCTGTGTTTCTGCAGGGTGGTTTGGGGTCAAATCCCCCTGTGTTTCTGCAGGGTGGTTTGGGGTCAAATCCCCCTGTGTTTATGCAGGGTGGTTTGGGGTCAAATCCCCCTGTGTTTCTGCAGGGTGGTTTGGGGTCAAATCCCCCTGTGTTTATGCAGGGTGGTTTGGGGTCAAATCCCCCTGTGTTTATGCAGGGTGGTTTGGGGTCAGATCCCCTTGTGTTTATGCAGGGTGGTTTGGGGTCAAATCCCCTTGTGTTTATGCAGGGTGGTTTGGGGTCAAATCCCCCTGTGTTTATGCAGGGTGGTTTGGGGTCAAATCCCCCTGTGTTTATGCAGGGTGGTTTGGGGTCAAATCCCCCTGTGTTTCTGCAGGGTGGTTTGGGGTCAAATCCCCCTGTGTTTCTGCAGGGTGGTTTGGGGTCAGATCCCCCTGTGTTTATGCAGGGTGGTTTGGGGTCAAATCCCCCTGTGTTTCTGCAGGATGGTTTGGGGTCAAATCCCCCTGTGTTTATGCAGGGTGGTTTGGGGTCATATCCCCCTGTGTTTCTGCAGGGTGGTTTGGGGTCAAATCCCCCTGTGTTTCTGCAGGATGGTTTGGGGTCATATCCCCCTGTGTTTCTGCAGGATGGTTTGGGGTCAAATCCCCCTGTGTTTCTGCAGGATGGTTTGGGGTCAGATCCCCCTGTGTTTCTGCAGGGTGGTTTGGGGTCAGATCCCCCTGTGTTTCTGCAGGGTGGTTTGGGGTCATATCCCCCTGTGTTTCTGCAGGATGGTTTGGGGTCAAATCCCCCTGTGTTTCTGCAGGGTGGTTTGGGGTCATATCCCCCTGTGTTTATGCAGGGTGGTTTGGGGTCAAATCCCCCTGTGTTTCTGCAGGGTGGTTTGGGGTCAAATCCCCCTGTGTTTCTGCAGGGTGGTTTGGGGTCATATCCCCCTGTGTTTATGCAGGGTGGTTTGGGGTCAAATCCCCCTGTGTTTCTGCAGGGTGGTTTGGGGTCATATCCCCCTGTGTTTATGCAGGGTGGTTTGGGGTCAAATCCCCCTGTGTTTCTGCAGGGTGGTTTGGGGTCAGATCCCCCTGTGTTTCTGCAGGGTGGTTTGGGGTCAGAACTCTGACAGCAATCGGGCTGGGCCGTGCGCTGGGTGACACGCTGCCGGTTCAGGCTACATCCGTTTCAGAGAGAAATAAATCAGATGTTACCTGAGGTTCAACAGTCAATGTTTGAAAAACACATGTAATTGTGCACGAAGAGGTCCTCAGATATCTCATGAAGAGGTCCTGAGATGAAGAGGTCCTCAGATGAAGAGGACCTCAGATGACTCATGAAGAGGTGCTCAGATGAAGAGGTCCTCAGATGAAGAGGTCCTCAGATGAACAGGTCCTCAGATGAAGAGGTCCTCAGATGAAGAGGTCCTCAGATGAAGAGGTCCTCAGATGACTCATGAAGAGGTCCTCAGATGAAGAGGTCCTCAGATGAAGAGGTCCTCAGATGAAGAGGTCCTCAGATGACACATGAAGAGGTCCTCAGATGAAGAGGTCCTCAGATGACTCATGAAGAGGTCCTCAGATGACTCATGAAGAGGTCCTCAGATGACTCATGAAGAGGTCCTCAGATGAAGAGGTCCTCAGATGAAGAGGTCCTCAGATGACTCATGAAGAGGTCCTCAGATGAAAAGGACCTCAGATGAAGAGGTCTTCAGATGAAGAGGTCCTCAGATGAAGAGGTCCTCAGATGAAGAGGTCCTCAGATGACTCATGAAGAGGTCCTCAGATGAAGAGGTCCTCAGATGAAGAGGTCCTCAGATGACTCATGAAGAGGTCCTCAGATGAAAAGGACCTCAGATGAAGAGGTCCTCAGATGAAGAGGTCCTCAGATGAAGAGGTCCTCAGATGAAGAGGTCCTCAGATGAAGAGGTCCTCAGATGACTCATGAAGAGGTCCTCAGATGAAGAGGTGCTCAGATGAAGAGGTCCTCAGATGACTCATGAAGAGGTCCTCAGATGAAAAGGACCTCAGATGAAGAGGTCCTCAGATGAAGAGGTCCTCAGATGAAGAGGTCCTCAGATGAAGAGGTCCTCAGATGACTCATGAAGAGGTCCTCAGATGAAGAGGTCCTCAGATGAAGAGGTCCTCAGATGACTCATGAAGAGGTCCTCAGATGAAGAGGTCCTCAGATGAAGAGGTCCTCAGATGACTCACGGCCGTTGTGCTTCACCCCGGTAGCAACATCATGCTCAAATTGGGTATAATTATTAGCTTTGGAATAAAACCCGATGTGGAGCGTGAGCTGTGTCCAACAATAATCTGTCCAAGCTGGAGCGGACTGTTTAGCAGCTCTGCGTCATCCTGAAGCTAACGCTAACCATCCAGCCAAACCAGGAGACGACAGGGGTGTGTGTGTGTGTGTGTGTGTGTGTGTGTGTGTGTGTGTGTGTGTGTGTGTGTGTGAGTGGTTTCTCGTGAGGAGATCCACCGGCACAACTCGATTTGCATTGATGAGGTAATGGTGGAAAGTGTGTGTTTTTGTGTGTGTTGGACTGGACATATTTTGAGGATGTAGTGGAGGAGAGAGAGAGAGAGAATGTGTGTGTGTGTGTGTGTGTGTGTGTGTGTGTGTGTGTGTGTGTGTGTGTGTGTGTGTGTGTGTGTGTGTGTGTGTGTGTGTGTGTGTGTGTGTGTGTGTGTGTGTGTGTGAGGGAGGGAGACAAAGGAAAGTCCTCTGCTGTGGAAGATGTAGGAGGAGCGTGTGCTCTGTCATAATACTTTCAGAGACACATTTCACACTTAAGACCAGTTAATTAGGGACAAAAGCTGTGTCTCCAATTTGGCAATAGTTGATTTTTGCATCAGTGGTCGTGGTTAGACTTAGGGTTTACAGTATGCTGTTACAGGTTAGACTTATGGTTTACAGTATGCTGTTACAGGTTAGACTTAGGGTTTACAGTATGCTGTTACAGGTTAGGGTTAGGTATACGATTGGGTTAGCTTTAGGGTTAGACTTAGGGTTTACAGTATGCTGTTACAGGTTAGGGTTAGGTATACGATTGGGTTAGCTTTAGGGTTAGACTTAGGGTTTACAGTATGCTGTTACAGGTTAGGGTTAGGTATACGATTGGGTTAGCTTTAGGGTTAGACTTAGGGTTTACAGTATGCTGTTACAGGTTAGGGTTAGGTATACGATTGGGTTAGCTTTAGGGTTAGACTTAGGGTTTACAGTATGCTGTTACAGGTTAGGGTTAGGGTTTACAGTATGCTGTTACAGGTTAGGGTTAGGTATATACGATTGGGTTAGCTTTAGGGTTAGACTTAAGGTTTACAGTATGTTGTTACCGGTTAGCGTTAGGTATACGATTGGGTTAGCTTTAGGGTTAGACTTAGGGTTTACAGTATGCTGTTACAGGTTAGGGTTAGGTATACGATTGGGTTAGCTTTAGGGTTAGACTTAGGGTTTACAGTATGCTGTTACAGGTTAGACTTAGGGTTTACAGTATGCTGTTACAGGTTAGGGTTAGGTATATACGATTGGGTTAGCTTTAGGGTTAGACTTAAGGTTTACAGTATGTTGTTACCGGTTAGGGTTAGGTATACGATTGGGTTAGCTTTAGGGTTAGACTTAGGGTTTACAGTATGCTGTTACAGGTTAGGGTTAGGTATACGATTGGGTTAGCTTTAGGGTTAGACTTAGGGTTTACAGTATGCTGTTACAGGTTAGGGTTAGGTATACGATTGGGTTAGCTTTAGGGTTAGACTTAGGGTTTACAGTATGCTGTTACAGGTTAGGGTTAGGTATAAGATTGGGTTAGCTTTAGGGTTAGACTTAGGGTTTACAGTATGCTGTTACAGGTTAGGGTTAGGTATACGATTGGGTTAGCTTTAGGGTTAGACTTAGGGTTTACAGTATGCTGTTACAGGTTAGGGTTAGGTATACGATTGGGTTAGCTTTAGGGTTAGACTTAGGGTTTACAGTATGCTGTTACAGGTTAGGGTTAGGTATACGATTGGGTTAGCTTTAGGGTTAGACTTAGGGTTTACAGTATGCTGTTACAGGTTAGGGTTAGGTATACGATTGGGTTAGCTTTAGGGTTAGACTTAGGGTTTACAGTATGCTGTTACAGGTTAGGGTTAGGGTTTACAGTATGCTGTTACAGGTTAGGGTTAGGTATACGATGCATGGCCGTAACTAGCTATGAGGACGGGGAGGTCCGGACCTCCCCTAATATTTCAGAGATTTTTTTTTTTTTTTTTTAGCCTTTATTTAACCAGGTTTGTCCCATTGAGATCAAAGATCTCTTTTACAAGAGAGACCTGGCCAAGAAACAGCAGCAACACAAAGTTACAACAAACAAACACATAAACACATACAATTGAAAAACATTAAAATGATCAAATAAAACATTTGCATACAGACAGCCTGTTCTCAAGAGATTTTACCATAGCCTTAAAACCATTTAAGGTTACTAAGCTATTAAGTTTAGATCAGACTGCAGACTGTTCCATGCGGTGGGTGCAGAGAACCTAAAAGCTTTCTTCCCCAATTCAGTTCGGACTTTGGGAACAGAAAATTGTAGAGTGTCCTGAGAACGAAGATTGTAAAAAAATAAAACAATCTGCATGGAAAAGCTTGAAAAACACGGGATCGCTTTTATTTTGAAACGAAAGGCAGGTCAGGCAGGAAGTCATCTGACACCGCGTCCGCGGTAACTTGATTCCGAGAGAGCAGCAGCATGGTGGTGAGTGATGACTGTCTGTCTGCCTGGTGAGATAATTGAAGGTGAGCGAGCTGCGAGACAGTGAGCGAGTGAACGACAGACAGTGAGTGAGACACTGACAGATTTTTTATCAACAACCAAGAAAGTAAGTGTCTAGTCTGTCTCTTAAGTAATGTTACCTGTGTGACACGTTGGGATGCTACTGGCTAATCATGCATGATGCCAATTGCCAAGCTCCCGAAGTCAGGTATGCAGGTGGCTATATGCATGGTTTCAGTTTCATGACCCAATAAGTAACAAAAAGAGGTGGTGTAAAGTTAAAAACAACAGAATATATTTTATTTTATTTTTCAATCGTTCCTATCAGGAATAAATAAATGTCCCTCTGTATGTTTTTTTTATTATCGATGATGACTTTGTGTGTTGTGTACGGCTTGGGTTGTGTACCTGTGTTTGTAGGTGTCATTTTTAGATGAATTTGGCTAAAACAGTTTGTGTTTGTTAGTTACAATTATGTTGACAGGAGAGCTGAGCAGGTGGTGACATGAAAGAGAATATACTGAATAATGACATCACAACAGTATAATCCTAATGTTGATTTAAAATGATATATTACTCTAAATATGGCTAAAAAAGGGGGAAGAAAATTTGAGGTTTGAATCCGCCTCCCCTTGCTGGACCTCCCCTATTTCGGAACCCTGGTTACGGCCCTGATACGATGGGGTTAGCTTTAGGCCAGTCGTTCCCAAAGTGGGGGTCGGGACCCCCAGGAGGGTCGCGGGACACCACTGGGTGGGTCGCCAGATGATTTCCAGAATGTGTCAAATTGGCCTAAAGAATGTGTGAACTACAAAATGTGTGAAATACAATTGAAAAACGATTAAAAAGAGCACATTTTAACCATCATGGTTTGTTTTGTTTATGAAATGCGCACTAACGTTATATGCTTCAACCACCTCTGGAGTGGGGGTCGCCAGCCTCCGTTATTTTGGGTGACGTGGGCTGAGAAGTTTGGGAAGCCTTGGTTTAGGCAATGATGGTTATTAAGACAAGCACATTTCATATGCAGACGCAAGTCAAAGTGCTTTACATAATGATCAAAGGAAAAGAGCAGCGTGAGAGAGAGACAGAGAGAGAGACAGAGAGAGAGACAGAGAGAGAGACAGAGAGAGAGACAGAGAGAGAGACAGACAGAGAGAGAGAGAGAGAGACAGACAGACAGACAGACAGAGAGAGAGAGAGACAGACAGACAGACAGAGAGAGAGAGAGAGAGAGACAGACAGACAGACAGAGAGAGAGAGAGAGAGACAGACAGACAGACAGACAGAGAGAGAGAGAGAGAGAGAGACAGACAGACAGACGGAGAGACAGAGTTTGTCAAAGATCCAAAAGGTCACAGTGTAAAATGATTTGCATACAGTAATTTACTTTGTGAGTGAATTCAAATGTATGTTCTCAATAGGGCTGTCAAACGATACATTTTCTTAATCGCGATTAATCTTGCGATTAATCGCATCTTTGTATCGCATGTTTAAAATGCCATTATTTTGCATTTCAAAGCATTTTTAATTAGATATTAATAATTCTTACCAGTGTGTTGTGATTGGGAATCAAATGAATGCAAATAAATGTACTTTGTGATCTTGAATTTTAGATTTATTTTCAATTCAATAGAAGTGCAATGTAGACAGGAGGTAACAATGTCTACAAAATATATCTTGAGTAGAAAATAAATGCACAATTGTAAACAGTACAGTATACGCTCCAGAACCGATACTTCCGGGGGCGGCGCTGTGGAGCAGTCGAAACCCAAAATGACACAGCAGAAGAAGGCTGTGTCTGAGCTAAAAACTTTGGCACTTCCATGTAAATAATGGCTCGGTATTGGAAACTGAGTATTGATAAAGTGTATATCGCG
>NC_139624.1:14170922-14173422 GCF_964638095.1 Poromitra crassiceps
TGAAGTAAACAGTGCAGATACAGTAGGCCTACACTAGTGAAGTAAACAGTGCAGATACAGTACGCCTACACTAGTGAAGTAAGCAGTGCAGATACGGTAGGCCTACACTAGTGAAGTAAGCAGGGCAGATACAGTAGGCCTACACTAGTGAAGTAAGCAGTGCAGATACGGTAGCCCTGCACTAGTGAAGTAAGCAGTGTAGATACGGTAGGCCTACACTAGTGAAGTAAGCAGTGCAGATACGGTAGGCCTACACTAGTGAAGTAAGCAGTGCAGATACAGTAGGCCTACACTAGTGAAGTAAGCAGTGCAGATACAGTAGGCCTACACTAGTCAAGTAAGCAGTGCAGATACAGTAGGCCTACACTAGTCGAGTAAGCAGTGCAGATACAGTAGGCCTACACTAGTGAAGTAAGCAGTGCAGATACAGTAGGCCTACACTAGTGAAGTAAGCAGTGCAGATACAGTAGACCTACACTAGTCAACTAAGCAGTGCAGATACAGTAGACCTACACTAGTGAAGTTAGCAGTGCAGATACAGTAGGCCTACACTAGTGAAGTTAGCAGTGCAGATACAGTAGGACTACACTAGTGAAGTTAGCAGTGCAGATACAGTAGGCCTACACTAGTCAAGTAAGCAGTGCAGATACAGTAGGCCTACACTAGTGACGTAAACAGTGCAGATACAGTAGGCCTACACTAGTGAAATAAGCAGTGCAGATACAGTAGGTCTACACTAGTGAAGTAAGCAGTGCAGATACAGTAGGCCTACACTAGTGAAGTAAGCAGTGCAGATACAGTAGAACTACACTAGTGAAGTAAGCAGTGCAGATACAGTAGAACTACACTAGTGAAGTAAGCAGAGCAGATACAGTAGGCCTACACTAGTGAAGTAAGCAGCGCAGATACAGTAGGCCTACACTACTGAAGTAAGCAGTGCAGATACAGTAGGCCTACACTACTGAAGTAAGCAGAGCAGATACAGTAGCCCTACACTACTGAAGTAAGCAGTGCAGATACAGTAGACCTACACTAGTCAAGTTAGCAGTGCAGATACAGTAGGCCTACACTAGGCAAGTTAGCAGTGCAGATACAGTAGGCCTACACTAGTCAAGTAAGCAGTGCAGATACAGTAGGCCTACACTACTGAAGTAAGCAGTGCAGATACAGTAGGCCTACACTACTGAAGTAAGCAGTGCAGATACAGTAGACCTACACTAGTCAAGTTAGCAGTGCAGATACAGTAGGACTACACTAGTCAAGTAAGCAGTGCAGATACAGTAGGCCTACACTACTGAAGTAAGCAGTGCAGATACAGTAGGCCTACACTAGTGAAGTAAGCAGAGCAGATACAGTAGGCCTACACTAGTGAAGTAAGCAGTGCAGATACAGTAGACCTACATTAGTGAAGTTAGCAGTGCAGATACAGTAGACCTACACTACTGAAGTAAGCAGTGCAGATACAGTAGGCCTACACTAGTGAAGTAAGCAGAGCAGATACAGTATGCCTACACTAGTGAAGTAGGCAGAGCATATACAGTAGGCCTACACTAGTGAAGTTAGCAGTGCAGATACAGTAGGACTACACTAGTCAAGTAAGCAGTGCAGATACAGTAGGCCTACACTAGTGAAGTAAGCAGTGCGGATACAGTAGGCCTACACTAGTCAAGTAAGCAGAGCAGATACAGTAGGCCTACACTAGTGAAGTAAGCAGTGCAGATACAGTAGGCCTACACTACTGAAGTAAGCAGAGCAGATACAGTAGGCCTACACTAGTGAAGTAAACAGTGCAGATACAGTAGGCCTACACTAGTCAAGTAAGCAGTGCAGATACAGTAGGCCTACACTAGTGAAGTTAGCAGTGCAGATACAGTAGGACTACACTAGTGAAGTTAGCAGTGCAGATACAGTAGGCCTACACTAGTCAAGTAAGCAGTGCCGATACAGTAGGCCTACACTAGTGACGTAAACAGTGCAGATACAGTAGGCCTACACTAGTGAAATAAGCAGTGCAGATACAGTAGGCCTACACTAGTGAAGTAAGCAGTGCAGATACAGTAGGCCTACACTAGTGAAGTAAGCAGTGCAGATACAGTAGAACTACACTAGTGAAGTAAGCAGTGCAGATACAGTAGAACTACACTAGTGAAGTAAGCAGAGCAGATACAGTAGCCCTACACTACTGAAGTAAGCAGTGCAGATACAGTAGACCTACACTAGTGAAGTAAGCAGTGCAGATACAGTAGAACTACACTAGTGAAGTAAGCAGAGCAGATACAGTAGGCCTACACTACTGAAGTAAGCAGTGCAGATACAGTAGACCTACACTAGTGAAGTAAGCAGTGCAGATACAGTAGAACTACACTAGTGAAGTAAGCAGAGCAGATACAGTAGGTCTACACTACTGAAGTAAGCAGTGCAGATACAGTAGGCCTACACTACTGAAGTAAGCAGAGCAGATACAGTAGCCCTACACTACTGAAGTAAGCAGTGCAGATAC
>NC_139624.1:14178422-14185922 GCF_964638095.1 Poromitra crassiceps
GGTTATCACTGTAAAATCGAGCGAGACAATTTGTATGTGGGATAAATACAACAACAAACAGGCAGAAGATCATTGTTCCCAACTGGAGGAGCAGAGGAGGGGTGGGCTTGCTTGGTGTTGTCCTTGTAAAAATGATGTGTCGTGTCATATATTATTTTGTGGTTTTCCACTTCAATTATGAACTTTTCCTCATACATATTTGTCCTCTGGCTTGATATTGAATGCTGTAAACACCTCTGCCCTGTTGATTTCATGCCTGGCTCCGCCCAACTTGCTGCGGCTTTGCTCCGTCATCCGTGAAAAATAGAACCCTTGCGTATCTTTTTCGGAGAGCTCCGGATCGTCGGAGCTGGGACGGAGTAGACACGCAATGCAGCGGAGTAGGTGGGAGTTGACACAATGATAGAGTGGAAACGTATCGGCTCCGATGCCGTACCGCAGCGCAGACGGACCGAACACGGACCTAGTGGAATGTAGGCGACAGATGCACAGGCTCACAGATGCACAGTACAGATGCACAGTACAGATGCACAGGCTCACAGATGCACAGTACAGATGCACAGTACAGATGCACAGGCTCACAGATGCACAGTACAGATGCACAGGCTCACAGATGCACAGTACAGATGCACAGGCTCACAGATGCACAGGCTCACAGATGCACAGTACAGATGTACAGTACAGATGCACATGCTCACAGATGCACAGGCTCACAGATGCACAGTACAGATGTACAGTACAGATGCACAGGCGTACAGATGCACAGGCTCACAGATGCACAGGCTCACAGATGCACAGTACAGATGTACAGTACAGATGCACAGGCATACAGATGCACAGGCTCACAGATGCACAGGCTCACAGATGCACAGGCGTACAGATGCACAGGCTCACAGATGCACAGGCTCACAGATGCACAGTACAGATGCACAGGCGTACAGATGCACAGGCACACAGATGCACAGTACAGATGCACAGGCGTACAGATGCACAGTACAGATGCACAGGCGTACAGATGCACAGGCACACAGATGCACAGTACAGATGCACAGGCGTACAGATGCACAGTACAGATGCACAGGCACACAGATGCACAGTACAGATGCACAGGCGTACAGATGCACAGGCACACAGATGCACAGGCTCACAGATGCACAGGCTCACAGATGCACAGGCGTACAGATGCACAGGCACACAGATGTACAGGCTCACAGATGCACAGTACAGATGCACAGGCTCACAGATGCACAGGCACACAGATGCACAGGCGTACAGATGCACAGGCTCACAGATGCACAGGCTCACAGATGCACAGTACAGATGCACAGGCTCACAGATGCACAGTACAGATGCACAGGCTCACAGATGCACAGTACAGATGCACAGGCTCACAGATGCACAGTACAGATGCACAGAATAACACCAGTTTCGAAAGATTTTGTGAGAATATGCAAAACGTTCACACTCCGAACTTCTGAGAGTCACGCTTTGGCAACCTCCTTTTCCCCCCCAATATTTCATTTTCAGTTTTCAGAACATCAAAAAACAAACAAACTCAGGCACAGGGAAAGAGAGAAAAAAACATACAAATATATCAACATTTAAATGTTACAACATGGTGCTACCAGCCGAGAGAGGTGTCCATGTGCTTCTAAGAGATGTTGTGCATGGGATCCCACGCAAGGGGTTCATGAAAAACCAGTCGGGTAAGTCTCAGCCGTCGCCCCTAACCTCGACAAGGTAGGCCAAAAACGGGTCCCAGATAGCTGACATTTTTCTATGCGAGTTGGTCCGCAGGAACCTGAGTCTCTCCATTCGTATAACGGAGATCATGTCCACCAACCATGGCTGAAAAGGAGGAGAGGGGGCCTTCCATTCCTGCAGAATGAGCTTCTTGGCGACTTTGGCAACCTCCTTAACAGGACCCTATAGCATTTTATGGAACGTGCTCCGCAGAGCAGCACTCCACATCGGGCTTGTCATCCACAATGAGTTGGGAAGTATGATAGTATCACCCAGTGGACAGTAGTACTACCCAGGGGGAGGGGGGGGGGGGGGGGGGGTTAAGGCATTGGGTAGATGGTCTTTAGGTTTAGGTATTGAGTAGGTGGTCTTTAGGTATTGGGTAGGTGGTCTTTAGGTATTGGGTAGGTGGTCTTTAGGTATTGGGTAGGTGGTCTTTAGGTTTAGGTATTGGGTAGGTGGTCTTTAGGTATTGGGTAGGTGGTCTTTAGGTATTGGGTAGGTGGTATTTAGGTATTGGGTAGGTGTCTTTGGGTTTAGGTATTGGGTGGGTGGTCTTTAGGTATTGGGTAGTTGGTCTTTAGGTATTGGGTAGGTGGTGTTTAGGTATTGGGTAGGTGGTCTTTAGGTATTGGGTAGTTGGTCTTTAGGTATTGGGTAGGTGGTGTTTAGGTATTGGGTAGGTGGTATTTAGGTATTGGGTGGGTGGTCTTTAGGTATTGGGTAGTTGGTCTTTAGGTATTGGGTAGGTGGTCTTTAGGTATTGGGTAGGTGGTCTTTAGGTATTGGGTAGGTGGTATTTAGGTATTGGGTAGGTGTCTTTGGGTTTAGGTATTGGGTGGGTGGTCTTTAGGTATTGGGTAGGTGGTCTTTAGGTATTGGGTAGGTGGTCTTTAGGTATTGGGTAGGTGGTCTTTAGGTATTGGGTAGGTGGTATTTAGGTATTGGGTAGGTGTCTTTGGGTTTAGGTATTGGGTGGGTGGTCTTTAGGTATTGGGTAGGTGGTCTTTAGGTATTGGGTAGGTGGTATTTAGGTATTGGGTAGGTGTCTTTGGGTTTAGGTATTGGGTGGGTGGTCTTTAGGTATTGGGTAGTTGGTCTTTAGGTATTGGGTAGGTGGTGTTTAGGTATTGGGTAGGTGGTCTTTAGGTATTGGGTAGGTGGTATTTAGGTATTGGGTAGGTGTCTTTGGGTTTAGGTATTGGGTGGGTGGTCTTTAGGTATTGGGTAGTTGGTCTTTAGGTATTGGGTAGGTGGTCTTTAGGTATTGGGTAGGTGGTCTTTAGGTATTGGGTAGGTGGTATTTAGGTATTGGGTAGGTGTCTTTGGGTTTAGGTATTGGGTGGGTGGTCTTTAGGTATTGGGTAGTTGGTCTTTAGGTATTGGGTAGGTGGTGTTTAGGTATTGGGTAGGTGGTCTTTAGGTATTGGGTGGGTGGTCTTTAGGTATTGGGTAGGTGGTCTTTAGGTATTGGGTGGGTGGTCTTTAGGTATTGGGTAGGTGGTCTTTAGGTATTGGGTGGGTGGTCTTTAGGTATTGGGTAGGTGGTCTTTAGGTATTGGGTAGGTGGTGTTTAGGTACTGGGTAGGTGGTGTTTAGGCATTGGGTAGGTGGTGTTTAAGTATTGGGTAGGTGGTGTTTAGGTATTGGGTAGGTGGTCTTTAGGTATTGGGTAGGTGGTCTTTAGGTATTGGGTAGGTGGTCTTTAGGCTTAGGCATTGGGTAGGTGGTCTTTAGGCTTAGGCATTGGGTAGGTGGTCTTTGGGGAGGTGTCTTTAGGTTTAGTTATTGGGTGGGTGGTCTTTAGGCTTAGGCATTGAGCCCAAGGGTGTGATTGACCTTTACCTGAACCCACAGCTGTGGAGTGCTTTTTAACGGTCGGTCCGTGTTAAGGAGGTTGCCAAAGGCGCTTGCCAAAGCGTGGCTCTGAGACGCGTTCGGAGTGAGAACGGGCTGGTAGAGTAGAGTAGAGTAAATCTTTATTCATCTCCCCTGAGGCAATTCATATGCAGCATGACAGAAGAGTGAATGTAAATACATACAAGACATAAAACAGTAAAAAGTAGGGATGTCTTAAAACATACTATAGTACGTTTAGAAGGACAGGAAACCATGGAAGTTAAAACAGTAAAAGGGGCATGAAGTAGGCTACTATTCGATTCAACAGTTCAGACAGCGAATAGCCTCAGGAACAAAAGAATGGCTGTATCTGTTCCTGCAACAGCGGGGCATCCTATACCTGTGCCCAGAAGGAAGGAGGGAAAGCTCAGGGTAAAGAGGGTGCTGAGGGTCACGCAGGACACCCTGAGCCTTCTTAAGAACCCTCTTCTTATATAGAAGACAGAGGTCATTCAAGTTACAGCAGGTGATTTTGGAGCTCATCCTGACAATTTTCTTTAGCATGTTCTTGTTTGTCAAGTTTAGGTTCCCACACCAACAAATAAATGCAAAGGTGAGGACTGACTCAATACAAGAAGAATAGAACATTTTCAAAAGTGACTTATCTACGTTAAAACTTCTTAGCTTCCTTACAAGCGCTGATGGCTTTTCTTTACAATTGCCTTCACATTAGGCTCAAAACTCAGTTTGTCGTCCAGAATTGTCCCCAGATATTTGTACTGGCTGACCACTTCTACCTGTTCCCCGTTTATAAGGGTAGGTGATGGGAGGACGGGAGCCCGTCTGGTTCAGTAATTGAGGAGCATGTCCCAATTTCATCATGTACTGCTGCAGATTTTTTTAGGTTACCAACAGGGGCGGTTTTAGCATCAGAGCTTTGGGTGGGCTCAGAAGAACTACACACATCAATATCTTCTTTACCGTTCTGTGGTTTTACAGCGATGAAAAAATAATTGTTTCCCTATATATATTCTGCATACAGGTTACTATATGGTAGAATTATGCTTGCATAAATAATACCAAAATCACTTCAGGGGAGTTTCAAGTAAAGTAACATTTTGCTTTGTAGGCAAAACAAAAGTAAAATTAAATCAAAAGGGAACTTCCTAACTTATTGGCTGGAATAATATTCCAACAAAATAATAATATGACCTGTGTGAAGTGATGTGGGATTAGGCAGATAGATGGAGGAGGGAGCGCCTGCGCAGCCGCGGTTCTAGAAACTTTTCGGGTGGGCTGAACCCCCCTAAATTTTTGTCTCAGCCCACCCTAAGAACATAGAGGGGGGGGGGAGACATGCACACAGCGCATTGAGTGTAGTCAGAAACTGCTACTAATGACCACCATGGATTTGGAAGGGGAAGGGGGGGGGACATTTTTTTGGGTGGGCTGAGACTATTTTTGGGTGGGCTAAAGCCCACCCAAAAAAGGCCTAGAACCGCCCCTGGTTACCAATGATGTCCTTAATAATAACTATAACCGAGTTAGAACAGGGTAGTGCTTCTTAATCTCACAGAAGTAGAGAATTTGCTGACATCGCACATTCTCACCACTGATAGGAGAGATTTATTTTGCCCCACCCCCTCCTCTCCTCCTGTGTGTGTGTGTGTGTGTGTGTGTGTGTGTGTGTGTGTGTGTGTGTGTGCGTGTGTGTGTGTGTGTGTGTGTGTGTGTGTGTGTGTGTGTGTGTGTGTGTGTGTGAGTGTGTGTGTGTGTGTGTGTGTGTGTGTGTGTGTGTGTGTGTGTGTGTGTCGTGTAATGAAGTATAATGACGTCCTACCTGGCCAATTATCATCTTCTGCCTCATCGCTGCTGAAAGGCTGCACACATTTACATTAGTCACTGTGCTTCAACACCCCCTCCCCCCCAACACACACACACACACACACACACACACTCCCTACACAGTACTGAAGGTTAAGGACAGTATTCGTCATCAGAACGGGTCGAGCCGATGCAGAACAGAACGTCAGAGGCCAATGGGTTCTCACTCTGTCCTATCTTGACTATTTGTTTGTACATTCAGATATCAGCCTTATTTGACTGTTTCTGCTTGTACTCTCTTCTAACTTTCTGCAGTGTTTACAACGGGTTCGCTGGGGAAAAAATAGCTCCAAATATCCACAAAATGTCCTTGTCTCGACTTGTTTCAGTGAGAGAAGTAGCTAATCACGCCACTAATCAAGCTAGCAAGCGAAACACGTTTCACTTCCTATTCATACTTTGTATTTATTTATTTATTTATTTATTTATTTATTTATTTATTTATTTATTTATTTATTTTTTGTTTCTTTCTTTCTTTCTTTCTTTCTTTCTTTCTTTCTTTCTTTCTTTCTTTCTTTCTTTCTTTCTTTCTTTATTTGAGGGACAGTGGACATTAATTAACATTACTGTAAACATGCCAGTGTTAGCCAAACTAACAAATTTTCAACCGTTGTCCCTTGGCCAGAACTTAAACTTCACAATGAAAGCATCCTGTTAGTCTATCAGCTAAAAACTTTTAATTTGAAGGAGCTGTGAAGGAAATGGGAGTTAAAAGTTCCAGGCAACTTGACACTGTCAAGTCGCTCCGGGATGCAGCCACCAAAAATCCATAGTGCAGGAACAGGCCTTCAGAGGGTGCTGCTGTGGGAATGACAGAGCCGCGATTCTCCCTATTAGTCACTGTACCATCAAAATGATTAAAAAGCTGTTATATTAATTAAGGTAAAAGAGTTGGGGCTTTAAATTGAAAATGTCAAGTCGGTTAATTTGCAAATAGCGATTGGTTACGGTTAGCTTACTAAAACAACTGACTGTAGCTTGTTTAAGGTTAGGGTTATGGTTAGGCTTAAATAACAAAAGCACTAGATGTGACTTACGTTTGAAATGTAGACTTAAAGGCCTCCAGCACCCCAGCTTATTTCATTGTCACACTCCCCTATTTCTGCAATAACTATGGCTGCAAACTACTGACATTAAAGTCCCTGGAAACCAAAATCCACAAAAACGTTCTAACTATGTTATTTAGGGTCTTATGTGAGTAATTGTGTGGCTCAGAAAGTATGAGCCATTACTTTCAACCCAAAGCCTTAAAATCGCCACTTTTCTACAAGGTCTGGATTTCCATTTCCTCATTGAAGAGAGCAGTGCACGCGGTGCTAAAATGCATGATCTTATCATGTTATAAGATTTAATCGAATCACACACACACATGCACGCACGCGCGCACACACACACTGACACACACAGTAGTGCTGTGCACTCGCAGCGCAGAGATCTCTTCCTCTCTGTAAACCCTCTCTGTCTGTGCTATGCGTCGAGCAACGCGCGAACACACACACACACACATTCCATCTCTCTTTCCTTCTCTCTCTCTCTCCTTCTCTCTCTCTCTCTCTCCGTTAATGGAGAGAGAGGTCTCCTCCGAGCAGGTCTCCTCCAGCAGGTCTCCTCTGCTGCAGACGTCACGGGACACGCCCACACAGTCCGCGGGAGAAAATACACTCTAAAATCTAATTGATCCTCATGACTTTTGCCATGACTGTCAAACCTAAATTTATATACTTTGCGACGTTCATCATCGTTCAAATTTGGCTGGTGGCTTATTAACATAGGTTCCTGTGATGTGAACTCAAAATGCTAAATAATAAACAATTATTTCTGGTTTCCAGGGACTTTAAGGTGACCGCTTGTTGCTTCGGGAGACGCCATTACTGTTTTGCCAGTGCCGTCCCTGATTGGCCAGTTACGATGTCAACTATAGAGGCCGGTCCCTAATTGGTCCGTGGATTTTGCAATTTGTGAAAAGGCCCGCCCCGGCCTGGAGGCCAGACCGCTCCACAGAACCAGAGCCTTATAATAGAAGAGTTGCGACAT
>NC_139624.1:14188422-14205922 GCF_964638095.1 Poromitra crassiceps
TAACCAATCGCCTAACTGTGTGTTCACACCATGGTGGAAAAAAGCTTGACTCGTGTGTTTGCTGGTGTGAATTATGTGCTTACAGGTGATGATGAGGCTCAAATTGCTGCACTGAGAAAATCCACGTCAGTTGCCTCCTTTCCTAAACACATAGTCGTGTGTTTGCATTGACTTTCTCTGTCTCTCATACTAGTTGGGTTTCTATCGAAAGTTATCACAAATTTTAATCACATTTTCAGAAAGTCCGCAAAATAAAATGCGAAATAATGCGCGTTTCCATCCACTGCTATTATGCGAAATATAGAGCTGTCAATCACCTGGTGTTTGTCTTCTGTGGAGATTTTCAAGAGGCAGCTGAAAACCCACCTTTTCAGACCAGCTTATTAATTGAACTGCTGATTTCTGATCTCATAACTTTTTTTTTTGTAACCCTATTTATTAATATTTAATATGTATTAATATTTATTATATTTATTATGTGACTGGTTACACTATGATACCTTTCTAAATGAATGTGGACCAGTATCAGAAGAACTAGGACGAAAGGAGCCTGAATTTGAATATCAGTAATGAAGTTAGAAATGTTATATTATTAATACCGAACAACAGTTCAAATACATTATATGAAAAATAACAAACTAAAATAATAAAAGGTGTGCACACACAAAAAACGTTGGGGCCCAAGGTAAGTGTTTGTGTGTTAGTGTGGAATCGTCCCGAGTAGTGTCCATCCAAGGGAATGTGTGTGTGGATAGTGGTGTCTCCTACCGCACCAGTTGTATAGGAATTTGTGTGTGAAAGTTCTTCCAGGTTCTTTCGTGGGTCTGGCTCACCACCCGTCGACTGGAAGATCCGGATTCTTGTCAAAACCTGACATATAGGCAAGGCCACAGATTTCTAAGAATTATTATTTGGTTCAGTTCAATTATCAGAATAAATAAACTATCTTAGTATTGTACAGTAATACTACCTGTAGTTCACTTAAATTTCTCAGGTCTAATGTCAGTTGTACAACAGAATATCAATAATCTCAGTTGTCTTATTAGTTTTCTATTACCATAGTTACATTAATAACCATTATAAACAAAACCACATACAATTACAATTGAAGGTAAAATATCACGAGCTAGCAAAATAAATGTACATTAAGTGCCAGTAACACCCATCAAATTCAATTGAATCCCCATATACATTAGGCTACAGTAAAATAACAGAGGCATTATGACGCTCACATGCTTAAAGCGGGACTTACCCCCCCCCTCAGATTTCTTGCAAAACGGCTCTCCACTCGATCCGAAAACCCCGCAGGCAAGATGGCCGCCCACACTCCCCTCCTTACCTGGCAGAATTCCTCCCCCATAAACTAACATATCTTGGCCAATAAGTATGTAACATACAAAATAAAACAACCCGTTGTTAGGATGATGTCATCATTCCTACTGTGATGTCATCATTCCTACTGTGATGTCATAGTTCACTCACTGATGATGTCACAGAAGGTGATGATGTCATAGTTGGGACCTATAAGGGCCTGCTCTGCAAGTCCTCTGGAGTCGTCCATAAACGAATCTCGCGACAACACTCTGCAACCGTTCCCAACTTCGAACCTTGCAGACCTAGCTATCAAGTTCCACAACTTCCCTACTTCTCGAGACTTCAGTTACCAAGTTTGCCTTGGCCATCAACTATCCGCGAATAGATCCACATGTCTTCCCACACCAAGCTTGACACCCGTAATATCTTAATTTGATGTAGAATGCAGAGGACATGTAACTGTTTAGTTAAACTTGCATTCCAGGAATATTGTGCTCTAAAGATAACGTTAGTGGCTCGAGACTGTTTCGTCCTGAAACCCACATAGGTTGCGCCAGGCATAACCTATGTGGAATTCGAGGCGTAACCTATGTGGAATTCGAAATAACGCATCCGAGATAGAAAACGTTATGAATATAGCCACGTTATAAACAACAAACTAACGCTGGTGATCCGTATGGAAAAAGTGTTACTCGAAATGGTTAAAAGTTATATCAATTTGGTCATTCAGTGGCGTTTTACTGCCATATAACATAACTAACTAGTGGCTAATATTAGCCACAGTAGGCATTACCCAGGGATGCATTGGTCTTAAAGGGCTCGCGCCGCGTGAACTACAGTAATAATCAATGGGGGAAAAAACAATTTCACATGAGTGGGGCGCGTGCTAACCCCACCGTGACGTCACAATGTACCAAATATCCCATTCATTTGAGGGCACAAAAAAGCAGTGTTCAACCCATAGAGGGAACTTATGCTGCTGAAAATGATACAAATGGTACAATGGTAACAGTTTGGTCTCAAATGTGGAAATTTTGACCAGAATTCTTCACACACCACCCCCAAAGTCATATATATCGGTTAAAAGCTGAAACAAAGTGTTTTGGGCCTACAGGCACAATGGAGAAACTGCACTAAAAATTAGCCCCAGTTACCACTATAACCCTGCAGTGACTTAACACAATTGAACAGCATTAAACACGATATTCCTGCTAATACTCAACTGACAAAATAGTGTCAGTGAGTCAGTAACAAAGTCTCCCTCCAAAACAAAGTGCCAAAATCATTAGAAAATGCCCATAGAAGTCAATACATTAACTGTTAGCTTCCTTGGCTAAGCGGAGATTAGCATTCTCCATACAAGTCAATACATTCATTGTTAGCTTCCTTGGCTAAGAATAGCATTATCCTAGTTAGCTGCAAAGTTGCAGACTTACCGAAAGCAAGTGGTTTCAGTGTAATTCACTGGCCCCGATCAGGAACCTCGGCATCACCATTGGTTCTGTTTGATGTTACACAAGTTAGGGATCAGTACTTATTGATGGATAGGAGTTTGCATTAACATGTGCTTGCTAAAGATGCTAGTTTTTCTCTTACCAAGCAGACGAAGAAAAAGTGACTGCCCTCACTGACAGAAGGGAAGAACGAGACGAGAGACAGACGTAAACAGAGGCGGACCCGGAAGCATCTGCTTCCACTAACCTCGCGTCACCAGGCTCTTCTCGCGAGAAAGAGCCTGGCTCCCGGCCACAATTGATTTTGTCACCCTACTGGTTCCGGCCTAGAGCCCACCCTAGACCGGATGGCAGCGTTTCTAGCTCGTCAACTTTCACGTTAACTTTACAATTTGACCCAAGTATCAGAACGGCAAACAACAAAACAAAAGATGGACGTACCGAAGTTCTTTTAGAAACATTGCGGATTCACAATCTCACATATTTTTAAGCCAATACAGAAGCTTTGCATCAGACAATTAATCGAGGGAAGAGACATCAAGCTAACAGCAACACAGATGTTTTTTGGCGCACTGCCTTCCGGTGTTCATTCTGGTTCCGTGGTTTACGCCCCATGACAAAAAGCGGGGTGGAAGGTGCCCAGACTATTGGTTGTTTAAGTCTGTCTAAGTGTTCACTGATTGGCCTAATGACAGGCCAGTCAAACCAAACGAAACAAATAAAATTAACCCCTTGTTCACTGACCATGTCTCACTGGATATTATTGTTGTATTACGTGTCAATCCATTTATTGTTTATGGATTTCTGAATGTGAAAGGAATTCCTAGCCTAGTGAATAATTTCTCCAGGCTGATGTAGATGTATTAACTACTTCTCCAAGGGGTATTTTGTGTGTGTCACTGTGTGTGTGCATGTGGAGCCAATAAGACGAGGCAAAGTTGTTGTTCGTCCATAAGGTGGGCTGAATTATTCACACGGCATCAACTCATGGCTTGAAGGAAGAAGGAAACATTCCACCTTAACTATATTTAAGGTGGGCTGAATGATTCACATGGTATCAACTCGTGGCTTGACGGAAGAAGGAAACATTCCACCTTAACTAGCTACTGGCTTTTTCAGCATCCAAATATGTGTTTTTTTCTCCCAGTAGGCCTACCTCACTATAACAAGTAAAGATGAAAAGGCAGCCAAAAATCCTTTAATTTTTCAGACCAGCTGCTAAAAAGGTACATTTACAATCATGAAGAACCATTGTTAAAAGTGTGTTTCTTTTCAACATGTCAAAAGTTAGCGTTAATCACCCCATTGTAATTTGCATTGCCAGAATTCGCGACAAAAGGGTAAGTTACTTACTAAAAATGCCGGCCGCCGTGCCAAATGATGATCAATGCCTTGTGCAACTTGTGTGATGCTTGAGACTGGTTGAGAGATTGTTTATCTGTTTGTGTTGATAACTGACTCCGCTGAGTCTGCTCTGCTGTGCCTATATAGCCTACGTCTTTTTTAGTTTCAGAGCTGGAAATGTCATTGGCTACTTCTGCAGTGTTTATTGAGGACACAATAAGCTAAGTCGTGTGTGTCTGTGTGTGTGTGCGTGCGGGGGGGGGGGGGTTGTTGGGACCTGTGCGTGTGCGTGCATTCCCTCACTTCTCCAGATAGCACTACACCTCTGTGATACGTGCCCTCTAGACCTGATACCTGCCCTCTAGACTCGATACGTGCCCTCTAGACCTGATACGTGCCCTCTAGACCTGATACGTGCCCTCTAGACCCGATACGTGCCCTCTAGACCTGATACGTGCCCTCTAGACTCGATACGTGCCCTCTAGACCTGATACGTGCCCTCTAGACCTGATACGTGCCCTCATAGACTCGATACGTGCCCTCTTGCAGGCAGGCAATGACCAAGCTCTATCTTCAGGGCTGGCCAAACTATGGCCCGCGGGCCAACTGCGGCCCGTTGCCTGATTTTAAGTGGCCTGCCATGAATTTAGCAAAAATAAATAAAAAAAATAATAAACATTTTTCTGTTTTAAATTTTAAAACGGAAAACGAAAATGAAAACCCATTTCGTTTTTTCAATTTAAAACCATTGAAAATGGGTTATACTTGAGTACCCTGACCTGGTCTATTTATTTTTAAACATTTTTAATACTGAATGAATGTTTAATACTAATGTTATGTTAAATTATCTCTGTCTTAACCTGTTGGCACAGGAAAAGAAAATTTGAAAACATACAGAAATACCCATTGTAATAGGTGAGCACATCAATAAACGTGTCATATATTTAGTTAGGTAGAAATTAAATTTGTTATGGCACAAGGGTTTTCTGGTCCAGCTTTTTTTTGCCGCGAAAACGGTTTTATATTATAAAGCACAGCGAGTTTTATATACTGCTTAATATTGTTTGGCCCGCGACTCCTTATATTTTTCTGTATACGGCCCACAACCAAAAAAGTTTGGCCACCCCTGATCTAACACATCTAAATGTTATTCATTTAAAGTTTATTACATTACATTACATTACATTACGTCATTTGGCAGACGCTTTTATCCAAAGCGACTTACAATAACACATTTTTGTCAGCAATAGAGCAATCTACTATGGAGCACAGTCTGTGATAACTACAACTTCTGAAGGAACAGTGGTACAAGTTTAGGTTAGTGGTACAAGTTAAGGTTAGTTTTTTTTTTTTTTTTTTTTTTTTTTTTTTTGGGGTGAAAGAGAGAGAACGAAGTTAGATCAAGAAGGGCCCAGATGGAGCCTGAAAAGGTGCGTCTTTAGTCTTTTCCGAAAGATCGGCAGTGATTCAGCCGTCCTGACCGAAGGTGGAAGCTCGTTCCACCATTGAGGTGCCAGGGACGAGAAGAGTCGAGATCGGGATGAGCGACTTTTGAGCCCCCGTAGCGAAGGAGGCGCGAGGCGACCTGCACTGGTGGAGGAGCGAAGGGAGCGCTGAGAGGTTTGGAACCTGACCATAGATTGCAGGTACAGGGGAGCTGACTGGTGTACTGCCCGGTAGGCCAGTACCAGTGTCTTGAATTTGATGCGGCCGAGATGGGAAGCCAGTGGAGCTCCTGGAAGAGGGGAGTGACGTGAGAGAATTTGGGTTGGTTGAATACGAGACGGGCTGCAGCGTTCTGAATGAGCTGAAGCGGTCGGATGTCGGTGGCAGGTAGGCCGGCCAGGAGCACGTTGCAGTAGTCCAGGCGGGAGGAGACAAGAGACTGGACCAGGAGTTGAGTCGCTTCTCTTGTGAGAAAGGGACGGATTTTGCGGATGTTGTAGAGAGAGAACCTACAGGAGCGTGCTGTAGCAGCTATGTTGGCTGAGCAGGACAGCTGGTTGTCAAGGATCACCCCAAGGTTCTTAGCTGTTTGGGAGGGAAGTACAGTGGTGTTGTCAATGGAGATGGAGAGATCTGCGAGAGGGCAGTCTTTTCCTGGGAGGAAGAGTAGCTCTGTCTTACCAAGGTTGAGCTTGAGGTGGTGGGCAGACATCCAGTCGCCAATGTCTTTGAGGCATGCAGAGATGCGAGCCTCGATTTGAGTGTCTGAGGGGGGAAAGGAAAGGAAAAGCTGGGTGTCGTCAGCATAGCAGTGATAAGAAAAGCCATGAGAAGAGATCACATAGGCAAGAGATCTGATATAGAGAAGGAAAAGTAAGGGGCCCAGGACTGAGCCCTGGGGGACACCGGTGGTAAGAGGACAGGATCTGGAGAGGGACCCTCTCCATGAGACCTGGTATGAGCGGTTCGAGAGGTAGGAAGCAAACCAGGAGAGTGCAGAACCTGAAATGCCTAGGTCAGACAGAGTGGAAATAAGGATTTGGTGGTTGACTGTATCGAAGGCAGCAGACAGGTCAAGGAGGACAAGAACAGAGGAGAGGGATGAGGCCTTAGCAGTGTGAAGGGCCTCTGTGACAGCAAGAAGAGCTGTCTCAGTGGAGTGAGAAGCCTTGAAACCGGACTGCAGAGGGTCCAGGAGGTCATTTTGGGAGAGATAGAGAGAAAGTTGTTCGGACGTTGCTCGTTCAAGGGTTTTGGAAAGGAATGAGAGGAGAGAGACAGGTCTGTAGTTCTGAATAGCGGTAGGGTCAAGGGAGGGTTTCTTAAGCAGAGGCTTGACTCTTGCAGTCTTTAGAGCAGGCGGAACAAGACCAGAGGCCAGAGAGGAGTTAATGAAGGTCGTGAGGAAGGGAGATATGTTAGGTGAGATGGTTTGGAGGAGAGAGGAAGGGATAGGATCGAGGGGGCAGTAGGTGGCTCGGTTCGAGCTGATGAGTTTAAGCACCTCATCGGGAGAGAGGGGAGAGAAGGAAGGAAATCCAGGGACAAGGGGCCGGGAAGCAGGATTGGAGTCAGGAGTGTTAGTGAGGGTGCCTGGAGGATGGAAGGAGGAGCTGATGTCATCCACCTTTTTAGTAAAGAAGGTTACAAAATCGTCAGCAGAGAGGGAGGAGGGAGGGGGAGGGGAGGGAGGGTTGAGGAGCGTGGAGAAGGTGGAAAACAGTTTACTGGGATTGGATGCAGAGGACTGGATTTCAGAGATGAAGAAGGAGGTTTTTGCTTTGGAGACAGCATCAGTGAAGTTGGAGTGGATAAGGTGGTAGGAAGAGAGATCTTCAGGGAGATGTGATTTTCTCCATTTTCTCTCAGCTGCCCGAAGCTCAGTTCGAAAAGTTCGCAGAGATTCAGTCAGCCAAGGAGAAGGGGGAGAAGATCGGGCAGGCTTAGTGGTGAGTGGGCACAGAGAATCAAGAGCGGAGGAGAGAGAGGAGAGAAGAGTGGTGGAAGCCTCGTCAGTGGACAGGAGAGCAAATTGCTCGGCAGGGGGAAGCAGGGAGAGGACGGTAGAAGAGAGGGAGTCGGGTGAGAGAGTTTTTAGGTTGCGTCGGGTGGTGGTAGAGTGAGGGGGAGATGGGTGGGAGGAGGGGAGGGGGATGGGAAGGGAGAAGGTGATAAAGTGGTGGTCGGATACAGGAAGAGGAGTCACAGTGAGATTAGAGGTGGAGCAGGATCTGGTGAAGACCAGGTCAAGCACATTCCCTGCTTTGTGAGTGGGAGGAGATTGAGAGAGGTAAAGGTCAAAGGATGAGAAGAAGTTAAGGAAAGACAGAGATTGTAAGGTTACTGGCTGGATGTTGAAGTCTCCCAGAAGGATGAGTGGAGTGCCATCCTCAGGAAAGACGGAGAGGAGGGTGTCCAGCTCGTCCAGAAAGTCACCAAGTGGACCATTGATGATCTACAAGTAGACAAAGGTACCATTACGCCATTTCTGGATTATCATGTGCATCATAAAAACAGGTGGATGGAAACCTGGCTTCTCTCCTCTCTCTCTTCTCTCTCTCCATCTCTCTCTCACTCATTTACCCCCCCACCCCCCCCCCCCCCCCCCCCACCATTTAGCACTACTCATTATGTCAATTCTATCCTAGTAATTCATGGTGGGGGGGGGGGGCGTACTTAAGAGCAGTTGAAAAGGGAAGGAAACAGATAACAAATGTTTTTAAAAATAGGTGAAGTTCCAGGGGTTTCATCTGTGTAGTGACACTGAAGACTTGACAAATCACCATATAGGACACATGGGGATTGGGCTGGGATCACAACTTTAGGCTATTTAATTCAATTTATTTCAATTTAAAATACATTTCAGCCCCTCCCCTCTCTCTCTCTCTCTCTCTCTCTCTCTCTCTCTCTCTCTCTCTCTCACACACACACACACACACACACACACACACACACACACACACACACACACCACAGGAGGGCAGGGGTTCCGTCTGAGAGCCAGGTGGCCAAACGCTACAAGACTGTAAATTTCACCTGAATGTCCTGCACACACACACACACACACGCATGCACACACACGCGCACGCACGCACACACACACGCGCACACACACACACACACAGATAGAGGTTTGACCACAGCCTTGACCTCACAAAACCCTAGAGTCTGTGTGTGTGTGTGTGTGTGTGTGTGTGTGTGTATGTGTGTGTGTGCACGCACGTGCATGCGTGCGTTCATGCGTGTGTGTGTGTGTGTGTGCGTGTGTGTGAGTGTGTGTGCTTGAATGTGTGTGTGTGTGTGTGTGTGTGTGTGTGTGTGTGTGTGTGTGTGTGTGTGTGTGTGTGTGTGTGTGTGTGTGTGTGTGTGTGTGTGTGGGTGTGTGTGCAGATGCTTTACGGGCCTGCCTGCTGACATGTATAAGCCAACGGACATTGAAAATGTCACGCAGGATGGAGGGATGAGGAGCGAGGGAGGAAGAGGGAGGAGGAGGAGGGGAGGAAGAGGGAGGAAGAGGGAGGAGAAGGAGGGGAGGAAGTGTTCCCACCATAAATCAGAAGCCAGACGTCACCTGAGACACAGCGAGCGAGCGAGCGAGCGCTGAGTGCAGCCTGCGGGGGGGAAAACACCAACAAAGTCTAGTGTCAGAAAATGATTCGACTCACCTGTTCAGCAAAGCCAGCAGGTTCTCATTCCAACGGCGTAATGATATTATATCACCGCTCGGCGCTCTGTCATGCACCTTGTGCGCTGGATGGAACGCCAGAGACTTCTCAATATAGAGACGGTGCAACTTCCAGTCACTTCTTGTATCTGATAATCTGTATCACATGGGTTTTGCCCATGGTTTGACACCGCCACTCCCCGAGACTTGCTCCATGTCCCTGAATCTCAATGGGAGGAGTCAACGGGATCTCAGATTATTTCGCCCCATTGTCATCAAAGTAAATATTCTGCCCATCTTCCGAAGCCACATATCTTCTGAACATTGTGACACTAAAATGGCGTTTTTCAGACAGACAGATCAGGAGAAAATTAACTTTGTTCAAGAACTGTCTCTGTCTCAGCAACACACTCGCAACATTTGGCAACAGGAGCTCATGTTAGCATGGAGCGATTATCTAAAGCTACATGTGAAGTTCATTGATGTGGTAGCTAAATCTGTGGTTGGAAAGAATATTGTAAATATCTTGGTTACAAGTACAACTAGATTGAGCCTACAAGGGGCAGCTTTGTGTTTATGTGTGGTGTGTGTGTGGAGATCACCATCTCTAGCGGCTGGGAGACACCAGAAGCGTCTTGGAAGCACGGAAGCGTCGAGTAGGAGCCTGGCCGTTCACACCAGAAACATTGGGTTTTGCTCCACGCCTCGCTCTTTTTTGCTATTGCGTAACCCTGGCGACACACACACACACACACACACACACACACACACACACACACACACACACACACACACACACACACACACACACACACACAGCTGAAGCAACATGTTAGATAGGTAGGAAAGCCTGACCTCTTGACCTCCATCATAAATCACACGTCTCTCTCTCTTCCTCTCTGCTTTGTTTTGCAGACACTAGACGACACGACTTGAACTTGAGTCAGATCCGAGTCACAGTTTCAATTTTGAGACTTGACTTGACTTCTGGTGACTTGGGACTTGAAAAGGTTTCTAATGTCCTGACTTGAGATCTTTGTGTTTGTGTAAATTACTTCGATTTCTTCTTTCTTTATTCATTTTCATCTGGACCAACAATATAACAACACAAAGCAGTAAAAGGATAAACCATAAACAAGATCATAACACAACATTGGAATAATAAAACAAAAAAACAATAGTTATGTTGGAGAAGGAGCAGGAAGAAACAAGATGCTTATGTTGTCCTGCCCCTACTTCAACAATATTAAATCATGGATTTAAAATAAGTACATCAATAAATAAAAAGCAATTCCACAAAAAAGCATTTATATCATCATCACAGTCATCATCTACATCACCATCATCATCATCATCATCGTCTGTATCACCACCACCACCACCACCATCATCATCATCACCATCATCATCACCATCACCACCACCATCATCATCATCACCACTATCATCATCATCATCACTATCATCATCACCATCATCACTATCATCATCATCACCATCATCATCACCATCATCATCATCATCATCACCATCATCATCACCATCACCACCATCACCATCACCACCATCATCATCATCAACATCATCATCATCAACACCATCATCATCATCATCACCATCATCATCATCATCATCATCACTATCATCATCACCATCACCACCACCACCACCATCATCATCATCATCACCACTATCATCATCACCACTATCATCATCACCACCATCATCATCATCACTATCATCATCATCACTATCATCATCACCACTATCGGGAGGTACGGTGGTGCAGTGGTAAGCACTATCGCCTCACAGCTCGAAGGTCGTGGGTTCGATTCCCACCTGGGGACGAGGTGAACGCTGAAGGAATGCGTGCCCGTCCGCATGTCCTCGAGTGCCCACCGCCCGGGTGGGGTCGGCAAAATGGCCTTTCTGTGTGGAGTTTGCATGTTCTCCCCGTGCCTCCCGGGGGTTTCCTTCATATAGGAACCCCCTTCACAAAAACATGCAATATCCTGGTTGCTAATGTGGTTCCTCCTCTGATCGTTAAGGGCGCCTGTTCAGAGGGAGCATGGAGGCAGTCTCGGCTCTCCCCAGATCGGCAGAGGATGGAGTAGCAACCAGGATTGAGAAATCAAATGAGCACTAATGGGGGATAAAATGGGATAAAAAATCGGGGGAAAAATATAAAAAAAAAAAAAAAAAAAAAAAATCATCACCACTATCATCATCACCATCATCATCTACATCACCATCAATATCATCATCATCGTCTGTATCACCACCACCACCACCATCATCATCATCACCACTATCATCATCATCACCATCATCATCATCATCACTATCATAATCATCACTATCATCATCATCACCATCATCATCATCACCATCATCATCACCATCATCATCATCTCACCATCACCATCACCACCACCATCATAATCATCACATCATCACTATCATCATCATCACCACCATCATCATCATCACCATCATCACCATCATCATCTCATCATCACCATCACCATCACCACCACCACCATCATCATCATCATCATCATCATCACTATCATCATCATCACTATCATCATCATCATCATCATCACCATCACCATCATCATCACCATCACCACCACCATCATCATCACCATCATCACTATCATCACCATCATCATCATCACCATCACCATGGTAGTAGACATCTACAGTACATCACCATGATCATCATCACAGTCATCATCACCATCACCATCATCATGGTAGTAGACATCTACATCACCATCATCATTATCATCGTCACCATCATCATGATCATCATCATCACCATCACCACCACATCATCACCATCAGCATCATCTACATCATCATAATCATCTACATCATCATCATCACCATCATTGTCTTCATTAACATCATGATCATCGTCACCATCATCACCACATTATCCCATCATCCCTCATTTCAGTATTTCTCAAAAATAATATTCTTATGTTTCCTTAAACTGTGACATGTTATTACACTGCCTGATCTCCTGATCCAATTCATTCCACAGCGCAGAGAGAAATACACATACTTTTTAGTAGGATGTTTTAAGTTACCTTTACTTCTACGTAGAAGATCTGCCTTTTTTTTTAAGCTTTGGTCTGAGTGAAATGCTCTATGGTCTCTCCTGATTCTAAATATACGGTAGCTGACTCACTTGGTTTGACCAAGTCAAAAGTTCTGCTTAAAGAACAAAAATATTAAATGACAAATTAGGCAGTTTGAACACTATCCAGCGGCTCCAGCCTGTTTCCTGTCTGTGACTGACAGCCTGTGTGTGTGTGTGTGTGTGTGTGTGTGTGTGTGTGTGTGTGTGTGTAGCAGGTGTGTCTCTCTGACAGCATAATGACACTTCCTGCTTCCTGCCCGTTAACACGATCACCTTGACTCAGTGTAATGACTAAAGCAGGGCTGCATACATGTGCGCGTACACGCACGCACACACACACACACACACGCGCGCGCACGCACATACACGGACACGCATGCACACACACACACGCGTGCGCACGCACATACACGGACACGCACGCACACACACACGCACGCGCGCACGCGCACGCACATACACGGACACGCACGCACACACACACACACACACGAAGAAGCCTGATTGGGGGTATGTGTCCTGGTTGCTGCACTAGCTCCTGTGGTCGGTCGGGGCTCCTGGTCGGGGTGGAAGGGAACTGATGGGAATAGCGTGATCCTCCCATGTGCTAATTGGGGAGAAAATCATGGGGGGGGGGAGGCTTTACCGATTTTCAATCCGGTATGCATCATTATATGATCTCAGGAATAAAGCAGATGGACAGTGCTTACCTTCTGTATGTTTTCTGCATGGAGTAATCCACATTGGACTGCCTGCAGAAACTCTGCCCCCGCCAGCTGGTATGAGTCATTAAGGCTTGATCGTAAAGGCTTTCGATGCGACTCTCCGTGGATGTGCACATACAGAAAAAAACGAAAAAAACAACAATAACAACCGCCCTCGAAGCTGCCCTCGAGCAACATCTGTTCACTTCTGCGTCCAGATGTCCAGAACGACGCGACATGGAAGTTCAGGAATAAAGTGCGGAGCTGTCGGTGCAGGAACACATGAAGGGTCCATCTGCATCATTACTGACATTGTAATGATACAAAGTGTCCATCTGCATAATTACTGACATTTTAATGATACAAAGCGGGTTGAAAATCAGCAAAGCCTCCCTTTAAGCCTTAAAGGGAGGCTTAAAGTCCCCTTAAAAATCAGAGTTCAAGGGGTTAAACTTTTTGTTTTGAACTCATAAAAACTCAGACAGGAGCCTTCAGCATCACCGGGAAGGTAAGGAGACAACATCATACATCACACGTCGACCTGGACACACATACACACGCACGCATGCACGCAAGCACGCACGCACACACACACACACACACACACACACACACACACACACACACACACACACATGCACATGCACAGACACACATGCACGCGCGCACACACACACGCACACACACACACACACACACACACACACACACACACATGTGCACGTGCACAGACACGCATGCACGCGCGCGCACACACACACACACGCACACACACGCACAGCGTTCCAAGGCGGGATATGTCAGATGCGATCAGTCTGATTGGCCAAGAGCGAACATTTGGTTTCCCATGAGGCCATGTGGCCGGTGGCGTTCCCAGACAGAGAGGAAGTGGTGAGAGAGAGAGAGGGAGGGAGAGAGAGAGAGAGAGAGGGATAGACAGACAGCCATAGAGAGAGAGAGGAAGATAAAGAGAGGGGGGTGAGAGAGATACAGACAGTTGTTTAGGGTTGCAGCAGGACTAAAGATGCTTTCTGTATCATTTCACCATCAATAAATCATCTCTACGAGCGCCGCCATGTTGACATATTTTGGGGTCGACACAGCAAGCGATTTTGGCCGCTGCTCGCTCATTGAAAATACTAGCCTGTTCACAAACAATACAAACGTAATGTTACAGGATCAAAGTACATCCCAGGGGTGGGCCATTTTTATTTTATTTCCCCCCCAGACGGCCATACTGATTGAGATAAAGTAAGCAAAGGGCCACATATTGGACAATAGAATTGAAATATGAAACACATGGGGTGCGTTCGTAACTGAGCGCGAGAGCACACTCTGGCACAAGCTATAGAGGATCTGAGGGGTGCAGGGGTGGCCAAACTTTTTTGGTTGTGGGCCGCATACAGAAAAATATAAGGAGTCGCGGGCCAAACAATATTAAGCGCGTCAGTTTTCGCGGCAAAAAAATTGGACCAGAAAACCCTTGTGCCATCAAAAATTTAATTTCTACCTAAATAAATATATGACAGATAGTTTATTGATGTGCTCACCTATTACAATGGGTATTTCTGTCAAATTTTATTTTCCTGTGCCAACAGGTTAAGACAGAGATAATTTAACATAACATTAGTATTAAACATTAATTCAGTATATATATATTTTTTTTAATAAATAGACCAGGTCAGGGTGCCCAAGTAAAACCCATTTTCAATGGTTTTAAATTGAAAAAACGAAATGGGGGGAATCCGTTTTTTTGTTTTTGTTTTTCAGTTTCTTT
Source organism: Poromitra crassiceps (assembly GCF_964638095.1). Classification (NCBI taxonomy): domain Eukaryota; kingdom Metazoa; phylum Chordata; class Actinopteri; order Beryciformes; family Melamphaidae; genus Poromitra; species Poromitra crassiceps. The sequence goes on from NC_139624.1 coordinate 14,203,277, forward strand.
TTCTTAATGTTTTTGTTTTTCCGTTTTTTCCCCCGTTTTCGTTTTCGTTTTCCATTTTAAAGTTTGAAACAGAAAAACGGAAAAACGTTTTTAGCAATTTTTTTTTTTTTTTCTAAATTCATGGCGGGCCACTTAAAAATGGGCAGCGGGCCGCAGTTGGCCCGCGGGCCATAGTTTGGCCACCCCTGGTCTAGAGGATCTGAGGGTCTAGAGGATCTGAGGGGTCTAGAGGATCTGAGGGGTCTAGAGGATCTGAGGGTCTAGAGGATCTGAGGGGTCTAGAGGATCTGAGGGGTCTCGGGGGATCATAGGATACAAGCATATCCTTAGTCCTCACCCAGGGACCCGCTCTCTTCCCCCCGCTTTCTCTCTCTCTCTCTGCAGTACATGTCAGAATGCAATGGCTCCGCTCTTGTGGCCTGACCTCACAGGCACAGGCTGATCTGGGATCTGTAAATGTGTAGAAATATGCACAGAATGAGAGGAATGTGAATGACTGGAGCATGGCGTTTAACTCATTCTGTTCAGTGACAGGAGACTTTATTCCACAGGGGCCTTCCAGTCGCTTAACCTGTGGGTTGATTGGGATCCAGGGTGTTCGAGGAGGTTCCAGGGTTCCCTCATAAGGTTCCAGGGATCCTTAAGGTGGTTCTACGGTTCCTCAAGAAGGTTCCACATGTCCTTGTAGAGCTTGCAGGGGTGAGCAGGCTGTGTTTGCATTCAGTGTTCATACGTACAGTATACCTAGGAATAGTAATGATCTCCTTTAAGTTTAGTATACCCACGGTAAGGTGGTAAGGTGCAGTAAACCGGTATGGGTGTTGTGATCGGGTCGGGGACAGGCATACATTTTTGCCTTGGATGCCGGAGACCAGGGTTCGATACCCAGTGTAAGCCACATTAAAAAAAAAAGTTTTCTTATGATGACCAAATCCTAACCATAACCATAACCAAGTTGTTGTACTTGCCTAAACATATTCGTAACAACCAATGTTTGGGACGTAATCATAAACCATACAACGTCACCAGGAAACCTACTTTTTGTAAGATTTCATATACTAAACATTTCATGAGGATATGTTGCCCTGAGAGGGTTCCAGGAGCTGTGGGGTTTCCAGAGGTCCTTGAGATGGTTCCAGAAGTTCTTGAAGAGGTTCCAGGGTTCCTTCATAGTGTTATGGGACCTTTAGAAGGTTCCATGGGTCCTTCAGGAGGTTGCATGGTTCCTAAGCAGTGGCGTAACGTTATTGCCCCGGTGCAAATATTTGCTCTGGGCCCTACCTAACAAATATATTGTTGTAGAAAATATGGACTCACTCATTATTTTTTCGTCAGGCAGATTGTTAGCCGTCTATTGTGCGTTAGCAGGACCCCCGAACGGTAAACAAGAGGGCCGGCTACGCTACGTGAAGGGATATTTCTCCTCTCTTGCTCCAGCTCCATATATGGTCAATGATATCACCAGAACCTTACAGGAGACTCCGCTGAAGACACGTTGGAAAGAGAACGCGTTTGTATTTTCCCATACAATGACGCCAATCCACTGAATCTAGTAAACTAAACTTAAAGCTAAATAGCATTTGTTAGCCTAGTAAGCTACATGAGGGCAAGTGCTGACTGCATAATACAGCATGGAAGTTTATTTGGAGTGGGACTGCAGCAGAAACCGTGAGTACGTTACGTCTCCCCAAAGCCAGACTCGCTCTTCATGGGCCCTTGACAGCTCTGGGCCCTGGTGCACTGCACCGCCTGCACCGCCGATCCTTACGCCAGTGGTCCTAAGGTTCCTAAAGGAGGTTGCATGGTTCCTTGAGGAGGATGCAGGGGTCCTGCATTCCTGGGGTTACAGAAGTAGTCTGACTCAAAGGAAGTAAGCTTTGTTTAGACCAATCATCCAGATAAGGTTACAGGTATCATCAAGTTTTTAGTTATATCTGCCAGTGTTGTGGGTTCATTGTTTTTTTTCTGATGATAGTTTTATCCTGATCGTGAATATTATTAGGTGTTTTGTATTGACCACACGTTCTGTGTGGCTGTGTGTGTGCACACGTGGGTGCGTGCGTGCGTGTGTGCAGTGTGTGTGTGTGCAGTGTGTGTGTAGGTGTGTGCACACGCAGTGAAGTGTGTGTGTGTGTGTGTGTGTGTGTGTGTGTGTGTGTGTGTGTGTGTGTGTGTGTGTGTGTGTGTGTGTGTGTGTGTGTGTGTGTGTGTGTGTGTGTGTGTGTGTGTGTGTGTGTGTGAAATGCGGCAGAAGAGGGAATGAGTTCACATGAGGAGACGGGCACTGCAGAGACTGGGGTGCACGTGTGTGTGTGTGTGTGTGTGTGTGTGTGTGTGTGTGTGTGTGTGTGTGTGTGTGTGTGTGTGTGTGTGTGTGTGTGTGTGTGTGTGATGTGCTTGCACACTCTATACATTTTCATGAGTGGGAGGGAGGGAGATGATTCATCCTCAAGTGACACACACATCCCCTCAACACATTAGCAATGCTACACTTCTAGCTCTGTGTGTGTGTGTGTGTGTGTGTGTGTGTGTGTGTGTGTGTGTGTGTGTGTGTGTGTGTGTGTGTGTGTGTGTGCGTGCGTGCGTGCGTGCGTGCGTGCGTGTGTGTGTGTGTGTGTATGTTTACATGAGTGGGCGGGGCTATTA
>NC_139624.1:14208422-14215922 GCF_964638095.1 Poromitra crassiceps
ATCTACAATGAAAATGCTTTTCCCCCTGGATTCCTTGGGTCCTTACATACATCTACACATACAGGCGCCTCTAACAAAAATGTCCACCATTTTGAATTTTGTCCAAGAAAACTTTTCACGCTACTCCTCCTACACATTTTGTCCAATCTTTACCAAACCATGACGTACAGCATGCATGGACTGACCTGTACACAGTCTACACCGTTGAGATATGATGGACCTCCAAAGTTTTTTGGGTGGAGCCTATTTCACAAAAATCGCCATAAGTCAGGAATGGAGCCAGGCTACTATAGGTTGAGGCCACGTCTCGTCATAGACGCTGGTTTAGCTGGCTCAGCCTGGCTGGGGGCGTGGTCAGGGTGGGGTAAATTCCCCCGTTCTATCCATTCAGCAAAGTTAGAATTTAGCTGATAGCCCAGCCCAGGCAGACACAATCGGGGATTTAACCACCGCAGTAAACGCACATCTGAGCAGACGTCTTGTGTTCTGCTCTAGAACCCCCAAACCTGTAGTTTAGAGCTGCAGCACCGTCTTTTGGTGAGTCAGCCCATGAGATATATGGGCGGTTTTACCCTACTCGCGCGTCAGCCGTTTAACATTTTGTGGGCGTTCCCAGACATGCGGACTGTCTCTATAAGAGTGGAATACTACATGCATTCAAAACATTTATTTAGATCCAGAGCAGAGAATTGTAGCCTATATTCTGTTCCTTTCATACGCTGTCCAGCAGGCAGCAGCACTGTGACCCAAACCTCATGTTTAGAAACAGATGAACTGGTTTATTGAGTCATGTCTGGCAGGGTAACTCCAGGGAATAGCCAGACTTGATTCAACAGTTATAGTCCAGAGTTCATGTTAAGAAGCGGCTTATGAGTCTCCAGTCTTTCTTCTAATCACCCCAGCTGTTTCCCATGTGTAATCACGTCCCTGTGTCTATTTCATTTCACTTCGCCTGCTCGTCAGATGGTTCACGTGTTCTGTCAATGCTGTGTCGCTCCATGTTACCTGTTAGAATCAAACTAGATTATCAGGCCTTATCGTGGCCTTCTAACCTGGTTTGGTTGGACCCTTGTGTTGTTGTTGTGTTTGTCAGGTTTGATATCAGTATGGATATAGATACTGATATCGATGTGTGTGTGTGTGTGTGGGGGGGGGGGGGGTATCTGTGTGTGTGGGGAGTGTCTGTGTGTGGAGGCTGTGGGGTGGGGTGGTGGGTGTCTGTGTGGCGGAATGGGGGTGTCTGTGTGTGGGGGGTGGCTCAGAGTTCCTGAGAGGTTTCTCCTCACTCAGAGCTCCTCAGAGATCTCTCCTCACTCAGAGGTCTCTCCTCGCTCAGAGCTCCTAGAGATCTCTCCTCGGTCAGAGCTCCTCAGAGCCCCTCAGAGATCTCTCCTCGGTCAGAGCACCTCAGAGCCCCTCAGTGATCTCTCCTCGCTCAGAGCTCCTTGGACCAGGATAAGAGCCTTGGGACAGTCTGGAAGATGGCAGACCAGAACAACATCCGGTTCACGCCAGGAATGATGAGATATATCATAAGAGAAATGGGACATCTCTCACCGAACACTACAGTAGATGCCTACCGATCAGTATTTATAATTTGCTTGTGGGTGGAGCTTACAGAGGAAGTAGAATCGTACATAGAACCTGCCTGCAGTGACACCTACAGGTCTGGCAGCGCACAACATGCTACGTACACAATTCTTCCACAAACTCCACTGGAGCTGATGGAAACATCTGGAGGTGACATCACCTTGTCTACGATTGGCCGGTTATCCACCAAGAAGAAAAACAACTAACTACTGAATGGAACAGGGATGAGAAGAACAACAGCAATGTCAACAACAGCTGTTTTTAACTGAGGTGCAGTTTTCCTGTAAGCGGTGAGGTCAACGATAGAATTAACTTCAATTCCTGTAGTGTAGATCACCAACAGGTGTCAGCTGAGCTTACAGATGATACCACACTATCACACATAATGCCCACAGAATACAGTTAGTGTGTGAATCAATCAGTCACTATCTGGTTGTTGTCATCACATAATGTGACGTATCTCTGATGGCTTAAATTGCTACCAGCCGTGACAGCATTGTGACAGCATTGTGACAGCATTGTGACAGCATTGTGACAGCATTGTGACAGCATTGTGACAGCATTGTGACAGCATTGTGACAGCATTGTGACAGCATGGCTGTTTTCACCTTGTGGCAAAATGTGGTTCTGGAGACAGTACTGTTTTCAGTACTTTGCTATGTGTCTGTCTGTCTGTCTGTCTGTCTGTCTGTCTGTCTGAATGTCTGTCTGTCTGTCTGTCTGTCTGCCTGCCTGCCTGTCTGTCTGTCTGTCTGTCTGCCTGTCTGTCTGTCTGTCTGTCTGTCTGTCTGAATGTCTGTCTGTCTGTCTGTCTGTCTGCCTGCCTGTCTGTCTGTCTGTCTGTCTGTCTGTCTGCCTGTCTGTCTGTCTGCCTGTCTGTCTGTCTGTCTGTCTGTCTGCCTGCCTGCCTGCCTGCCTGTCTGTCTGTCTGTCTGTCTGTCTGTCTGTCTGTCTGAATGTCTGTCTGTCTGTCTGTCTGTCTGAATGTCTGTCTGTCTGTCTGCCTCTCTGTCTGTCTGTCTGTCTGTCTGTCTGTCTGTCTGCCTGTCTGTCTGTCTGTCTGTCTGTCTGTCTGTCTATCTGCCTGTCTGTCTGTCTGCCTGTCTATTTGTCTGTCTGTCTGTCTGTCTGTCTGTCTGTCTGTTTATATGTCTGCCTGTCTGTCTGTCTGTCTGTCTGAATGTCTGTCTGTCTGTCTGTCTGTCTGTTTGTTTGTCTGTCTGTCTGTCTGTCTGTCTGTCTGAATGTCTGTCTGTCTGTCTGTCTGTCTGTCTGTCTGTCTGTCTGTCTGTTTGTTTGTCTGTCTGTCTGTCTGTCTGTCTGTCTGTCTGAATGTCTGTCTGTCTGTCTGTCTGTCTGTCTATCTGCCTGTCTGTCTGTCTGCCAAGTCAAGTCAAGTCAAGTCAAATTTTATTTATATAGCACCTTTCATACACAAGGCAATTCAAGGTGCTTTACAAAAAAATAATCGAAAAAACAAGCAGCAAAGCAATGCACATATAAAAAAACACACATAAAAAACACAGCCGACAGTTTTAGTTAAAATATAAACTCAAATTAACAAACATTAAACATTATTTCTGTTTTAAATAAGTTACAAGGCACTCTTCAGTATTATTATTACATGTACAGTCCATTTGTTGGAAATGTACAGGAATCTTTTTTTTTTTTTAATTACAGGCCGAGAGAGGCAGTAGTTTAGTAGACAGTTAAAAGCTGCCTGTCTATTTGTCTGTCTGTCTGTCTGTCTGTCTGTCTGTCTGTCTGTCTGTCTGTCTGTCTGTCTGTCTGTCTGTCTGTCTGTCTGTTTATATGTCTGTCTGCCTGTCTGTCTGTCTGTCTGTCTGACTGCCTGCCTGCCTGTCTGCCTGTATGTCTGTCTGCCTGCCTGCCTGCCTGTCTGTCTGTCTGCAGACAGATTTAGCAAACATGATAGCGCCAAAACCATGCAAGATGTAGTCACGAAACTTTACAGGGGTGTAGTTGACATCAAAATGAAGGCTGATGTCAGCATTTTTCAAAGCCTTAATTGGCTTAATTACAAAATTTTAAATTTAAAACTTGTTTTTATATAAATGCAGACCTGCCAAGGCTTTGAAAAATGTTATCTTTTCTCTAAGGGGGAGACTTGTGGGTATTCTCATTCAGATCTCTCGAGGTGAAAGGTCAAGGGACCCCTTTGAAAATGGCCATGCCAGTTTAGCCTAAATTTGGAGCATTATTTAGCCCCCTTGCGGACTATCTGGCATGACATCGTTGATAGCAATGGATGCCCTGTCTTCTAGTTTCATATGGTACCAGGCTCTTCATAGCCTGCTAAACCAGCCGCTCACGTGAACTCACATTTCATTTCATTCTTCGTTCCCGTCTGGCCTGAAGCTTTCTCCCAGTGTTTAGCAGTGGGCAGAAGTTGGGCGGGTGCACTTGCCTTGACAGACAACTCCTCCGGCCAATCAGTGTTGGATCCAGCCAAACCAAAATCCACTCGGGAATACGGCAAAAACACATTTTCTGCCGAGAAACTCCACTGTTGCGGCGATACTCCTGTACTTGTTTAATTGTTGTTATTGAGTCTATTTCTGCAATAAGTGCACTTTATGGCTGTTTAAACTAGTCAAATGTTGACGTTAGTCCTCGAGGTGGACAGGCAAGGAGGCAGCCATTATTGTTTTGCTAGTGGCGTTCCTGATTGGCCGGTTACGATGTCAACTACGAGACGGGTCACTGATTGGCTCGTACACTTTGCAGTTTCTGCAGAAAGCCCTCCCAGAGTTGAGGTCAGATGGTCTGGTAGAACGAAATGAAATGTGAGGTCATGTCAGGCTGGTTTACCAGAGCTGCTCCGCTGCTCCTAACTGGAGCACGCTGGGATGCATTCTACGTTGGGTAGGCCACTGACTATACATAAGTACATTACATTACATTACATAATTTGCAGTGTTGGGACTAACGTGTTATTAACTCATTCTCTGCCAGGGTCATTTCGGTCTGTGTGCTCCCAGTGCCAGGATTTTGAGCATATTTCCTGATCTTCCAGGACCCACAGAATATTCTGTGCTAGGAATAAAATTACACAACATCTCACAATAAAGCAGAGACTCTCTTCTTACCCCTTGTAAAAAACTGAAACTCTACCATGTTTCCTTGTTTAGTTACAAACAGTGGAAGTTAGCTTGTTTTCACTAAAAATGCCCTCCTTTTAAAGAGAAATAGGAGAAAAAGAGGTTTTTAGTGAAGGACACCGTTTCAAGCAGAACTCTCTTTTGAGCCTTTTATTTTTTGCCTCAGTGACACATCAGACATATACAGTATTTGTTTTCCCAAATAAATAAATAAAAAATAAAAAATAAGAGAATGTATTTGAGGGAGCTGTGTCGGTCCATCCCGCCCAGTGAGCGGCTACAGAGAGAGAGAGAGAGAGAGTCTGGCCCGTGGGGTTTCTTGACAGATGAGGCTTGGCCGCAGCCTCCTTGCTACAGTATTGTCAGTAAAATGGAAGAACCTCAGAATAAGTTGGAACCTATTTCGAGACATGGTCTTTCCGAAATAGGTGGTGTAGGACTACACACAGGACTGGGACTAGGACTGGACTGCGCCTCCATCGACTCAGAGTCTGAAAACACAAAATATCAAAGTATGATAAATATGTGCACAAAATCAAATAAATAATTTACTTTTACAGTTGCCATGTGGATTTTTAGCTTAGCTTGATAAAAGCATAAACAAATGGAAGCAAATGAACCCTTATGTGGCCACACTCACACACTCTCTCTCTCTCTCACACACACACACACACACACACACACACACACACAGGAATAACGACTGCTGTAACGTTACCTGCTGTCACGTTACCTCTCATAACTAACGTTAGCACAGAAGATCACACAATAGCTACGTTAGTTCTGTAAACTTTGAAATGTTTATGTGACACTGTGTGTGATCATTTCATCTCAAACGCGATAGAAAAAATAGGCTACTTCTTACCATCGTCATCGCTCTCTCGAAGTGGCACCCATTCCTCCTCCTCCGATTCATCTGTGTTCAGACGGATCCGAAAGCTGTGAACCGAGCCTTCATCGCCCTGGCGCTCCGTCGTGGAGCAACAACAAAATAAACGCCGGCGTCTTCCTCGCCATCGTCGCCATCCGAGAACTCTGGGTCGGACTCTGTTTCGACCACAGGCTCCATCTGGACCCTGGGCAGGGGCACGGGACGACGAAGCCCCATGGTCTCTTCGATTGTCCGCTGGCGTGGACCGGGGTGCGTGCTGGAACTGGGCCCAGGGGAATCCAAGTGTGGGCCTTGAGGAAGCCCAGCAGCGCTGCGGCTGCGGCCACGCCGGCCACCGCGGCGACCGCCTCTCTTCATCTGCTACTGCTAAATAGATTACTGCTAAATGGGTGACTATACTATAAATACTAAACTAGCGGGTTCCTTTTATCAGTTTGACTTGAAACAATGTCACAGGCTGGGAAAGTGTCTGATGTAATGTAAACAACCAAAACATGAAAGTACGTCCGAGTACGTCCTTGGCACAGAACGCCATTGTTAAAAGTACGTCCGGGTACGTCCTTGGCAGAGAATGAGTTAAGTAACGTGTTACAGTAACTAAGTTACTTTTTGCGGTAGCGAGTACTGTAACGAATTACTTCATCAGTAACGTAACGTACTTACAATTATTGTGGTTTAAACAGGCTCGTTACTCGTTACTTCACGATTCTGTGTGGGACCTACAGCAGCGACGGTAGAGAGGAAAATGCGAGTCTGACGGCGGTCTGATGAGGAAGTATGCTAATCGTGCGGCACTTCTAGTCAAGTCAAGTCAAGTTTATTTAGGGTGTATTCACACCTATCTCGTTTGGAGCAGTTGTTCCGAAACGTAGAGCATTTTCCCCCTTGGTGCGGTTCGTTTGGGGGAGTGTGAACACAGCAATCGCACTCGGATGCGGGACAAACAAGCGGACCGAGATCGCCAAGAAAGGGTGGTCTCGGTCCGCTTCCAAACGAACTCTGGTGCGGTTCGTTTGTGGTGAGAACGTGAGCCGACCTCGATCCGCCACAACAGCAGTAAACGGTGCGCATTTTTGGATAAACCAGCTGCCGTAGTCAGCTGCGCTGTGCGTAATGGCCTGAAGAACGAACATTTTTATCGTTTAAAAACAAGGGGTCATCCCAACATCTTTCAGATCCTGTTTTGGCGACTTGTGACTTGCATCGATAAACTTTGGGGGATTTTTGGATCATCAAATCAGCAGTTTGAACTCAATCAACTTACCTCGGACCATGGGAAGCAACGTTAATGTGTTGAATCTCTACGGATGTTGCCTGTAAATTGTGCGCGCGCCCTCTCTCTCCCTCTCTCTCGCTCTCTCTGGTCTCCATTCAATAAATGAAAACAAATCGTGGTAATCAGAGCCAGCCTTCTTTGTGATAAGATTGTCTGGTTCAATCAGACAATCAGACTGATTGCATGTCTTCCTCGAAATGTCCGTTATTATTAAATTATTTATTAATATTTTATTCCTGACAGGACAGGTGTTCATATAGCCTATGTCTCGGCTAATCCTCATCTCCGTGATAGCCTAATAGCAGAATTTGCGAGGGTCTTTGATCTTCTATCTCCAAATTCCCAATAGCCTAAATAGGCTAAATAAATACATAGGCTTACATAGCCTACATAGCATACATTAATAAATAAATAAAGAACTTTCTCCCTCTCTCTCTCTCCCGATCCCTCCCTCTTTCTTTCTTTCTTTCTTTCTTCTCTCTCTCTCTCTCTCTCTCTCTCTCTCTCTCTCTCTCTCTCTCTCTCTCTCTCTCCTCGCACGGCGGACGCCCGACATAGCCTAAAATGTAGGTCTAACAAAACGCATTTTTATAATCATATATAGGAAAATCTCTGGGAAT
>NC_139624.1:14220922-14248707 GCF_964638095.1 Poromitra crassiceps
GAAGTAGCTCAAGAATTTGATGTATAATATATGCATGTCGTGTTAAAGTTGTGTGAACTGTCGCAGTTTTTAAAATGTAAACAGAGTTAACTGGCTACTGTCAGAGAGACAAGCCTCGCGCCACTTGGGCTCCATAGGGTTCCATTGCCGTTGCCACCCAGTGACGCGGTTTGTTTACCAAAATGCTGCTCGGCTGATCCCTTGTATAGAATGAGGACAGCTCTATCCATATGTCTGCATACATTAGCCCTGTCCTATTACAGAAATAGTGGACTATATAGTTTGTTGGCCATTTTAGTGTACGAATTACCAACTGTTAAATTGATTCACTATATAGTCAACTGTAAAATACCCACAATGCAGAGCAATTTCTAGTGAACAGTGTATGGACAGTATCCTACAATTCCTCCCATATACCACAATGCAATGCTCTCATGTTTACCGAAGGGGAAGAAGAGTGAGGTATAGTGTCCCAAACTCCTTTGATCATTCCCCATATAGTTCACTATGATAACACTGCTGTGTGTGTGTGTGTGTGTGTGTGTGTGTGTGTGTGTGTGTGTGTGTGTGTGTGTGTGTGTGTGTGTGTGCGTGCGTGCGTGCGTGCGTGCGTGCGTGTGTGTGTGTGTGTGCGTGCGTGTGTGTGTGCGTGTGTGTGTTTGTGTCCAACACAGCTTGGCCATTCAATCTTCAACTGCTAATAGGTACTGTGCATTGGCACAGGCAGGGACTGATGAAGCTGCTTTTTAAATTTCACAAATGTCAGCTGTTTATGACCATTTTTGGTCAGTCTGCACAAAGTTGTGGCACTAACATCCTCGATTCCCCGGGTACGGACTATAGTTATAAGTAGGACTATATGACTGAAAAGTATAATATATATTAATTACAGTTAAGTGCAGCCACAAGTCGGGACAGCTAAGTGTGGGTGGAGCCTGCATGGGAAATGAGGGCTGACCTGAACAAGCAGCTAATCACCCCAGGATATAGAGAGGCCATTTACACCTGGCGTTAACATGCGTTTTCTGCCATCAGATTGCAATCAGATTGGATTTTATCACTTCAGCCTGATTCCATTTACACCTGGCATTAACATGCATTTTCTGCAATCTGATTGCAGAAATGGTTGTCCTCTCAATTCGCATAAAGTTGCTGTATCCAGATTGAGAGGACACATTGCATTTACACTTGTGTTCAATGTGTACACGATGCATCCCTTGACCACCTCCGGAGGTGGTTTGGCCGATCAGATTGCAATCCTTCTTCAATGCGTTTTGGGGGTGTTTTTTACACCTGGCATTTCAAGTGATAAAACACAATCTGATTGCAATCTGATCATATAAAACACATGTTAACGCCAGGTGTAAATGGCCTCATAGTTAGCACCCGACGACGGCGGCCGGACTTGTTGCTGTGGTCTGAGGTACAGAAGATAGTTTGGGAGGACCAAGTGCAGAAGGAACATGAGCGTGAGAAAGCTTGGTATGCTGAGATGGCAGCAGCCCGTGGAAGTTGGCCGCCGTGGTTTTGTGGCAAAGTCCGTTTTTGCTCTGCTAACTGAGTCGGGCATTCAGGGACGGAGCTTGACACTTGCGGTTAGGAACATGCCTCAGGCAGCAGAACGAGCAAGTGAATGGCTGTGGTTAAGGAGGAAACATGCTAGCTGTGGTTAAGGAGGAAACATGCTAGCTGTAGGAAACATGCTAGCTGTGGTTAAGGAGGAAACATGCTAGCTGTGGTTAAGGAGGAAACATGCTAGCTGTGGTTAAGGAGGAAACATGCTAGCTGTGGTTAAGGAGGAAACATGCTAGCTGTGGTTAAGGAGGAAACATGCTAGCTGTGGTTAAGGAGGAAACATGCTAGCTGTGGTTAAGGAGGAAACATGCTAGCTGTGGTTAAGGAGGAAACATGCTAGCTGCGGCGCACGCTAAGGTGAGAGGCCTTGTTGGTTTATTTCTATTGCAGCTGGTCATGATTGACAGTCCGTCCATCAACAGGGCTGAATCATTGACAGTGGTACTGGTGGTGTAAGAATGTCATACAGAACCGACCTGAGATGGCTATAGGCTAATTCTAGGTGAAGGATATAGGTTCAAGGCTAATAAGGCGAGAGGGGGCACGGTTGGCTCAGGGGTAGAGCTGTCGCCTCACAGCTAGAAGGTCCTGGGTTCGATTCCCACCTGGGACGCTGTGAGCGCTGAAGGAGTGCGTGCCCGACCGCATGTCCTCGAGTGCCCACCGCCCGGGTGGGGTCGTCAAAAGGGCCTTTCTGTGTGGCGTTTGCATGTTCTCCCCGTGCCTCCCGGGGGTTTCCTTCATATTGGAACCCCTCACCAAAGTGAAGTGGTGCCTCCTCTGGTCTGTTCGGAGGGAGGGGAACTGGTTGGAATAGCGTGATCCTCCCACGTGCTATGTCCTGCCGGTGAAGCTTCCCCTGTCAGGTGAAAAGAAGCGGCTGGCTAACTGCCCATATGTCTCGGAGGAAGCATGGAGCCAGTTTCGGCTCTCCCCAAAATCGACAGAGGGTGGAGCAGCAACCAGGATAAATAGATTAAAAATTTGCACTAATGGGGGATGAAAATGGGATAAAAAAATCTGGGGAGGGGGGGGGAATTAGAGAAGGCCAATAAGGCGATGTTAACACTAGAGGTTGATGGAAGGATTAGATGGTGAGGTAAAATGGAGTTGTGCGGTGGTAGCATGGAGGGGGGTGTCCAGGATGCTGGATTACACCGTTAAGCCTTCTTGAGGTGTCGTGGGCCTAACTTAACGAAACATCGGTGAAGGAAGGTACCCACTTGAGAACCCCAGACATGCTGCAGCTGCATACTGCTGTTGGCTACGGTAGGTAACTGGTGATTAGTCCATCTGAGGAATGACCCTGTAGCCTGATGTCTCCTATGGTGTTGCATCTGATGGTGGTTATATCGCTCGTTTGCTTGTTTTTGTTATTGGGCTTCTACATGTGTTTTACCTTGGATTTTGGCACAAGGGATAGTAACATCTGTGTATTAATGGATTACAGCAGGCTATAATAATAATGATAATAAATTGTATTGTATTTCAAAACATAATTTATAAACTGCTTAACAAACTGTTTTTCTACTGTTAATTATGGTTACTTAGCTACAGTTAATTACAGTTATTAATTACAGTTACATACTGTTAATTATTTACTTTATTGCATTTAGCAGACGCTTTTTATCCAAAGCGACGTACAGAACATGAGTATAAGAACATAGAGTAAAAAAAAAAAAAAAAAAAATCTAAGTATTTGGTACTTAGAATCAATTACAGTTATTAGAATCAATTACAGTTACTTACATCATCACGTATAGCAAAGAGAATTGAAGGCAAGAGTCAACATGATGCTTTTTTTTTATTATTGTTTTCACACAAAAAAGCCTCCTTGTCCCAATGGGACAACAACAGAACATTCATCAGAATCCTCACGGAGGTATAGTCTCCAGGCCAAAAATGGAGGCATTGCTGTGCACTGATGTTGCAACAATGTAACAATGTATTAACTGTCACTTTTTATCAATGCAAATTCTTTACCTATAGTTAATTAGGCCACATAATGACACATACATCTACCTACAGTTAATTAGAGATACCTACAGTTAATTACACTTACCTACAGTTAATTACACTTACCTACAGTTAATTACACTTACCTACAGTTAATTAGAGATACCTACAGTTAATTACACTTACCTACAGTTAATTACACTTACCTACAGTTAATTACACGTACCTACAGTTAATTAGAGATACCTACAGTTAATTACACTTACCTACAGTTAATTACACTTACCTACAGTTAATTACACTTACCTAATACACTTACCTACAGTTAATTACACTTACCTACAGTCAATTACACTTACCTACAGTTAATTACACTTACCTACAGTTAATTACACTTAGCTACAGTTAATTACACTTACCTACAGTTAATTACAGTTAATTACACTTACCTACAGTTAATTACACTTACCTACAGTTAATTAGAGATACCTACATTTAGTTCAAGTTAGTTCTCATTATTTACACTTTTTGATTGACGTGACCTGGGACTGACTGAGCCCTGTGTGTGTGTGTGTGTGTGTGTGTGTGTGTGTGTGTGTGTGTGTGTGTGTGTGTGTGTGTGTGTGTGTGTGTGTGTGTGTGTGTGTGTGTGTGTATATCTGGTTTTCCTGGCAGGTTTTGGATGTTGCAGACGACCACACCCTCCTGAACAAAGACGACCACAGTTTACAGCACGGCCTCTGCTAATGAAGGACAGACACACTGTGTGTCTGTGTCTGTGTGTGTGTGTGTGTGTGTGTGTGTGTGTGTGTGTGTGTGTGTGTGTGTGTGTGTGTGTGTGTGTGTGTGTCTGTGTCTGTGTCTGTGTCTGTGTCTGTGTCTGTGTCTGTGTCTGTGTGTGTGTGTGTGTGTGTGTGTGTCTGTGTCTGTGTCTGTGTCTGTGTGATGGCCACAGGCCACACATGGTAATATTGTTTCAATTTACTCTCACCTCATTTCCTCATTAGTTTGTGGTTCACACAGGTTCATTTCATTTGCACTCACCACACCCCAAAAATTAACAATAATTAACAGCACACAGTTTCTTTAATTTAGAATATGTTTATTTGCTTTATGCTTGACATTGTTTTATATAAACACATTTAACACTGTCAGGTCACTTAAGACATTTTCTGTTATATTAATCATTGTTTCTTTCTTGAGTTACCATGGCTGTCTGGAGGTTTCCTGGTGGGGCAAAAGGCGTGGCTGAGGGCTGAGGACTTAAGTACTGGAGCCAGCTCATCAGCCCAAACCAATGTGCTGCCAAGTTATGGGGGGGGGTTGGGTTTAGTTAGTTTGCCTTGTGTTTAGTTGTAGTTGGCATCCATTTTGTTTACCCCCTGTGTTGCATTTGGTTTGCCCCAGTCACTATATATGTCTCCCCATGTTTCATTGTAGCAGGTCAGTTTGTTCAGTTAATACCTGTTACTTTGCTCTATTTCATTATCGTTCTGTTTTGTTGACCCCTTTTATTAGACCTAGGCATTATATTTTTGGTTTGTAAAAACTTTCATTCCTCTGGGTAAATAAAAAACCCTGATTTAATGGAAAATACCTGTGTCCTTGGTTGCTTTGCTGCTTGGTCTCTCACAGTTGGTGGCAGTGGTGGGATCATCCAGTGGAGGACACAGGATTTTTTTTTTCTCTTGAACATTTTTTGAATTTTTCTTTTTTCTCTTTTTGCCGCATCCCCTAACCCAAATATATATATAAAAAAAAAAAATGGTGCGTGGTGGAAAGACTGGGGCAAGACAAGGAGGCCCTGCAAGCCTACAGACCGGACAGGAGGAACAAGCCGGTGGTGAAGAGGAGGAAAATGGAGCTGCTGGAGTGGTAGAAAGCACTGAGGGTGAAGGTAAGGAGCCAACACTGTCGGACCTGATGAGCATTTTCCGGGCTCATATGGGGCAGCAGGAGGCCCGTGAGGAAAGACAGAAGGAGGTAACTGAAAAACAGGAAACACGGTTTAAAACACTTCAACATCAGTTTCAGCTTTTGCAGTTAGAAGTACAGGCCCGAACATCTCCACTCACTCCTCTGTCATCAGACTCTAATGTATTGGATTTGGAGGCTTTACCACCCACCACAGAACATTCTCAGGCCCAAGCGGAGCCCTCCATGATTGCTAATCCAACTATGACCTCTGTAGGTCAGTTTGGCTCACATCGGGAGCCCAGATTGGAGAAATTAACTGACACGGATGACATTGAACATTTTCTTGTTACATTTGAGCGCATGGCTGTAGCATGCCGGTGGAAGAAAGTTGACTGGGTTTTTCACTTAATACCATTGCTAACTGGCAAGGCTAGAGGTGCTTATGTGCATATGGACATTGATGATTCCCAGGACTATGAGAAGGTAAAAGCTGCAATCCTTTCTAAATATGACATTAACCCTGAGACCTACAGGCTAAGATTCCGCTCCCTGGAGATTTACCCGGAGGAGAGCCCCAAGGAGTTGTATGTAAGGCTCAAGGAGCTTTATGGGAAGTGGATACAGCCAAAAGGTAAAACTGTTCAGGAAATTGGTGAAATGATCATATTGGAACAATATTTGAGAATGCTGTCCCCTGAGCTTCAGGTCTGGATCCGAGAACACGATCCAGGTTCAGCAATGGAGGCGGCTAAGCTAGCTGATGTGTTTGTGGCTGCCCGGAACAAGGCCCAACCATGGGGCTATAACTCTTCATGGAGAACAAAGGACAGCCGCAGACCAGCCTCACAGTATCATGAGAGGCCAGCAACCGGTGGGGGTAAGCCTCCCATGTGGGAGAACCAAGCAACTAATATGCCATTAAAACCCCCTGGAAAAAAGCCAATTTGTTATCTATGTGGACTAGAAGGCCATATAAAACCCATGTGCCCTAAAAATTCAGCTGAGATAACACAAATGTGCTATGTGCCACGCCCTCATGTTGAACCGGACCAGTCTAGTAGAATGGCATCCATTGAGGTAAATGGAACAATGCTCAAGGCCCTACTTGATTCTGGGAGTGATCGGACTCTTGTACACAGAATGTTTGTACCACCCAACATTATCCGCACCAAAGACACCACCCCCATTTGTTGTGTACATGGGGATAAGAAGCCCTACTCAACAGCTGACATGTACATAAAAGTGGAGGGCCAAACCTACCTCTTTAATATTGTGGTTGCTGATAATCTGCCTTATGCAGCTGTGCTAGGACGTGACCTTCCAGTACTTTTTGACTTGTTGGAGTCAAACCAGAGCCAAATGGCCAATGTGGAGTCAGACCAAAGCAGAGCATGCAATGTTGCCGTTACTAGAGCACGGGCAAAAGAATCAAACAAACACTCTGTGACTCTCAGTGCTCTGCCTTTTTACAACGAGGAGTTGGAGACTACACCCGGGAAGTCTCGGAAAACTCGCAGACAGAGAAGGGAGGAGAAGTTCCAACACACAGTTGTGACACCATCAGCCAACACTGAGTCGGAGTTGCCTTTAGGGTTCCAAATACCATCTAATATCATTGAGCTGCAGAAAACTGATCCGTCTTTAGTGTCTCTTTTTCAGAGGGCGGAGGAGAAGGCACCTGGAGCTGGGCTGGACATCAGCAGAGAGGAGTATATTGTGCAAAACGGCACACTCTATCGCCAGCAGGGGTCAGTGTTGCAGCTACTGGTCCCCCAAGCAGCTAGAGACACCATACTCACCTTGGGGCACTCTGTTCCCTGGGCTGGCCACCTAGGTAAACATAAAACTATAGCTCGCATTCAACATCATTTCCACTGGCCTGGCCTGCGCAAAGATGTTGCTGAATTCTGCATAAGTTGCCCTCAGTGCCAGATCACATCTGCTAAAATTCCCTCCAGAGCTCCACTCCACCCATTACCGATCATTGGCACCCCATTTGAGCGCCTTGGGATGGACATTGTTGGCCCTGTTGAGAGGAGCAAGACGGGGAACCGTTATATGCTGGTTATAACTGATTATGCTACAAAGTACCCAGAGGTTTTTCCATTGAAATCCATAAAAGCAAAACCAGTCGCTTTCTGTTTGGTGCAGTACTTTTCCACAGTGGGCTTCCCCTGTGAAATATTGACTGATCAAGGAACTAACTTCATGTCAACTCTGTTGAAACAGGTGTACCAGTTACTTGGTATTAGGAGACTGAGGACCACACCGTATCATCCTCAAACTGATGGACTGACGGAGCGCTTTAACCAGACCCTGAAGCAGATGCTTAAGAAGTTTGTGAATAGCAGTGGTACAGACTGGGACCAGTGGCTGCCATACCTCCTCTTTGCATACAGAGAAGTACCCCAGGCCTCCACTGGTTTCTCTCCATTTGAACTTTTGTATGGTCATGAAGTGCGAGGTCCTCTTTCATTACTGAGAGACATTTGGGAGGGAAACAAGGGAGAGGTGGGGTCTGTTAACATTATTTCCTATGTTGTCCAGATGAGAGAGCGCTTGGAGAAAATGAGTGAGCTGGCCCAATCACACATGGCGGAGGCCCAGCAACAGCAGAAGTCCTGGTACGATAAGGCAGCCCGGCAGAGGTCCTTTGACCCTGGACAAAAGGTGCTGGTGCTCCTCCCTAGTGACAACAACAAGCTGCTGGCGAAATGGCAGGGACCATTTGAGGTCATGAAGAAACTTGGGCCGACCACATACCAGGTATCAACCCCAGGGCAGTTACGCTCCAGGAGGGTACTGCATATAAATCTGCTGAAGGAGTGGGTGCAGCGACCTGGAAGGGAAGCAACAGTGATGCTTATCAGAAGTGTGCCAGAGGAAGACGAAGTGGACGAGCAATACTTACCTCCTGCTGGTGCTCAAGTGGACCTTGACCTCAGTCACCTGTCGGAAGACAAACGGCTTCAGGTGAGATCACTCTGTAATTCACAAGTGTTTCAGGAGAATCCTGGGAAGACCAATATGGTTGAACATGACATTGTTCTTAAAAAAAGTGCTTCTGTGAGACGACTCAGTTACAGGATCCCTGAGCGTCTGTTGGCCTCACTGAGGAAGGAGGTTGACCTGATGCTGTCCCTGAACATCGTCGAGGCCTCGAAAAGTGAGTGGTGTAACCCAGTGGTCCTGGTGCCAAAGAAGGATGGTAGCTTGAGGTTTTGTATTGACTTCAGGTACCTGAATTCAGTTTCTCAGTTTGATTCCTATCCAACACCAAGAATTGATGACCTTCTTGAACAGCTGGGAAAGGCAAAATACTTGACCACCATAGATCTGTGCAAGGGTTACTGGCAGGTTCCGCTCGCTAAGAAGGCCCGGGAGCTGACAGCCTTCAGGACACCATGGGGTCTCTTCCAGTTCACAGTCATGCCATTTGGGTTGCATGGGGCTCCAGCGACCTTCCAGAGGCTCATGAACCAGGTACTTTGTGATTTCTCTGGTTTTGCTGCTGCATATCTGGATGACATTGTCATTTACAGTACCACCTGGGAGGAGCACCTGGAACATCTGCGTGCTGTCCTGGATCGTCTCTGCTCTGCCGGGCTGACCATTAATTCATCAAAGTGCGTCTTTGCTGCTGCAGAGACAGAGTACCTGGGCTATGTCATCGGGAAGGGGGTGATACGGCCGCAGGTCACCAAGATCCAGGCCATAGAGTTCTGTCCTTTGCCACAAACAAGGAAGCAACTCCGCTCATTTCTGGGCATGGCGGGCTTCTATCACCGCTTTATACCACAATTCTCCACCAGGGCAGCTCTACTCACAGACCGAACGGGATCCCGGTGTCCTAATCAGGTCCAGTGGATAGATGAAGCAGTGGCAGCCTTTCAGGACATTCAGCAATCATTGAGTAATAATCCAGTTCTGTACAGTCCATGTTTTGATGAACACTTTGTTTTGCAAACAGATGCTTCCGACAGGGGACTGGGGGCTGTGCTTCTCCAGGGACCGCCAGGCGAACGGCATCCAGTTGCCTACATCAGCCGAAAACTGTTCCCCAGGGAGGTTCGGTATTCGACAGTGGAGAAGGAAGCGCTGGCTATAAAGTGGGCCCTGGACTCTTTCCGGTACTACCTCCTGGGTCGGGAATTCACCCTGGAGACGGATCACAAAGCGCTTCAGTGGATGGAGAGGATGAAGGACACCAATGGGAGGATCACCCGGTGGTACCTGGCACTGCAACCATTCCGCTTCAATGTTCAGTACATCCCGGGCAAGGAGAACCTCACAGCTGACTACCTCTCTCGCTGTTCCAGCGAGAGTCCTGAAGGGGGGGAGTGTGTGATGGCCACAGGCCACACATGGTAATATTGTTTCAATTTACTCTCACCTCATTTCCTCATTAGTTTGTGGTTCACACAGGTTAATTTCATTTGCACTCACCACACCCCAAAAATTAACAATAATTAACAGCACACAGTTTCTTTAATTTAGAATATGTTTATTTGCTTTATGCTTGACATTGTTTTATATAAACACATTTAACACTGTCAGGTCACTTAAGACATTTTCTGTTATATTAATCATTGTTTCTTTCTTGAGTTACCATGGCTGTCTGGAGGTTTCCTGGTGGGGCAAAAGGCGTGGCTGAGGGCTGAGGACTTAAGTACTGGAGCCAGCTCATCAGCCCAAACCAATGTGCTGCCAAGTTATGGGGGGGGTTGGGTTTAGTTAGTTTGCCTTGTGTTTAGTTGTAGTTGGCATCCATTTTGTTTACCCCCTGTGTTGCATTTGGTTTGCCCCAGTCACTATATATGTCTCCCCATGTTTCATTGTAGCAGGTCAGTTTGTTCAGTTAATACCTGTTACTTTGCTCTATTTCATTATCGTTCTGTTTTGTTGACCCCTTTTATTAGACCTAGGCATTATATTTTTGGTTTGTAAAAACTTTCATTCCTCTGGGTAAATAAAAAACCCTGATTTAATGGAAAATACCTGTGTCCTTGGTTGCTTTGCTGCTTGGTCTCTCACAGTCTGTGTCTGTGTCTGTGTCTGTGTGTGGGGTGTGTGTGTGTGTGTGTGTCTGTGTCTGTGTCTGTGTCTGTGTCTGTGTCTGTCTGTGTGTGTGTGTGTGTGTGTGTGTGTATGCGCGCGTGCGTCTTTCACCGACATACTCACATGTACATTTACTCGTTTGTGTTTCCTGTATGCTTGCATGTCTATGTGTACAGTTAACTGCGTATGGGTGCAATTTACTTGTGTTTGTGTGAATGTGTGTAGTTATGTGTGCGTCTATGTAGGCCTAGGCTTTGTGTGTATACTTGTTTTCGGAGTCTGTGTGATATTATGTGTATTGTTGTTGAATTGTGTGGTATGTGTGTATGCTGGCTTGTGTGTCTGTGCGTGCAGTAAAGTGACCTTTATAGCACGTTTCAGAAAACCATGGTTACAAAGTGCTTTAGAAAGATATAAAACAAGAGGAATTTCCAAAACATTCCAGAATTGATAGAGTAATAAGGACAAGCAAGGTTGACTAAAACACAAGCCAACAAATAAAATGAATACTGAAAATAACCGACAAAAAATTCAAAGACAAGGCAATTCTAAAAAGGTGTCTTCTTCAAAGAGTTTTAAAAGCAGAAACAGAGCTCGCCTGTCTGATCTCCTCCGGCAGGTCGTTCCGTGAGTCCAAAGGCTCGCTCCCCTCTGCTTTTTAGTCTTGACCTAGGGATTAACAGACCTCTGCTGGATGATCTCAGGTTTAAATTACATATAATCCCCGGCCAACCCCAAACACGCTTTAGAATGAACCAATACACATTTTAAAATGCATTTGAAAACAGAGACGTGTCGTGTCGAGATGCTAAAACAGGTTGGATTTTGTGAGTCTTGCTGCAGCATCTTGAACTAATTGAAGACAGAGCAATGATTACGCGCGGGTGCTGTGAGTCATGGCTCCTGTCTGCTTACAGTTAAGACACAAGCCAATGCAGGAATGTCCACTAAACACACACTACAGCTCTGTCTGACTGCAGAGTAGAAGACTAAACACACTAAACACACACTACAGCTCTGTCTGACTGCAGAGTAGAAGACTAAACACACTAAACACACACTACAGCTCTGTCTGACTGCAGAGTAGAGACCAGTCGAAGACTAAACACACTAAACACACACTACAGCTCTGTCTGACTGCAGAGTAGAGACCAGTAGAAGACTAAACACACTAAACACACACTACAGCTCTGTCTGACTGCAGAGTAGAGACCAGTCGAAGACTAAACACACTAAACACACACTACAGCTCTGTCTGACTGCAGAGTAGAGACCAGTCGAAGACTAAACACACTAAACACACACTACAGCTCTGTCTGACTGCAGAGTAGAGACCAGTAGAAGACTGAACACACTAAACACATGCGTCACTTCACGTCAGCCTTCTGTCAGCCAAATCCTCATCCTTGTCTCCTGGGTTTGACTTTGATACTTTTGTTACAAGTACAGTACCTTTGAGTTACTTTATTTTCGTATGTTTCCAGTGGTTTTCTTTCCATAGCACTTTACCACAGCCTGGGCCCACAGTACAGCTCATGTTAAACGTACTTTATATCACGGTGTGTTTGTGTATAGGGGAGAGCGGGGTAAGTTGTGCCATGGGCAAGTTGTCTGCAGCGACTCTTTCCTCTGCTAGTGTCCTCTCCCCTCTGCTCCTTTCCTCAACTTTTTTCACCTCCTCTCCTCACTTCCTCCCTAACTTCTCCTGTCATCCCCTCTGCATTGGTGTTATACTGGTGTCAAGTGCACTGAAAACACAGCCGCTGATGCACGGTACCACGCTTACAGATTCAGCCACCTTGAACTGCCGGCAGATCCATGACAGGTCCCTGTCAGGGCGCATCCAGATCCATGACAGATTAAAGAAAGATCATCATCAACATTTATTTAATTAAAGATCAAACAGAAACTTTGGTAACCCTTCCTTTACAGTCCGGTAATTACCAGGTATTTACCCGGTAACTACCAGGTAAATTACCTGTATTTACAGGGTAATTACCTGGTAATTACTAGATATTGCTCTGAAAACTACCAGGTATTTACTTGGTAATTACCTGGTATTTACCCAGTAATTATAGATTACAGATTGTAAATCTCCACTATCACCCATCAATTTGTCTAAATGTGACCGTGTTAGTGTGACAATAACTCAGATATTTACAAGGTAATTACCAGGTATATACTCGACAATGGACAGGTATTTACCCGGTATCTACCAGGTATTTACCTGGTAATTAGAAGTATCTCCTGGGTAATAACCTGGTAATTACCAGGTAAATACCCGGTAATGACTAGATATTTTCTTGACAACTACCAGGTATTTACCTGGTAATTACCTGGTAGTTACCGGGTAAATACCTGGTAATTACCGGACTGTAAAAGGAAGGGTTACCGACACCCCCTCCTTCAGGGGTGTCAAACTCAATTTCATCCCGGGCCACATCAGCATGATGGTTGCCCTCAAAGGGCCGGTTGTAATAGTAACAGGATATATAAATGTATCTCATGTTACATAATTGCCTCTGATTTAATTATTATTGGTTTCTAGTAAGAACTGAATCATTAATAACTAGCTCTGAAAGCAGAATTATAGGAAAAATAGTGGCAAACAGACAGCTAGTAGCCTACAACTATTAGAAGTAACTAGAATTAGAATTTTATTGCGCAAATTGTATTCTTTGTTAGCTCTCGCGGGCCACATAAAATGAGGTGCCGGGCTGGAGTTGGCCCCCGGGTTAGACTTAACATAACATAACATAACATAACATAACTTAACATAACATAACATAACATTGCTTAAGCCAAATCAAGCTCTTCCTAAACAGTAGCCTATAGATGTCCTTAGTTTGTATAAAGCAATGTCTCTTATGGCTTATGGTGTAACAGTTCAGTTATTTGGTAATCAAGGTGGCTGCCAAGTGCTGTTTGCAGCCAGAGTGATGTGGATGCAGAGCGATAAGACTCAGAAGCTTTTCCACCTGTCTGAAATCAAACCTGTGGGGAAAAATCACAACCCCCGAAAACCCCCTTGAATTCAGACTCAAGTCATCGTGTTCATAAAGTGACATCATCAAAAGTGCTGATGATGTCACACCAACTTTGTTGGGAGACGAGACGAAACTCGTGTGAGTGTTGCGAGGCAAAGTGTCCTGTCTGAGTCTAGCTGCCAGTACTTACTCGCACGCGCGCGCACACACACACACACACACACACACACGCACGCACGCACGCGCACGCACACACACACACACACACACACACACACACCTACACACACACACACACACACACACACACACGCACGCACGCACGCGCACACACACACACACACACACACACACACACACACACACACACACACACACTGCTGATGGTCTCTGCAGAGCTGTGTTTTGCAGACTGTTGCTTCCTGATTGGAAAGTTTCCAGCTCGTTGTTTGGAGGAGAGGAAAAAGAATCATAGGAAAAGTTTGTTTCCAAAACAAAGAGACAAAAAGGCCATCTACCCTCTTCTTGTTTCCTTGTTGCATTTTGTCTTCATAGTCTGAACTTCCAGCACGTTACAAATGAAAATGACATGAAGGCTTCCCAAACTTTTCAGCCCTTAAAATGAAGTGCTTTAATTTAAGAGAAATAAGTTTCCCCTTTTCTTCACTCCATTTCACATTTAACACTCTCAGCCAACAAACAACCTTTTCTTGAGAGAAGTGAGCTCCCTATCTGTCTGTCTGTCTGTCTGTCGATCAATACAATTGCAATGCAAACCTCGCATGCTGTTGCGTTGGGCAGTGAGTGTGCCCTGGTGTGTGTATGTGTGTTTGCTCATGTGTGGCGCTTCCATAGACCGGTCAGGATCGCACCGCACTTCACACGAGACATACTGGTTTTGATCTGCCCGTAAGAACAATGAATGGACATGTAAGAGTGGTTTCTTTTGAGCACACCATGTGAAATTACTATCTCTCGCCTCGCCTCCCCTCCGTCCGTGTGTCTCGCAGCACCACTGAGAAGCAACAGAGAGAAACGATTCGCTTATTTGATTGGCCGAGTAGCATCACGTGTGATGATTTACAGCGCATGCATTGGTCTATGAGCTTCCTGGCAGATAAACCAGTAGTACCGTAAAGACTATAAAAGCATGTGCCGGTTAAAATAGAAACGGTCCGTGAAAATGTAGGTTATCAATGATTTGTAGGTTATAGTGCTCGGACCGGAGTCCGGACTTTGAGGATCGCCGCACTAAATAGAGTAAACAAAACAAACAAAACCTAACAATAAGGTTAAAATGTGCTATTTATAATAGTTATTACATTGTATTTCACACATTCTGTACTTCACACATTATTTAGGGCTGCGAGACCTAGACCTGACCATGACAATAATGATGGCTTAACCTTTACAGCATTGCTCTGCGAACATCGAAATAAATCATTATTTAGGAATTGTATAGTCAAATACAAATGGCTGTATAGTATACACTCAGTGACATAAGGCAATCCTTTGATCTGAAACACTGCAATTTCCATATCACTGACCTTCAGAAAGGCTCAACACAGTGGGCAGAATGAAGTGTAACATATCACTGACCTTCAGAAAGGCTCAACACAGTGGGCAGAATGAAATGTAACATATCACTGACCTTCAGAAAGGCTCAACACAGTGGGCAGAATGAAGTGTAACATATCACTGAGCTTCAGAAAGGCTCAACACAGTGGGCAGAATGAAATGTAACATATCACTGACCTTCAGAAAGGCTCAACACAGTGGGCAGAATGAAATGTAACATATCACTGACCTTCAGAAAGGCTCAACACAGTGGGCAGAATGAAGTGTAACATATCACTGACCTTCAGAAAGGCTCAACACAGTGGGCAGAATGAAGTGTAACATATCACTGACCTTCAGAAAGGCTCAACCCAGTGGGCAGAATGAAATGTAACATATCACTGACCTTCAGAAAGGCTCAACACAGTGGGCAGAATGAAATGTAACATATCACTGACCTTCAGAAAGGCTCAACACAGTGGGCAGAATGAAGTGTAACATATCACTGACCTTCAGAAAGGCTCAACACAGTGGGCAGAATGAAATGTAACATATCACTGACCTTCAGAAAGGCTCAACACAGTGGGCAGAATGAAATGTAACATATCACTGACCTTGAGAAAGGCTCAACACAGTGGGCAGAATGAAATGTAACATATCACTGACCTTCAGAAAGGCTCAACATAGTCTCTTAGAACAGACGAGTTGGCTTCCGCAATTTTCAAATGCTTCCGCCATACCGTCTGTACTTCGTGGGGGAGAATCATGCACCAACCGGAATGGGAAGCAGAAAGGCGGGTCTTCCGCTCATTAGTCCAATCAGAATCCAATATGCCGGCAGAAAGGCGGGTCTTCCGCTTATTAGTCCAATCAGAATCCAATATGCCGCATTCGCGTGTCGTGATTGGTCGGATTCCGTAGAACTTCCTTCCAGTCTGAAGGTTTTTTCCCAACTTCCTTGTGCATGTTCTGGGGGTGTAACGTACAGACTGTATATAGCTGCATTCGCCGGATGTAGATGATACAGTCTGTTTTAAGAGACTAGGCTCAACACAGTGGGCAGAATGAAGTGTAACATATCACTGACCTTCAGAAAGGCTCAACACAGTGGGCAGAATGAAGTGTAACATATCACTGACCTTCAGAAAGGCTCAACACAGTGGGCAGAATGAAATGTAACATATCACTGACCTTCAGAAAGGCTCAACACAGTGGGCAGAATGAAGTGTAACATATCACTGACCTTCAGAAAGGCTCAACACAGTGGGCAGAATGAAGTATAACATATCACTGACCTTCAGAAAGGCTCAACACAGTGGGCAGAATGAAGTGTAACATATCACTGACCTTCATAAAGGCTCAACACAGTGGGCAGAATGAAGTGTAACATATCACTGACCTTCAGAAAGGCTCAACACAGTGGGCAGAATGAAGTGTAACATATCACTGACCTCCAGAAAGGCTCAACACAGTGGGCAGAATGAAATGTAACATATCACTGACCTTCAGAAAGGCTCAACACAGTGGGCATAATGAAGTGTAACATATCACTGACCTTCAGAAAGGCTCAACACAGTGGGCAGAATGAAGTGTAACATATCACTGACCTTCAGAAAGGCTCAACACAGTGGGCAGAATGAAGTGTAACATATCACTGACCTTCAGAAAGGCTCAACACAGTGGGCAGAATGAAGTGTAACATATCACTGACCTTCAGAAAGGCTCAACACAGTGGGCAGAATGAAGTGTAACATATCACTGACCTTCAGAAAGGCTCAACACAGTGGGCAGAATGAAATGTAAAAACACCTTCCTGCTGCTAAATGATGACTCACCCAAACTGTCAGCCACTGATTGGTCAATTATACTGTAGCCTAAGTGATGACCTGTATGATGATACAGTAGGCTATAGGATCTGTATGTGGGAGTATGCTGCTAATTAACAGAAGCATCAATCTATAGGCCTGGTGGTTATGTTGAAACAAACATTTATTTGAAATGTAAACCTGTTGGTCTGTGGGAGAAAATCATTTCACACTATGGAAAGTCAAGTCAAGTCAAATTTATTTATATAGCACTTTTCATACACAAAGGCAATTCAAGGTGCTTTACAAAAAAATAATTGAAAAAACAAGCAGCAAAGCAATGCATATATTAAAAAAAAAACAGAATATATACTCAAATTAACAAGCAAAAAAAACAGGGTTCTTCCTGGCTCAGAATGGGCCTTGTGGTCTCGACTGGTCTTGAAGTAAAATCCCGAGTCCGGCTTGTACGAGACCGAGTCAAGACCGAGAACGAGGGCGGGCGAGTCCGAGACGAGACCGAGACCTTTGAAATGTTGTCTCCAACACTAGCCAGAGTAACTGATTTACCTCCTGTTCTGATCACAGTATTGATAACACAGAAGTGTATCATATCTTTTTTTTTTCAATAATATTTTTATTCAATTTTTTAATTTTACAAGACAAGAACAAACGACAAAAACAAAAAAACAAAAAAGACAGGGCAGCTCAGACACTTCACAAGTTAGCAAAAACATAGATGTGGACAACAGTAAAGTAAAGGATGGACAAATGAATGAGAGTACAATAAAATAAATTAAATTAAATTAAATTAGATGTACAAGGCAAAAGGCAATAATCAGGCGGCAATATCACTTCGGTTGAGGTTTCCAATAGTCAGTGTCTCTGCTAGGTTAGGGTCAATATATTTCAAATAAGGCTCCCACACTTTATAAAATACATCATTTAATAATTTCTGTTGATGTGAAGTCCACACCCTCATGACATTTGACCTTTTAAAACACTAAAGTAGCTGCTGCTGTTTGTCTTTGTGGGATGTGAGGGAGAAGGAGTGTGTATGTGGAGGGGGAAGGGGGGGGGGCGGAGTCAGCAGTTATTATTATAAACAGAATCACTGCCAAAGTCCCACTTTCTCCAGTCCCTCCAGTGTCTCTCTCTCTCCCCCCTCTCTCTCTCTCTCTGCTTGTGTGTGTGTGTGTGTGTGTGTGTGTGTGTGTGTGTGTGTGTGTGTGTGTGTGTGTGTGTGTGTGTGTGTGTGTGTGTGTGTGTGTGTGTGTGTGTGTGTGTGTGTGTGTGTGTGTGTCTTTGTCTTTGTGTCTTTGTCTTTATTTGTGTGTCTCCTTTTCTGAACAGAAACATGGTTTCCAATTCAGATTATACAGAAAGAGAGAGTGGACACAGATAGATGGAGAAATAGAGAAAGAAAGAAAGAAAGAAAGAAAGAAAGAAAGAAAGAAAGAAAGAAAGAAAGAAAGAAAGAACAGCAGAGAAAGATTCCAGGAAAGAAGCGTGAGAAAGAGAGAGAGAGAGAGAGAGAGATATGGAAGAATAATGAGCTGTAGACAGAGGGAGAAGTGAAAGTAAGGGATATGTAAACTCCTCCAGTTGTATTTAGATGACGGGTGCCCAGAGAGGACAAACAGAGCTTTGCTTTAATCCCTCACTTAATATAGAGCCATGTGGAAAGTGTCAGTGAGCTGCAGAATCCTCACACCAAAATCACACCAAACCTCTCTTTACTTTCCTCACACCACACATGCACTCACCATAGACCGTCAATATATGGACGTGGCTATTGTGACATCACCCATTGGAGCCAGAAGTGACTGATGATGTCAGTGATGATGTCATCAGCGATGTCATAAGATGCGAAGTTGTGACATCATCAGTGATGTCAGTCATCAGTTATGTCAGAGCAGGTGAGCCCGCCCAGCCCATGACATCTTCACCGCATCGATGACATCACAATGCGAGCTGTGACATCAGACAGCATTGGCATTCCTGCTAGACAATGCTAGACTCAAGTCAAGTCAAGTCAAGTTTATTTGTATAGCACATTTCATACACAGAGGCAATTCAAAGTGCTTCACATAAAATGGTTGACAGGAAAATAAAAGAAAAGAAGAGAGTAAAACGGACATTTAAAAGCATCACAACAACTTTAAAAAAAAGAGTATAAAAAGTGTATTACAGGAAAATAAACGAAAAGAAGAAATAAAATGGACATTTAAAAGCATCACAACAAAACTTTTAAAAAAAAGAGTATAAAAAAGTGCAATAGGCAGCAGGCGCAGCAGTTGCAGAAAGAGCTAAAACTTATAGAGGACTCATTGGGTTTGCATAGTAGCTGTCAGCAGTTAAAAGCGACAGTAAACATAAAAGTCTTTAGTCTATTTTTAAAAGTAAGTAAGGTTGGGGCAGATCTGAGGTCTTCAGGCAATTTGTTCCAGCTAGCAGAAGCATAGTGGGTAAATGCAGCCTTCCCGTGATTTGATTTGATCCTAGGGACAGTTAATAAGCTGGACCCTGTTGACCTAAGAGTTCTAGACGGTTCGTAGCGTGGGAGCAATTCAGCTATGTATTTTGGGCCTAGGCCATTAAGTGATTTATAGACTAATAACAGTATTTTAAAATCTATTCTCTGACACACTGGCAACCAATGTAAGGACTTAAGAACTGGAGTGATATGATCAGCTTTCTTAGTCTTCGTTAGTACTCTAGCAGCAGCATTCTGAATGAGTTGAAGTTGCCTAAGTTCTTTTTTGGAGAGACCAGAAAAAAGGCTATTGCAGTAGTCTAACCTACTATAAATGAAGGCGTGAATTAGTTTTTCTAGATCCTGTCTGGACATGTATCCCCTAATTCTTGCTATATTTTTAAGATGATAAAAAGCAGATTTTCTAATTGACTTAATGTGGGAGTTAAAGTTGAGATCGGAATCAATAATAACTCCAAGATTTTTGACTTGATCCTTAGACTTCAGGGATCGAGACTCAAGGCATGCAGTGATTTTAAGCCTTTGTTCTTTGGGGCCAAACACGATCACCTCAGTTTTGTCTTTGTTTAGCTGTAGGAAATTCTGGCACATCCAGTTATTTATTTGATCAATGCACTGGCGCAATGATTCTATGGGGGCATAGTCAGCTGAGGAAAGAGTTATATACAACTGAGTGTCGTCTGCATAGTTATGATAGGCTACTTTGTTTTTTTGCATAATTAGGCCTAGAGGGAGCATATAAAGGTTGAAGAGAACGGGCCCCATAATGGATCCTTGAGGCACCCCACAGGTCATCCTAGTTAGGTCAGATGTGTAATTGCCAATGGAGACAAAGTACTTCCTGTCTTGAAGATAGGACTTGAACCACTGGAGGACCGTACCCGATAGCCCAACCCAGTTTTCCAGTCTGTCCAATAAAATTGAGTGGTCAACAGTGTCAAATGCAGCGCTAAGATCCAGTAGCACTAGAATTGAATTTTTGCCTGAGTCTGTGTTCATTCTGATGTCATTTATGACTTTAGTAAGCGCGGTTTCAGTGCTGTGATGGGGGCGAAAGCCTGATTGGAGTTTATCTAGGAGATCATTTGAGGTTAGGAATCTATTGAGTTGTAGGTAAACAACCTTTTCAATTATTTTGGCTATAAAGGGGAGATTAGATATTGGTCTGTAGTTACTGATTACCGATGCATCAAGGCTACGCTTTTTTAGTAGGGGTTTAATAACTGCAGTTTTCAGGGACTCAGGAAAAGTGCCGGTCACAAGGGATCTATTAACTATTTGCAATAGGTCCGACGACAGACAGTTATAAACGCTTTTAAAAAAGCTTGTTGGAAGGGTATCGAGACAGCACGAAGATGATTTAAGGACTTGCACAGTTTTCTCTAAGATGTCGTGGTAGTCAATATGACATCATCGAACAAGTTCATCACTGACTGCATCACAATGCGATCTGTGATATCATCGGTAGTGTGCGAGCGAGGACTATAAGTAGCACATGCTCCAGGTAGAGAGGGTCCTGAGTTCAATGCCCAAGAGAGCAAGGAGCGAACGTAAGGCCCAGGCCAGATACGATGAGGATGATCCTGATATCTACGGGCGTCTGCTACGGAAAAGGCTTCAGGAGGCTGAACAGGCAAGACAGAACCTACATAACTGGTGGCAAGGTGCAAGGTGGCAATCACCCTGTACTACATCAGACGAGGCGTACAGCTGCTTTCTTTGCCCCAAGCCAATGTATAGGCCCAGACAAAGCCAATGTATAGGCTCAGACAAAGCCAATGTATAGGCTCAGACAAAGCCAATGTATAGGCTCAGACAAAGCCAATGTGTAGGCCCAGACAAAGCCAATGTATAGGCTCAGACAAAGCCAATGTATAGGCTCAGACAAAGCCAATGTGTAGGCCCAGACAAAGCCAATGTATAGGCTCAGACAAAGCCAATGTGTAGGCCCAGACAAAGCCAATGTGTAGGCCCAGACAAAGCCAATGTGGGAACTGTATCTTAGTTCAAATTGAAAAACAAAAACTTGAAAAAATTCAAACTACTTTCTACAAAGTGCTACTCTAGTCTATCAAAATATCTTGGCTGTCATTGATTGTGTTGCATAGTTGTTTGCTGTACTGTTGACAAAATGTGATATTGTAAGTCACTTTGGACAAAAGCGTCTGCTAAATGACGTAATGTAATGTAATGTAAAATTGGCTAAGTGGGTGGCGGTGTCTGTACCGGCGGTGTGGCGGCGGTGTCTGTCACGATTGTGATGTCATCAGTGATATCACTTGAGCAATTGTGATGCCATCAGTGATGTCATCAGTGATGTCACTCGAGCTGTGATGTCATCAGTGATGTCACTCGAGCAACTGTTCTTCTGTGGTGTTTTACGGAAGTTGGCATCCTTTATGTTGCATTACCACCTCTCATAACCCACCGGCTTCCCACCCACAGACACGGCCAAATTGTGTCTGTAGGAACGTCTGACCAAGCCGGAAGTACCACTGTTGAACAATTGAACCCGGATCTCCGCGGTGGTAGGCGAGTGCTTTTACCTCTCATATTTTACCTCACAACAACCTAAACCAACCTCACCACAACCTCACAACAACCTCACTCCAACCTTACTCTAACCTAACCACAACCTTACTCCAATCTCTTACCTGACCCGGCCCTGACCCATGCTCTTACCTGACCCATGACCCATGCTCTTACCTGACCCCTGACCCATGCTCTTACCTGACCCGGCCCTGACCCATGCTCTTACCTGACCCGGCCCTGACCCATGCTCTTACCTGAGCCGGCACTGACCCATGCTCTTACCTGACCTGGCACTGACCCATGCTCTTACCTGAGCCGGCACTGACCCATGCTCTTACCTGACCCCTGACCCATGCTCTTACCTGACCCGGCCCTGACCCATGCTCTTACCTGACCCGGCCCTGACCCATGCGCCGGTCTCCAATCTCTTACCTGACCCGGCCCTGACCCATGCTCTTACCTGACACGGCCCTGACCCATGCTCTTACCTGACCCCTGACCCATGCTCTTACCTGACACGGCACTGACCCATGCTCTTACCTGACCCCTGACCCATGCTCTTACCTGACCCGGCCCTGACCCATGCTCTTACCTGACCCGGCCCTGACCCATGCTCTTACCTGACCCCTGACCCATGCTCTTACCTGACCCCTGACCCATGCTCTTACCTGACCCCTGACCCATGCTCTTACCTGACCCGGCCCTGACCCATGCTCTTACCTGAGCCGGCACTGACCCATGCTCTTACCTGACCTGGCACTGACCCATGCTCTTACCTGACCCGGCACTGACCCATGCTCTTACCTGAGCCGGCACTGACCCATGCTCTTACCTGACCTGGCACTGACCCATGCTCTTACCTGAGCCGGCACTGACCCATGCTCTTACCTGACCCCTGACCCATGCTCTTACCTGACCCGGCCCTGACCCATGCTCTTACCTGACCCGGCCCTGACCCATGCGCCGGTCTCCAATCTCTTACCTGACCCGGCCCTGACCCATGCTCTTACCTGACACGGCCCTGACCCATGCTCTTACCTGACCCGGCACTGACCCATGCTCTTACCTGACCCGGCACTGACCCATGCGCCGGTCTCGGCTTCGGGCAGCGAATTTAACCTCCACTTTGTATTCAACTTTCTGAAAAATGTTGGAGGCAAAAAATGAAGAAAATGTAATTGATTGAAAAACAAAACGGCGTGTTATGAATGACAGAGACAAAAAGACATAGAGGCAGTGTGTGTGTGTGTGTGTGTGTGTGTGTGTGTGTGTGTGTGTGTGTGTGTGTGTGTGTGTGTGTGTGCGCGTGTGTGCGCGCGTGTGCGCGCGTGTGTGTGCGTGTGTGTGCGTGTGTGGAAACCCCATAATGAAACTGTATGGGTCGAGGGGGAAAGCTGAGTCACTTCTCTCTTTGGCTGACCTGTGTGTGTGTGTGTGTGTGTGTGTGTGTGTGTGTGTGTGTGTGTGTGTGTGTGTGTGTGTGTGTGTGTGTGTGTGTGTGTGTGTGTGTGTGTGTGTGTGTGTGTGTGTGTGTGTGTGTGTGTGTGTGTTTCTGGCCACGGCTGTACACGTCTGGGAAACACATCGGAACTGACGGCCGCCACAGACAAAAGGTCTCATCCAGAGCTAACACACACACACACACACACACACACACACACACACACACACACACACACACACACACACTGCCAGCAGCGCTGTCATTAGGAAGTGGAGAGAGAGAGAGAGAGAGAGATGAATGAGAAACTGTGAGAGAGAAAATATTCATCTGAGACCAAACATGAAAGTCAGGAAACAATAGAGAGAGAGAGAGAGAGAGAGAGAGAGAGAGAGAGAGAGAGAGAGAGAGAGAGAGAGAGAGAGAAATAAACGTGGTGATAAAGTCAACATTCGTGGGGGCTTTCAGGCCTCATTGAAGAGGCGTATGGCAGTTGGGAAGAAGCTGCCCTTGTGACGAGACGTGCTGGTTCTGCTAGACCTCATTCTCCTGCCAAGGGGGGTGCCTCAGAGAGTTTGTGGCCTGGGCGGGAGGGGTCGGCCATGATTTTCCGAGACAGGCAGGCTGCATCCGATCACCTTTTCAGCACATGATGCGCTGCAGCCTGGAGATGTCCTTGAGGGCAGCAGCAGCACCGGTGTATCCGACGGTGATGCAGGAGCTGAGGATGGACTCGACGGTCAAGGTGGAGAAGAGCACCATTGTTGCCTTTGGAATTTCATCAGGTGCCGCGGGAAGTACATCCTTTGTTGTGCGTTCTTGGTGAGAGCTCTGATGTTCAGCTCCCATTTCAGGACCTGGCTGATGATGGCTTGTGAAATCAGCTTGTGAACAGGCTCTTTAAATACGGATTTTAAGAAATGTCTATGGAGAAATAAATGAGGAATTCACAGCCTAAGGTCCAATGGGCGCACGGGAGCACTCTATAGCCGTTCACAAAAACGGATGAAAACAAACGCTCAACATGACGGGATGCAGATGTGAGTTAGCATTGCTAAGCTAACTTGTGATTATGCTTAGCTATATGTTTTGAACAACTTTCAATATGTTACCCATACCGTAGGCAGTTGTCGGGGTTTTAAAGGTGTTTGAATCAGTGTAAAGTGACAGTTTAGTTAGCTTAGCATAGGCTGTAGTTTCACAACAGTTAGTCTCACGTGGTCAGACCCAGCGTCTTACGTCAGCACGCTTCCAACGGAGGGTCTGAATCACAAGTCAGAGGAAATCCCCAGGCTCCATGTGTACCGCCCACGAGCAGTGTTGGGGGTAAACTCATTACAAAAGTAACATATTACATGTAATATATTACTTTTAGCTGTAACTCAGTAATATAACTTATTACTTATAGGATTTCAGTAATATTATACCAGTTACGTTGTCAAGTAACACAAGTTACAAATTGAGTTACATTTTATTAAATCA
Organism: Poromitra crassiceps; assembly: GCF_964638095.1. Lineage (NCBI taxonomy): Eukaryota > Metazoa > Chordata > Actinopteri > Beryciformes > Melamphaidae > Poromitra > Poromitra crassiceps. Next base: position 14,245,730 of record NC_139624.1, read on the forward strand.
AAGCACATATTTAAAAAAGATACAATCATTTCCTAATCAAACTGTGTGTTTTTATGCAAATAACCACTATAGATGACAATAACAAAGGAAAAGAATAACATTTAGAATGTTGGATTGTTTACACTGACTTCAAGGCGGTTTAAATTATTTTTCGGGATGTTCCGGGCCGGTGATGTCATTCTGCTGCTGCTGTTGTTTTGGTAAAAGTAATGCAAAAGTAGTGTTATAAGTACCGAGTTACTCTACACAGACAGTAATATTGTAAAGTAACTTATTACTTTCAAATGAAAGTAACTAGTAATATGTAGTACTGTATATTACATTTTGAAAGTAACTTGCCCAACACTGCCCACGAGTTGCGTCACGCAAATAAGGAGGTCGGTGGTTGTTGGTCAATTCGCCTGTCATGCATTTTGTTTTGGTCTTAGGGGGCGGTTCTTAACCACTTTTCAAGAGTTGTGCACCAGATGCAGGCACGTGCACACATAGACATCAAAGGGGGCTTGAGCCCCTGTCTTTTTTCAGTCTATAAAAAGTGCCCTTTCCTGACCATGAATGCAGCATTTCTAATGGTGCGTTGTATGGAAAATGCCCTTTCCATGCCGTCACTGAAGGCAGCATTCAAAGAGAAACGCCTTTTCCGAGCTCTCTTGGCCTTGAATGCACCATTTCTAATAGGCCTCTGCATGGACCACTGTTTTTCTAAGCTGCCCCTGAAGGCAGCACCCCAAAAACCGCACATGGCTTGCCCATTGCCTTCAAATTGCCTGAAATTTTCGCCGCCGCCCTCTGGAAGGCGGCATTTCTGCGCCAAAGTGCCCTTTTAAGAATTTTAGCCCCTGCCCCTCTAATGTTTTCTGCGCGTCCCTGACCAGATGTACAGTATATATCTATCTACGGCTGGCTACTACGAGACTACACCACAGCAGACCCACGTCTATAGACTACCGCAGCGGCAGGGATGACGTATGCCAACCCAGAAGTCAGTGCACGTCCGGTTCCTCCATCTCAAAGTCATTGGAATTTTTGTATGGAAATGTTGGTTAAATGCTTAAAATAAGGTCTGTGGTTAACAAAAGTTTATGGAACAGCAAAGTTTTTTGTTCAGCAAGATCATTTTCACAAATGAGGACCCCTTTTATGACTATTGAGCATTTTCTGAAAATCGTGATGAAAGAAAATTGCCTTTACGCTTCAAAACCAAGCCAGAAGTATAGCTACTGCTGCCGGGAAGTGAACCCGGGTGTCTGTGGTGGTCGGCAAGTGCTTTTACTGAGCCATACTTCTAACGCCCTCACAAACACAAATACATGCAAATATGCATTAACACGCTGCCTGACACACACACGCACGCACGCACGCACGCACGCACACACACACACACACACACACACACACACACACACACACCGCTATCTAATCTAATAGGTATGTGTATCATAATGCAAAGTACAGTGGTTGTTTCTATATAAACAAAACATTAAATATATGTAAACAAATATTACCACCCTTATGTGTTTACATAATGCTCTTCAATGCACTTCAACACACTCCACTGGGTGACTCACTGTACATACATATACCCACACACACACACACACACACACACACACTCCTCTGCATAACAGCCTCGTTCATGTAACATTCTATTTTTCTGTTTAGTTGAAGGAAAACTCTTTAACATACTCTAACTGACCTAACGCATGATACAACAGGCTTCAGTTGCAATCTTATTGGTCAAAAACGTCCACCCATAATGCAAGCTCTACTTAATTGGTTGAACAAATACAAACAGTGGCCCTGCCGCTTCGCTGGCCTGGCCACTAGTAGAAATGCACCCACTGGAGCATTGTGACATCATCAGTGATGTCACAATGGCACAATGTCATAAATCACTGATGATGTCACACTTAGATGTAAACTCAGCCTGGTGGCAGGTCACTACCATAGTGATAAATCACTGATGATGCCACAGATGATGTCAACACTATCTCTACAGGCAGCTCCACTCTGCCACCTACAGGAGACCTGGATGAACTGAGGACCCTGCTGCAGGAAGACTTCAGAAGGCGGATGGGAACACCCCTCTGGCGTTCGCACCAGGCGGGGTCATGCTGCCTGTGTGAGCTACCTGATCACCCAGGGAGCCCAGGTAGACCTAGCTGATAAGAGAGACTACGCCTCTCTCCTGGGCCGTGCTCCTTGGTCACCTGGACTGTGTGCGGCTCCTCCTGGAAGCCAGGGCTGGCCCCAACAGAAGCGGACATGGCTCAAACACCCTGATCTGTGTGTGGGAAGTGCTGTGTGCTGGACATACTGCAGGAACTCATCAGGTTTCGTGCCGCCGTTGACATGGACAGAGATCACATATACTGTAGCTGGTCTCCTCTCAGTGCTGAACGCAACCACTGCTTCCGCCTGCTGCTCCGTGTATGACCCGTGACTTCTCTCCTGCTGCAGTTGGTGCTGTCGAACACGTGCCAGGTGCCCTTCGTCCAGCTGCTGCTGGACCACGGCGCCTATCCCGCCCGCCCTGGTGACCTTGAAGCAGGCACAGCTGGAGGAGAGGGTGGATCCCGAGGCTCTCAGGGTCTTTCTGGAGGCCTAGAGATGTCCTCACTGTCTGGTCCACCCACATGTGTCGGATCTGGATCCGCCAAGCGCTGGGCACACATCGCCTGAACCAAGTCCACTCCAACACTAACACAAGTGATGAAGGACTTCGTGCTACACTAAAATTGACTTGAAGGACTGTCAGTTTATTTATTTTCATGTTCATGTTCTTTATGTTTCTGCATGGTAGGTGTCAGGCCTACAGAGCCTACATCAGTTTGATGACAGCCTAAAAACCTACAGTATTCATGTGTTTACAGACTGTACATCAGTTTGATGACAGATTAAAAACTACAGTATTAATGTGTTTACAGACTGTACATCAGTTTGATGACAGCTTAAAAAACCTACAGTATTAATGTGTT
>NC_139624.1:14248907-14293907 GCF_964638095.1 Poromitra crassiceps
TATGGTAATGTATGTCATGTATTATGTATGTATTGCCTACAAAATAAAAAATGAATGATAAAAAAAAGCAAGCAAGCTGGGTGTTTCCTGAGGACAGGCCATGCCGAAACACTTTGGAACCAAACAGAAGATCTCTCCTCTGTCTGAAGCATGCCTTGGCTTTAGTTTGCCCTCTTCAGCGCACCTCAAAGAGCACGTTCCACTCCAGGTTCTGACACGACAAACCCAAACAGCACGTTCCACTCCAGGTTCTGACACGACAAACCCAAACAGCACGTTCCACTCCAGGTTCTGACACGACAAACCCAAACAGCACGTTCCACTCCAGGTTCTGACACGACAAACCCAAACAGCACGTTCCACTCCAGGTTCTGACACGACAAACCCAAACAGCACGTTCCACTCCAGGTTCTGACACAACAAACCCAAACAGCACGTTCCACTCCAGGTTCTGACACGACAAACCCAAACAGCACTCTTTACTATTGTTCTGTTGCCCTCAGTTCAACCAGAGTCCACCTGTTCAAGCAGCACCAGCACCTTCTCACTGCTGCCTCAACTCCTGTCATCACCGCAAATACTCAAGTACACACGTTCTTTACTGAAGTAGAAGTACAGTTACCTGTGTCAAAAAGACTGATTCAACTTGTTTACTCAAGTAAAAGTAACAAAAAAAGTAGGCTCTGAAATGTACTCAAAAGTATAAATGTAAAAAGTAAATGGTGATTTTAATGATGTTTGTGTTGTTCTTGCTGTTAAGTGGTTTGAGTTTTTGAGAAAGCACAATATAAATCGTATGTATTATTAGTAGTAGTAGTAGTAGTAGTATTTCTACCGGTTGTTTCTGTACAAAGTTAACTGAACTCCACGTGATCTATTTATTTATCTATTTATTTATTTAAGGGACAATGCACATTCATGAACATTACTGAAAGTGCGCCAGTGTTTAGCCAGGTGGCAAATTTTCAACTGCTGTCCCTTGGAACTCCAGTTAGAATGACCAGTGCCTCCCACACACTGACAGGAGTATTAACCTTAACCTAAATGTCTTTGAGTAGTGTTAACCCTAACATACATGTCTTTGACAGGAGTATTAACCCTAACATACATGTCTTTGACAGGAGTATTAACCCTAAAATACATGTCTTTAAAAGGAGTATTAACACAAACATACATGTCTTTGACGAGTATTAACCCTAACCTGCATGTCTTTGACAGGAGTATTAACCCTAACATACATGTCTTTGACAGGAGTATTAACCCTAACATACATGTCTTTGACAGGAGTATTAACCCTAACATACATGTCTTTGACAGGAGTATTAACCCTAACATACATGTCTTTGACAGGAGTATTAACCCTAAAATACATGTCTTTAAAAGGAGTATTAACCCTAACCTACATGTTTTTGACGAGTATTACTCAGTGAGAGACTGATTCCACCTAGATGCAACATGGAGAGGCACAGGAAATCATTCCTGCCTGTGGCCATTGGTCTATTTAATGCCTCTCTTAAAAGAGCACCTCGGAGACGCTCAGTCTCCCTGAGACTGAGCCAGCCGATAGGCTAACTGAAAAAAGTGCCTGGCTGAGCCACGTGTAACGTATAGGGCAAGCCGAATAATAGTTCAGTGTGCAATAAAGACAATTGGCACGTAAGGTATACTTACTCTACGTATTTGCTTACTTAGACGTATTCCACTTATTTTGCTCCTATCGCATTTAATACTGTTATTCCATGCTATGTTGTGTTCTTCTTATTCTGCTTATTTTACTATCGCATTTACTACTGTTTATTTTATTTTATGCTATGTGTGTTATGTGAGCGAGCAACTGTAACTTGTCCCAATCATTAAAGTCTTTCTGATTCTGATTCTGATTCTGATTCACCCTAACCTACATGTCTTTGACAGGAGTATTAACCCTAACATACATGTCTTTGACGAGTATTCACCCTAACCTACATGTCTTTGAATGGAGTATTAACCCTAACATACATGTCTTTTGATGGTGGGGGAAGCACCCGGAGGAAACTCTACTTTCATTAATTAGTGTGATATGTTTTTTCCACAAAAAAGTTTAATGATCTCATTCAAATCCTTAAAATTACTTCTACTCCTCCCTCATTAGGCTAGATTGTTGATGTGATGTGACACTGCACTAGAGAGAGAGAGAGAGAGAGAGAGACACACACACACAGGGGCAGGGCCGCTGGAAGTCATTTTAAGCAGGGGGTGCTGGGAGGAAGGGACTCTCGGTGGGGCCCGCAAGGGCCCCGCCGAAAAAAATTTGGGCGTTTTTTTTTACATTTTTTTGCCATATTTAGAGGAATATCTCATTTTAAATCAACATTAGGATACTGTTGTGATGTAATTATTCAGTATTTTCTCCTTTTCTCACTCATTCAGAGCAAAGAGGGAGATATATAGCATGATGATAATGCTCTATATCTCCCTATTTGCTCTGAATACACCAGTTAACATGACACAGACTTAACATGATAGAAATATTATCAGCAAACTTAATGACTAGACTAGGGATGTTCATCAATTATCGAAAATCGATAATCGATCGTTAAGGATTGGAATCGATCCTGTGGCATTTGGATCGATTTTTTAATTATTAAAAAAAAAAAAAAAAAAAAAAATTTGGACTAGGTTTGGGTGGAATTCGTTCCTCCTCGCCCCACTCCATTGCACAGCCGACTAACGTGAGGTGGAGCTTCATATAGTCTCTAGTTTTCTGGCTGGGCACGGGCCTTTGTGCCAACAAAACTGTTTTAAACATGGGAAATTCACCCCGGCATGCGCCGGGGACAGCAGTGTTGGAGAGGAGACACATTGAAATAAAGAGTTCATTGAGGAGAACACGTTGTCTTTCGTATTTTCTGCCATAGGCATTCATTTTGTAAAAAAAAAAAAAAAAAAAAAAAAAATTAAAATATTGAAAATTTTCTAAGTATTAATAAAATCGATAATCGATAATTGATCGTTAATTTTCACCGATTATCGATTTTGGAAAATTTTCAAAATGAACATCCCTAGACTAGACTAATTATTCTGATCTGAATGGCATATATCAAGAAACATTGACTCCTCTCTTTGCTGTATAGTGGGAGGTGCATTTTTGAGTAGGCTATTAAAATAGCATGTCAAGTTCACATTTCTTTATTGCCAGATTAAACAATTCGTATTGGTTGTTGGTTGGTTCAACACAACATGTGCGTGCATGCGCGCTTCTTCTTCTCTAGCCTACAAGCATGTAACTTCCTTGATTGTTATTGTTGATAATTCTATTTAAATAGGCTACATTTTCATTTCCCTAAACATTCTTAAACAAGAAAGGAACATAGTGCACTGCAAAATATTTTTAAATTACATTTGTAAAAAAATTTTTTTTTTTTTTTTTTTTTTTTAATCTAGGGGGTGCTGCAGCACCTGCAGCACCCCTACTTCCCGCGGGCCTGCACAGGGGCGTCATGCAAGCCAACAATCTCAAGGGGCGGCGTCAAAATTTGGGGGGTTGGAAGCCAGATTTAGAGGAATATCTCATTTTAAATTAACAGACTGAGCAGGTGTAACCATAAGGCTATTTTCCAAACTGCTCAGCAGTTGCCTTTTCTTTTCTTTTCTCTTCCATTAGTCTAATCTAGTGTCTTCTAGAGCAGGGGTTCCCAACCTTTTTTGTGCCAAGGACCGGTAGATACATGGGAAAAAAAGTCGCGGACCAGTTGTCAATTTTAATGGTTTTAGTTATATATATTTACTCACCAGGTGGCGACAAAGGGTAAATAACAGCCTTTTGTGTTGTACTGTATGTAGCCTACAGTATTTATGTTTTTGTTTTAACTACAAACATAAATAAACGTCAACTTGAAACTATGTTTCAACTACCATACACAGCCTATAATATTATAGCCTATGTTTATATAAAAATAAATAAAAAATAAATGTTTTAGCTCTAAAAAATCTGAGGGGGCAATTGCCCCCTCAGTTACAATGGGCATGACGCTACACACACACACACACAGACAGACAGACAGACAGGAGGTCCAGCGACCTAGAACCGTGCATGAAAAGAGGGAGCGGTAGTAGCGTGAAATAGAGTACGAGACGAGAGAGACAGACAAGCAACGTTACATCAATTTAGTCTGTTGTGCATAAAGTAATGGAAGGAGTAGAAAATACAGATATTCGTGTTAAAATGTAGGGAGTAAAACTAAAAAGTTGTCAGGAAAATAAATCATCAATAAATAAAAACTCAGTAAAGTAGTACAGATACCTAAAAATTCTACTTACACTAAGTACAAATAATAACGATAAACCCAAATGTAGCACTCTTTACTATTGTTTCGTTGACCTCAGTTCAACCTGAGTCTATCTGTTATATACTGTAGGACCGCCCTTCTCACTGCTGCCCAAACGCAAACACTTCCTGTGATCCAGAGTGATCCAGGAAACAGCCCTGTCCCAAACCGCTCCCTATTATAGAAATAGTGGACTATATGTCTCCCGGCCATTTTGTACTAGTGTCCGAATTCTCAAATGTTTCACTATATATTCCACCGTAAAATACCCACAATGCAGAGGAATTTCTAGTGAACAGAGAATGTATCCTACAGTTTCTCCCATATACCACAATGCAATGCTGCCATGTTTACCAAAGGAGAAGAAGAGTGAGGTAGTGTCCGAAACTCTGATCGTTCCCCATAGAGTTCACTATATGATCAACACCACATGGGGAATATTAGTGAGTGAATAAGTGAACCATTCCAAACACGGCTAATGTGTGAGGGTTAGGAGATTCCTGTGATCCAGAGTGATCCAGGAAACTCAATGTGTGAAGGTTAGGAGGTTTAGCACTTCATGTGATCCAGGGTGATCCAGGAAACTCAATGTGTGAAGGTTAGGAGGTTTAGCACTTCCTGTGATCCAGAGTGATCCAGGAAACTCAATGTGTGAAGGTTAGGAGGTTTAGCACTTCATGTGATCCAGAGTGATCCAGGAAACTCAATGTGTGAAGGTTAGGAGGTTTAGCACTTCCTGTGATCCAGAGTGATCCAGGAAACTCAATGTGTGAAGGTTAGGAGGTTTAGCACTTCATGTGATCCAGGGTGATCCAGGAAACTCAATGTGTGAAGGTTAGGAGGTTTAGCACTTCATGTGATCCAGGGTGATCCAGGAAACTCAATGTGAAGGTTAGGAGGTTTAGCACTTCCTGTGATCCAGGGTGATCCAGGAAACTCAATGTGTGAAGGTTAGGAGGTTTAGCACTTCCTGTGATCCAGAGTGATCCAGGAAACTCAATGTGTGAAGGTTAGGAGGTTTAGCACTTCATGTGATCCAGAGTGATCCAGGAAACTCAATGTGTGAAGGTTAGGAGGTTTAGCACTTCATGTGATCCAGAGTGATCCAGGAAACTCAATGTGTGAAGGTTAGGAGGTTTAGCACTTCATGTGATCCAGGGTGATCCAGGAAACTCAATGTGTGAAGGTTAGGAGGTTTAGCACTTCCTGTGATCCAGAGTGATCCAGGAAACTCAATGTGTGAAGGTTAGGAGGTTTAGCACTTCCTGTGATCCAGGGTGATCCAGGAAACTCAATGTGTGAAGGTTAGGAGGTTTAGCACTTCCTGTGATCCAGAGTGATCCAGGAAACTCAATGTGTGAAGGTTAGGAGGTTTAGCACTTCATGTGATCCAGAGTGATCCAGGAAACTCAATGTGTGAAGGTTAGGAGGTTTAGCACTTCCTGTGATCCAGAGTGATCCAGGAAACTCAATGTGTGAAGGTTAGGAGGTTTAGCACTTCCTGTGATCCAGAGTGATCCAGGAAATGCCAGGAAAGATCCAGGAAAGCATGTGAAGGTTAGTGCACTTCCTATGATCCAGAGGAAACTCAATGTGTGAAGGTCTGGAGGTTTAGCAGTTGTTCCAGAGGGCCTGCTGCACTCACTCACAGACGTTTCAATGTGTGAAGGTCTGGAGGTTTAGCAGTTGTCCCAGCGGGCCTGCTGCACTCACTCACAGACATTTCACGCTGGGAAAGCCCTTTGCTGTGGCTCCTCGGGGAGGCCAGCAGGGCCAGACTCTCAATCACTAAAAGAAAAGTGTTTCCAGATTATTATGCTACTGCTATCAGATAAGAGCTTTTGATTCTGCATTTGATTAGGCCCGGTTTCAACTCACCAATATGTTACGTATTATTCTCACACAATAGATCTCATTTAAAGCCGGCACACAGTGCTGCGGCGCTTTCCAAGAAACGTTGGCCGGCGCTGACCGTGGTCAACTCGCTTCCACCATCTTTTCCCCATTGTCTCAGTGAATCTTTTCCATTCAATTCAGACTGTGATTCAATGTTTGCCCCGTTTATTGTCTCATTTCAATGTTGGGCCTATTGTAACAGCTGCTGTTCTTTGGTCGGAACCAGAGCCTCAGAGAGTTTACTTTATTGCATCCAATCCTTTACAATAAGCCTTTACAATAAGTCTTGACAATAAGCCTTTACAATAAGGGGACATTAATACCCAATCCTTTACAATAAGCCTTTACAATAAGCCTTTACAATAAGTCTTGACAATAAGCCTTTACAATAAGGGGACATTAACTCATTGAGTGCCAGCCACTTTTGGAGAACGGACGCTCCCAGTGCCAGAGTTTCAGAGCGTTTTCAGTGATTTCTCGAGGCCCACAGAATATTGTGTGATATTACTATGTAAACACCGAACACGCACCAAGAACGAGGAGACTCTCTTCTATCATCTGCAAAAAAAAGTTTATTGATCCCATTTTCCGTTCTTTAGTTATGAGCCAGAGAAGATAGCTTGATTTAAACAAAAACAGCAATTTTTTTCTAGAAGCTGAGATAATGAGCCTTTTGTGAAATTAAACATTCAAGCACATCATTGACTCTGAAGCTAATATTTTCTGATATAATGACACCTCAAAAATAATTTCCTTCAATAAAAGAGTGAAAACAAAGGAATTTTGTTTGGCCAAATAATATTTTTTAGCTGCAACCAGCAGCGCTGGCCCCTGCGTGCGCAGACCCTACACCTTCTTGCTGGTCTTGATTTACTGCTGGTGGGCATCAGATAGCCTATTCTAGCTTGTTTGCTCTCAATGCATCGAGCCTGCTGCCTGGGTCTGTGTGTACTGTCAATGGTTGTATGCTGTAGTGCCCTGCGTGCCCCACCCCCCTCCTCCTCCTCCTCCGTGGTGGGAGGAGTGTCTCTGCTGCGGTTTGCTCTGAGTTTGATCTGCACTGAAAAGTGCGCTGCATCCCCCCGCTTTTTTACAGCCTGTCGCCAGCTGAGAATAATGTAACTTTTCAGAAAGACGCTGGTGTCGCCGTGTCGGCAACTAAATCATATGGATGGGCTGTCGCAGCGGACACGGATGGGGCTCAATTGTGGCAGCAGATCGGCTGCTGCAGGCACAGCTAACGTTACAGTATGCTTCATGCATATGGATGCATACGGATGCGATGCGATTTCCGTTTCCACAACGACTTCTTCTTTGTTTTTTACTCCACTTTCTCTCATCTGGACAGCACTGTCGCCACCTAATGGATCTGTAAAATAGGTTATAGACCTCCAATAGCTACAATATTTGTACAGGAGATGTATCAGGGATTGATCCACGTCCCACCGTCAAAAAACGCAATTGACGACAATCGTCGTCTTTGGCACTCTACGTTAGTATTTGAAATGACAACAGCTGTCGTCATTGGCACTCAATGAGTTAATACCCAATCCTTTACAATAAGCATTTACAATAAGTCTTGACAATAAGCCTTTACAATAAGTCTTGACAATAATCCTTTACAATAAGCCTTTACAATAAGGGGACATTAAAGCCCCATTCAGCAACTTTTCCAAGTTTTGCTATTGGAGAAACAGCGCCCTCTGGGTGCAATAGCATCGATATCGATAACGCCGTTCAAAGTCAACAAAACACAGCGCCAGAAAGTGCTATGTACATGTTGTGACATCGAGTACTCACCACTTGATGAAATAATAATCCATAGTTACGTGAAACGTCATTTTCGTAGCAAATCCGCACCGAGTTACTTCCTTGTTTTCATGAACACAACACTTCCGCTGTACAGCGCATGCGCGCATCTTGCCACCGGGACACAGGCACAAAAATGCTTAGTCCCAGGAGAGGCCTTTGGAGGGCGGTGTGTGACCAATAGAGGTGACATTCTCCCTGATCATCTTCAATGACTAAAAAGCTGTTATATTCAGGTGAAAAAGTTACTGATTGGGGCTTTAATACTTAAGCCTTTACAATAAGTCTTTACAATGAGGGGACATTAATACCAAAGCCTTTACAATAAGCCTTTACAATAAGGGGAGATTAATACCCAAGCCTTTACAATAAGCCTTTACAATGAGGGGACATTAATACCCAAGCCTTTACAATAAGCCTTTACAATGAGGGGACATTAATACCCAAGCCTTTACAATATGCCTTTATAATAAGTCTTTACAATAAGGGAACATTAATACCCAAGCCTTTACAATAAGCCTTTACAATATGCCTTTATAATAAGTCTTTACAATAAGGGAACATTAATACCCAAGCCTTTACAATAAGGGAACATTAATACCCAAGCCTTTACAATACGCCTTTACAATACGCCTTTATAATAAGCCTTTACAATGAGGGGACATTAATACCCAAGCCTTTACAATAAGCCTTTACAATGAGGGGACATAATACCCAAGCCTTTACAATAAGCCTTTACAATGAGGGGACATTAATACCCAAGCCTTTACAATACGCCTTTACAATAAGCCTTTACAATACACCTTTACAATAAGCCTTTACAATAAGGGGGCATTAATACCCAAGCCTTTACAATAAGCCTTTACAATGAGGGGACATTAATACCCAAGCCTTTACAATACGCCTTTACAATAAGCCTTTACAATACACCTTTACAATAAGCCTTTACAATGAGGGGACATTAATACCCAAGCCTTTACAATAAGCCTTTACAATGAGGGGACATTAATACCCAAGCCTTTACAATACGCCTTTACAATAAGCCTTTACAATACACCTTTACAATAAGCCTTTACAATGAGGGGACATTAATACCCAAGCCTTTACAATAAGCCTTTACAATGAGGGGACATTAATACCCAAGCCTTTACAATACGCCTTTACAATAAGCCTTTACAATACACCTTTACAATAAGCCTTTACAATAAGGGGGCATTAATACCCAAGCCTTTACAATAGGCCTTTACAATAAGGGAACATTAATCCTAGGTAACATAGGAACATTATTTTATATAATCATGTGCTGTACAGTATGCCACACATCTTGGATTTTATTAGAATGGTTATCACCCCCTAAAACCTAGAAATCTGGCTAAAGGAGAAACCCCTAAAAACAAGTTGATTTGAGTAGAAGCAGAAAAATCCGGTGAACAGACAAATCATAATATGGTAATCACTAGCCCTGAAGCCTTCAAGGGCAACTCCATTTGTCCCATAGAGTTACATACTATACACTGAGCTGCCTGCGTGTGACGGAATTGGAGACTTGTCATTGTGCACAATACATAAACAAGATGGTGCCAAAGTATGCCACTGCGGACAAGTGAAATTGGCAGTGCAAGATTTCATGGTTAGTAATTACAATTTTCACACACTAATCACGTTTTTATTATTTGCCTGATTTTCGTGCATTACATTACTGGCTTTTCTGGGGAAGCTAAGCAGGCCTGGCCTAGGATACTCCTTGGACGGGAGACTGGTGCTGGAAATGATGTTGGAGGACCAGTAGGAGGTGCTCTTCCCCTCTGGTCTGAAAGGTCTGATGAATAATCTCCCCAATGCCCAATGGCAGTGACACTGACCTAAAAAATATGGACAAGGCTATCGCATTCCTTTTGGTCTCCCGTTTGGAGATGATTCGTTGGCCGTCGCCATCTTGATTTTTCGTCAGCAGAGTGGGAGGGAATTCGGCAAGCTGCGTGATCACTGGACAGGCGATCTGTCAATCAACCCCTTTTCGGTTTATGAGAAAACCGATAAACACACCTATGGTTTCTGCTGAATGATCAGGTTTATTCATTGCCGTCAATGTCCACTCACAGACTTTGAGGTGAGTTCCCGGGTTCCCGCTATTTTCTAAGTGCATGTAAACGTGGAAATCGGAGCAATGCTCTCTTGCAGGAGCGCCCTGTTCACATTCACACACATTCACACCTGGTCTGACCAGTACAACCACAGTCTGCTCTGATGGCCACTGAGCAGCTCCACTGGTCTGGAGCGGTTCTTGCTCAAAGGCACCTCAGTGGTGGTAATGAGGGAGGGGAAAGTGCTGCTTTTCACTTTCCCCACCCAGATTTCAATCGGTGGATTGAACCGACGACCTTCCGGTCACAAGCTCGCTTCTCTCACCTTTAGGCCACCTTAATGCCTGCAAATAACCAGGGGTTCATGTGCATTCTGAATGAATCATTTGTGGGGTTTGACCTTGACTCCAACTTTTGACTGGTTCAAACTCGGTCAAACCGCGACAGAGTATCGGTATGTTTTAATGAGTTGGGACACAGAGGGAGAGACCCCCCCTCTCTCTCCATTGGGTCTCACCTGTTCTGTGTTTGGCAGAAGTGGCAGCTCTCAGAGTTTTCTCCCCAGCCCGTGGAACCTGTTCTGTGTTTGGCAGAAGTGGCAGCTCTCAGAGTTTTCTCAGTAAACACGAGAGGGGTCACAGCTCTTCATGTGGTGGGAATGCCGTTTCAGTTTTCTATCCTCGATTCAAACAGAATCCCAAACCGCTCACCACAAGCAGACGGCTTCACCCCGTTCACTCGCTATTTACTCAAAGGGCTTTTCTCTGGGCCTCCTCTGATGTTTGGCCCCGTGCTATTCTCTTCTGTCCCGGGCCTGAATGGTGTGAGGCCCATTTGGCCCAGAGTGAGCCTCTCCTCCCAGAGTGACCCTCTCCTCCCAGAGTGAGCCTCTCCTTCCAGCTCCCAGGTGACCCTCTCCTCCCAGAGTGACCCTCTCCTCCCAGAGTGAGCCTCTCCTCCCAGAGTGAGCCTCTCCTCCCAAATGGTAAAATGGTAAATGGTCTGCATTTATATAGCGCTTTTATCCAAAGCGCTTTACAATGAGTAGATAGTCTACATTCACCCATTCATACACCAATGGCGGCAGGCTGCCGCGCAGGGTGCCTACACACCATCGGGAGCAAGGAGGGTTAAGTGTCTTGCCCAAGGACACAACGACGGCAGCTGGGAGGGAGCGGGGATCGAACCGCCAACCCTTGCGTCGTTGGCCGACCCGCTCTACCTCCTGAGCTAAAGCCGCCCCTCCTCCCAGAGTGAGCCTCTCCTCCCAGTGACCCTCTCCTCCCAGAGTGACCCTCTCCTCCCAGAGTGAGCCTCTCCTCCCAGTGACCCTCTCCTCCCAGAGTGACCCTCTCCTCCCAGAGTGACCCTCTCCTCCCAGAGTGAGCCTCTCCTCCCAGAGTGACCCTCTCCTCCCAGTGACCCTCTCCTCCCAGAGTGACCCTCTCCTCCCAGAGTGAGCCTCTCCTCCCAGAGTGACCCTCTCCTCCCAGTGACCCTCTCCTCCCAGAGTGACCCTCTCCTCCCAGAGTGATCCTCTCCTCCCAGAGTGACCCTCTCCTCCCAGAGTGACCCTCTCCTCCCAGAGTGACCCTCTCCTCCCAGAGTGATCCTCTCCTCCCAGAGTGACCCTCTCCTCCCAGCTCGCCCTTTCATTCATCTCATGTGATTACTGCCATTATGGCTGCAAACACAAAGTAGGCTGTGAGTCATCAGTGGGTTGAAACGGTGACCATTGATGTCCTGTCCTGACATGACCATGGACCTGGACCAACACATCTGTACAAACAGTTTTGATATACAATTCTAATCATCTCCCAAAAAAGCCAATTTTCACAAGGAAGAAAAATCATTCCCCTTTGAACGTAGTGTAATAGCAATAATAATATTAATAACCATATAACATCTCTCGCTGGGTTAATGTACCTGAAAATTTCCACAGGTTATTTTTGGGTACGCACAAAATCTACATGTTTGTGTAGAGACGTGATTTTACGAGAAAAATAATAATGATTTTTGCTGTTTTGGCTTTCATTCTGCGTAAAGGTTATTGTCAAATTTTAACACTAAATAAAGTGTTGAAGGTAGGGTGACAAGCAGAACTAGCTTACTTTGTCATATTTTGAGGCCTTCTTTTCCTCAAAAACATTTGCTAAACAGTCAAGACGTAAAAGGGTGTATCTCACTCAATCGACAGAAAGCTTACATTCTCCTCTTTCCAACAGTGCATTCAACTCAAAATGGTTTGAGGGGGTCAATGTGACTCAAAATGATGGAGCAGGTCACATATTATATCAAAATAAAGCAACCCTGAATCATTTCTGACCTTTTAATGATCTTCGTCAGGTTTTCGGCTTTGTTCTCTGCCAAAACCAGGACTGGGCAATTAACGGTCAGCTCAGAGCAGAACCTGGGATCGCTCCACAGAACGAGGAGGGAACCGCCAAGCATTTCCATTCCCGAATGAACAGCTGCAGCCAATTAAAACAGACAATATTTCCATTTCTCACATTCAACAATTGTCCCGTCTTAGCCCCTTTCAGAACTGTTTTTAACTCTAAACACAGTTCTGAAAGGGCTAGTCCAGTCTGTAATGGCCCATTTCCACCGCAGGTAGTAGCACGATCCCGCTCCGCTCGACTCGATAAATTGTCTCATTCCACCGGGAAAAACTGTTCCAGCCCGGGTTGTATTGGAGTCGAGTCGTGCTACTTTTCGTACCTGCCTCGCCAGGGTTCTATTCTGTCAACCCGGTACCATACGGTGACGTGAAAACATTGTTGACGACTGATTGGTCAGGCAGAATCGTGTTTACTCTGTCTATCCTACTGACTGTCAATGCAATGCTGCATACCAGTTTAGTGGTGCTTACCTTCTCTTCTGTTGTGTTATTTCCATCAGTCTTTTGTGTTGCTGCCTTCGCCTCTGGTGAAATAAAGTCGTGGCGGTGGTTTCAATTGTTTTCAGAGTGAAAAAAGTCCGCTGCTCAGGAAGCTCCTGTGCAGCGCTCCGCTAGGCCGCAGCGGGTCTTTGGTGAAGCCGCGGTCTTGCCTGGTGAGAGGCCACGGGGGTACAGGCTTCATTCTGTTGCGCCTCTCCCATCCGCGCGCAGCGCATGCCTGTGAGTTTGACTAACTACAAAGTGATATCCATTCTCCTGGCCGATTATCACATTTGCCCATGTACACTGTAGGTCATTTAGAGGCACCAGTATTTCATAAACAGTTTAAAAGTTCTGTGGATGGATTTAATTGTAACGTTATGTTATAGCCTACTTCGGCTATAAGCGAAGGACAGATATGCGGTCGCTATGACGACCAGCTGTGGGCGGGGGCAGATGAACGGCGGTCGAAGCAGAACATCCATCGGGCCGAAACGAGTAGAGCCGACTGGTGACGAGCTGTGCAGGGCAGTAAAATGTGGTGGAAATGAGCCATATGTGTGACAGTCTCCAACAAGCCACCAACCCAACTCCAAGAGGTTAAACTAACACTGCCAGGTTGGGGGGATTTACATCAGCCTTTTCCCCCATGGCAGCCATTTTAACCCAGGAGGCTTGACCTTGAAGATTAGCATATATACAGGGTCTTTAGTATTAGGGTCTTTAGGGTATATTAGGGTCTTTTCTGAGGAGTTGAAATTGTCCCACCACTTTTTTGGGTTGGCCCGAAAATCCGCGACTGATATCACTGTCTTTCAGAGGCTGTGGCGGGCTCATGTTTAAAGCTACAGTACCATGGTGATTCTTATACCATATGTAGAAGACCTAAGAAATCGATTGTTACCATGTCAACCTACCATGTCGGGAAGGGGGCTAAATAACGCTCCAAAGTTAGGCAAAATTTGGCGAGGGAAAAAATTGGCATGGCCATTTTCAAAGGGGTCCCTTGACCTTTCACCTCAAGATATCTGAATGAGAATGGTTCTATGGGTAGGGTTAGGGCTACACAACTTGAGTTGCATCATGCACTTTCTGTCCGAAAGGTCTATTTCCCTTTGAAAATGTTTAAGCTTTTTTTTTCAATCAAGTCTAAATAACTTTAATACAAGTTTTTAATAAAAGTTCTAATAGCGTTTTTATTATTTTGAGAATAAATTTTAGATTTAGAATGTAAAATGTCTATAAATTATAATACATTTTAATCTAATGCAATTTCACATAACATTTATTTTTGCCCCACGGCCCCCCCATCCAGATTCACTTTTGGCCCTTCATACGAAAGAATTTGGGCACCTCTGATTTAGCAGCTGTGCCGGACTGTTACATGTACGCTGTTCTGCTGTTGGGATAGGCACGTGTGGTTCTGATATTCTGAATAAGCTACAAGTACAGTATAAATAAGGTTGTAGTACATTGATTTCCCTGCTGTGCTGCGGTTTGGTCATTAAATAAATGGAGAGAGAGAGAGTCCTCCAAAGATATATGTCGGTTCAGTCTTTGTTTTTGGATATGTGAATGGTTGGCAAAAACCTGGTTGACCAGATTTTCCCCCACAGCTGATTGAACTGAAGGCATCACTGACTCTCCATGCCTTAGCAGCTAACACAGGGAATGAGAGTCTACAGTATGGAGCTAAGGCTTAGCATCATGTCAGAAAACACTCAGGCTGTCAAGAAGACTCCTGCTCCTCCTTGATGTCGGCAAGGCTCAGCAGAATGTCAACTCAAAACTTTAAAGAAACTGAATAATGGAAAAACACACTGTGGAATACCATCTATACTTGTTACAAAGTGTATTCATTGTGCCCAGCTTTCACGTATCAATACAATTTGATTGAGGGGGGATTGACATCGCCATTAGCTACTAGCCTCGCTACTTGGGCTAGACTGACGTAGCTGTTTATGGTGGCACAACTATGAGGTTACTTTAAATCCAAAACAGATCAGAAAATAAAACGATTTCGTTTTGACGAAAACGTGCCTTAAAGATTCAACGATAAGTCTAAACGATGATCTTCTATAACTGTCCCATTTTTCTAGCAGGTCCCCGAAGAGGACTGCCGGTGCTGAGTGAACGCTCGAGGCACCCCCCACCCCTCACATGCCCCAGGCACGTCACTCTGCCAGGGAATGCAGACATGGGATCCGAGGGTCCCGAGAACCGTCCTCACCCCAAACCCCCGAGCCCACCCACTCTGTGGACTGACCACCAGGTCACATGAGGACAGGAGACCATCCACCGCAGCAGAAGAGGCCAGAAGAAATCCATTAGGCTCAGATGGCTCAGAGGTTTGGAGAGAGCCGACTTTAAAATATCTACCTGTTAACAGCCGACTCCTGTGGCAGCACTGTGGTGTTGGAAATAAGAAAATTGCCCAGCTAAATATGACCTTCCTGAGTTGACTTAGCGGCTACAGTTACTCAATCAGCCTGACTTCCTGGTAGTATGTATGTTCAGCCAGCAGCGCCCCTGCTGATTGATAGTAACACACTGGATGTCCCTAAACAGTGCAGACACTAATCCACCTGCCGGCAATCCTCAAACTGCGGACTCCGCGGTCCGGATCCGGACCCAGCCGCCCTCCTATGCGGACCCAGCCATATAACCTACAAATGTTTGAGAATTATTACATTTTCACAGAGCGTTTCTATTTGAAAACAACGGCGCTTTATAGCCATTACGGTACTTGTTTATCAGTGAAGGAAACTGGCTGACCAATGCATGCGTTGTTATTTCACGCGGCAAGCAAAAACACCGTTTTTAATCAAGACTGAACAGAATCTTATGTTGATTCTTCCCACCGAGGGCAGTTCAAAAGCAGTTTGTCTCATTGTTAAGCGTGATGCGACTTTGAAGCGCCACACCGAGACGAAGCGCACACACACACACACACTCAATTCCGAACACACATAGGGCACATTCACTGCCCAACAACAACGTGGTAATGATCAATGATAAGGATAGATAGTGAACTTCACTGAACAAGAGAAGGTGGGGAGTGGGGGGGAGGGTGAAATGAAGAGAGGGTCATTGGCCCCCACCTCCACCACCATGGAGTGCCCCTCTTGCAACACTTACAGCTCAAACCCACCAGATGCATATCTGACGCTGAAGCAATGACTCACGGAGGCACTTTCATTTGCTCAGAACAAAAAATAACGTTATTGTTCTTTTTTGTTCTCGCTTAAACCGAATGTTTTATGGTCACTCACGATTCAGTAGGTCACCGGTTGGCTTGGCTCGAGCCTTAAAACTCATTATATATTTGGATTTATCGACATGTCTATGGAAAAAATGAACGCGGAACTTACTTCCGGGGCAAATGACGTCACGAAAAGTTGCGTGCCTGTTGAGCTCTATGGATGCATGTTGCAACATTGTTCTGTGTGTGATCCAAGATACACAGACAATTAAGTCAATTTGAACCCGTAGCGAGTCGACGGTTCTGTTTTTTATTTACCCAGTTATAAATTACTGCTCTTATTTTGGAGGTAAAAACGCCTAGCTTCCTGTATTCTGTCTATTTCTAACGGGATTGATTTAGCTTTATAGGATTAAAGTGACAGAGAAGTCACGCATGGTGATAAATTGCTGCAGTTGGTCGCATTGCAGAATAAAAACCCAGTAAAGCCTTATAAAAAAGAGCTGTTTTCTTTGCAGCACTTATTGGGACAGGACTCGAGGAAATAGATGCAAGGCCGTGAGTTGATGGGTCTTCAATTATCAACTCGAAAGCAGATCAACTCGTCATACTGATGGTTGTTGAATGCCAATGCGATTGTGCCATGAGGCTGTATTGATAGTTGATTGCTCCTATTCGTCTATCATTGTCTTCCATGGCAATTTGGGCTGTGTCATCACCTGAATTGCGTTTTGCCACTTCACACGGCGACATGTAAGGGCAGCGTTATCAAAGAATTCCACTCTGGGACCTGTTTTCACTTTTTTTTGTCGTTTTCAGGCCCCAAGAACGCTGTTGCAGTGTAAAAGGAAGGAAGCCACTAACGCTGTTGCAGTGTAAAAGGAAGGAAGCCACTAACCATTTCATGCAGGGAGTGTTGCTGTGTAAACAGGGCCTGAGAACTTCAACCAATTCAACCTCTTAAGCAGCCGTCTCTCTCTCTCTCTCTCTCACTCACTCACACACACACACACACACACACACACACACACACACACAATTTTTGGCCACCGCACTTCTGAAATGGATCCGGCGCTGTCTGGAGCACCTAATAAAGACCTAATAAAAATAATGCCAAAACATAATGTCAAAAACAGACTCAATGTGACACGATTGGCCTCGGCACAGTGGGGACACATGTCTGACCAGTGAGTCCACCACAAACTGAGACTAGCTGCAGTCACAGTCACACAGGAGTCCAAGATGAGAACGGAACGGAGTCGGCCATTTCTTGATCAAGTCCAACAACAAAAATATGTGACACCAAGACAATTTAGCCACACATGACATGAGTTCAAGACCAGAAAATCCAAACACACACGCACGCGCGCGTGTGTGTGTGTGTGTGTGTGTGTGTGTGTGTGTGTCTGTGCACGCTCACACACACACGCGGGCATACGCACACACACACACACACGCACACACATGTGGAACACACTGATTCATTCAGAAAACACCCAGTCTCTCTCTCTGTCTCTCTCTCTCACACACACACACACACACACACACACGTGTGCACGCACACACATGCGCACGCGCACACACACACACACACACACACACACACACACACACACACACACACACACACCTACACACACACACACACACCCACACACACACACACACACACACACACAAACAGGCCGTGACCTCTCTGTGAGCCTGCAGCTGAAACAGTGGAGCTACTGTGGCCCAGGCAGGAGATCATTAAAAACTCCCATTCAAAAGAATAGAAAAACAACAAGTCAAACAAAGAGCAGAGAGAGAGCCAGGCCAGGAGGGCGGCAGCAGAGAGCCAGGCCTACCCTGAAGGAGCTAGAAAAGTCCCTCAAAACGGCGTTCTAAGAACTAGTCTTGAATCTTGAATCTTGAATCTAGTTCCTAGTTGCTGACTTGCAGACACAACAAAAAGAGGAGAGTTCCTCCAACTGTTCCTAGAACTATGAAAAAGTTCCTCCCAACTGTTACTTCATATTCGATTAGCTCCGCCCTTTTCAGGGGCGTTGCCTACTGGATACTGGATAGTTCCTTGGTAACTGAATGATGTAGGGGACAAAAAGAAAGAAAAAATAATGAAAAAGTGTGTATGTATGAGTATGTATATATATATATATATATATATATATATATATAGGTATATGTATAATAATAATAATAATAATAATAATAATAATAATAATAATAATAATAATAATAATAATAATAAAACGATGATTATAAAATAATATATATAGTATATGTAATATATGTATATTATATATATAATAATATATATAATATAATATATATAATATAATAATAAAACGATGATTATAAAATGTATGAATATGCATGTATGGATTGTGTTTGTTTTGTTATTTGCTACTCACTGGTCTTTGACTGTTGTCAGGGCCGATTTTACCAACGGGCTTACCCGGGCTGAAGCCCAGGGCCCGGGACATCAAGGTCCCCAAAAAAAAAAAAAAAAAAAAAAAAATTGGGGGGGGACCCTTGATGTTATTTTTTTGGGCCCCCTGTCCAGGGTCTTAGCAAAAAATGTTTTTTTTACTGACGCCATTCAAATTCTTTTGCAGAGTAATAACATCCACTGTGAGAGGGCGTCCACCCGCTATGCCGACCACTCGCAATGCCGACCTTAGGTTTAGGCGTGGGGGGTGGGAGAGGTTAGGTTTTGGGTTAGGGTCTGGGGGAGGTTAGGTTTAGGCGTGGGGGTGGGAGAGGTTAGGTTTTGGGTTAGGGTCTGGGGGAGGTTAGGTTTAGGCATGGGGGCTGGGAGAGGGGAGGTCGGAACAGCGAGAGGTCGGAACAACGACATGGAACCCTGTGAGAGGGCTCCCTAATTTGTAGATGAAATAGTGCAATTCAAAGAATTCATCAAAAACAAAGACAATAAAAGTGTGCGGCACTTGCTTCAAATAATAAGGAAGAGGAACCTGTCATCAGTTTTTCCAAATGTGGATATTGCCTTCAGGATTTACTTAACTCTCCCTGTAACAAATGCCTCTGGAGAGCGCTCCTTTTCAAAACTTGGGCTTGTCAAGAACAGGATACGGTCTACAATGGGACAAGAAAGGCTCACCCACTTGACATTGATGTCATTGGAAAGTGACATTGTTAGAACATTGGACTTCACCACTCTAGTCAAACGCTTTGCCACGGCAAAAGTCAGGAAGAAGACATTTCAGGTACGAACAGACTTGAATACTGCTTGATTGATTTGTGCAATAATTGTGAGAATGTGTGTGTGCACTGTAATAATAACAGCAATAATAAATACTAAATAATAATAATAAAAGTGCTTGTTGTGACATCTCAGTGGCAATGTTTTCTTTCCAATCAGGCTGTTTATGAAAGAACCTACTAAACCTACAGTTTGTGTTTGTAAGTTAGAATGCTGACAGGAGAGCAGGTGGTGACATGAAAGAGAAAAGGAGAAGATACTGAATAATGACATCACAACAGTATAATCCTAATGTTGATTTAAAATGAGATATTCCTTTAAATACGGCTAAAAAAGGTTAAAAAAAAACACTCACATTTTTTTCCGGCGGCGCCCAACGGCCCCCCCTTCCGCTTGAGGGGGGGGGCCCTGCAGAGATGAATAGCCCAGGGGCCCATGAAGTGTAAAATCGGCCCTGACTGTTGTATTGCTTATTTACTTTTTTTTTGCTTTTTTGTTTTTGTTTCTTGTATTAGGATATTTTTCCTTGAAATCCTTTGTTGTTTATTTGATGGCAAGTAAGGACAATGTCCAAAATGTCTGATCATGATGATTTTCTTATTTTAATTGTAAGAAAAGGGGGGGCTTTACACAAGCGTTTGCTTCTGCCCCTAACCTTTGGTTATGACCTAAGTGTATGCTTGGTGGTGGTGGTGACCAATACATTTTTTTCATTCATTCAAATTTTTTTCATTCATTCATTCATTCATTCATTCATATATTCCCACGCGTATTGACTGAAGATTTTTCATCCTTGGTGTCACCAACTAGTGTCACGCCCCCTTTCCGGCCTGGCTAATTCAGGTCCGCAAACTGGGTACAGACCGCATTCGATTGACGTCACTCACGTGCGGGCACGCCCACCGCCGCCATATTCTTGACATTCCGCCGTGCGCTGTTTAAAAGCTGTCATAGCTTAGGACGCTAGCCAACGTTACTTACTAGCCTATTTAATGCCGTTTTTACTGCGTCAGGAGCATAAACGGCATGCTGCTTGATCAAAACAAAAACAAAGAAAAGAAGCAGAAGAGCGTCTCCTCTTGTCTCACTATACTCTTTGGCTGTGTTCAGACCATTGATTGGTTCAGACCAGAATTTCAGACCGGAAACGGCTCCATGACACTTTTTCCCCGATAGAGGAAAAACGTTAAATATAAATAAATAAATAAATAAATAAATAAATATAAATATAAATATAGCCACATTATAAACAACTAACCAACGCTGGTGGTGGTCCATATGGAAACAGTGTTACTCAAAATGAAAAAATAAAAGTTACATCAATTTGGTCATTCAATGGCGTTTTACTGCCATGTAACTTAACTAACGTTAGACGCTAGCATTCGCCACAGTAGCCCATTACCCACAATGCATTGTGCTGTTAAAGGGCTTGTGCTAAAAACGGGCCATTGGAGTGAATGGAGATGTTGCAGCTCTCCTATTATGGCTCTACAGTAAATAATCACATGGAGAGAAAAAAAAAATCACATTAGTGGGAAAGGCGGGAGTTGGTCGTGACGTAGGATGCAACCAAATCGGACATTTTAGAGGGCCAAAAAAAAGAAGGTTTCAACCCATAGAGGGCACTTTTCCTGCTGAAAATGATGCATTTTGTACAATATGTAACAGTTTGGTCTTAACTCATTGAATGCCAAGGACGGACATGTTCGTCATTTCAAATAGTAACGTAGAGTGCCAAGGACGGACATGTTCGTCAATTGCGTTTTTTGACGGTGGGGCGTCGATCAAAGCCTTCTGCCTCTGATGTACAAATATTATAGCTATTGGATGTGTCTAACCTATTTTACAGAACCCTTAGGTGGCGACAGTGCTCTCCACATAACAGAAAGGCAAGGAAAAAACAAAGAAGAAGTCGTTATGGAAACGGAAATCGCATCGCATCCGTATGCATCGATATGCTGAAGCACGTTACTGCAGCTGTGCCTGCAGCAGCCAATCTGCTCCCACAATTGAGCCGCTCCGTGTCGGTTGCGACAGCACATCTGCACATCCACACCGTGGAGTTGTTATTATTCTCAACTGGAAGCATCGTTGCCGGTGACAAACACACGCGGAACGCTGTAAAAAAGCCTGGCTGTTCCGCACCCTTCACTGTGCGCACAGCAAACTCAGCAGAGAGCCACCACAGACAGGAGGAGGAGTGTGCAGTTGAGGCGAGGCGGGGCGGGGCGGGGCGGGGGGGGGGGGGGGGGCACGCAGAGCAGCACGCAACACCCAGACAGACCCAGGCAGCAGGACAGGATTGACAAACGCAAGCCAGAATATCCGATACCCACCAGCAGCAAATCAAAACCAGCAAGAAGCTGCAACCAGCAGCGCACGCAGGGGCCAGCGCTGCTGGTTGTAGCTAAAAATATTATTCTGCCAAACAAAATTCCCTGGCCTAAACTGTTTTATTGAAGGAAATTATTTTTGAGGTGTGACTACATTAGAAAAGATTAGCTTCAGAGTCAGTGATGTGCTTGAAATGATTAATTTCACAAAAGGCCAATTATCTCAGCTTCTAGAAAAAAATTGCTTTTTTTGGATGAATCAAGCTATCTTCTCCGGCTCATAACTAAAGAACGGAAAATGGGATCAATAAACTTTTTTTTGCAGATGATAGAATAGAGTCTCATCGTTCTTTGTGCGTGTTCAGTGTTTACATAGTAATATCACACAATATTCTGTGGGCCTCGAGAAATCACTGAAAACGCTCTGAAACTCTGGCACTGGGAGCGTCCGTTCTCCAAAAGTGGCTGGCACTCAATGAGTTAAATGTGGAGATTTTGACCAGAATCCTTCACACACCACACCAAAAGCCATATATATTGGTTAAAAGCTGAAAAAAGTGTTTTGGGGTTTAGTCCTGCTTTAATACCAATAGTGATGTTGAACCGCTTATCAAAAGATCCCAACCTACAGACAATGCTTTCAATGGCACAACAACGAAGATGGCAGCAGATAAATGTCCTGTGCTCTGGGAGGGCACAAAGGTCTTGACTCGGGATGTTATCTAGCTTCAGAGGAAGGCACGGCTGCTCTTAACATGTCACTAGCAGGCCATGTGACTTCAACAACCAATGAGCATGCAAACTACAGACCATGTGACCCCAAACAACCAATAACATGCAAAAATCCAAAATAGGCGACATTCATCCAGAAGGTGCCAGAACCCCACATGCAACACCCCATCCAGAAGTCGCCAGAACCTCACATACAACACCTCATCCAGAAGGTGCTAGAACCCCTAAACAGAGTGAAGTCAGATTCTGTAAAATCAAACTAAATGCTGGGTGCCAGAAACCACACTACATAATATAAATGCCTGGAGGGCAGGACACTCTATCTGCGTAGTGCGTAAAGTACGCTGTGTGAGCCAGAGAGAGGCCGTGTGTTAGAGGCTCTGTCTGCGTAGTGCGTAAAGTACGCTGTGTTAGAGAGCCAGGGAGAGGCCATGTGTTAGAGGCTCTGTCTGTGTAGTGCGTACAGTACGCTGTGTTAGAGAGCCAGAGAGAGGCCGTGTGTTAGAGGCTATGTCTGCGTAGTGCGTAAAGTACGCTGTGTTAGAGAGCCAGAGAGAGGCCGTGTGTTAGAGGCTCTGTCTGCATAGTGCGTAAAGTACGCTGTGTTAGAGAGCCAGAGAGAGGCCGTGTGTTAGAGGCTCTGTCTGCATAGTGCGTACAGTACGCTGTGTTAGAGAGCCAGAGAGAGGCCGTGTGTTAGAGGCTCTGTCTGCGTAGTGCGTAAAGTACGCTGTGTTAGAGAGCCAGAGAGAGGCCGTGTGTTAGAGGCTCTGTCTGCGTAGTGCGTACAGTACGCTGTGTTAGAGAGCCAGAGAGAGGCCGTGTGTTAGAGACTCTGTCTGCGTAGTGCGTACAGTACGCTGTGTTAGAGAGCCAGAGAGAGGCCGTGTGTTAGAGGCTCTGTCTGCATAGTGCGTACAGTACGCTGTGTTAGAGAGCCAGAGAGAGGCCGTGTGTTAGAGGCTCTGTCTGCATAGTGCGTAAAGTACGCTGTGTTAGAGAGCCAGAGAGAGGCCGTGTGTTAGAGGCTCTGTCTGCGTAGTGCGTACAGTACGCTGTGTTAGAGAGCCAGAGAGAGGCCGTGTGTTAGAGGCTCTGTCTGCGTAGTGCGTACAGTACGCTGTGTTAGAGAGCCAGAGAGAGGCCGTGTGTTAGAGGCTCTGTCTGCGTAGTGCGTACAGTACGCTGTGTTAGAGAGCCAGAGAGAGGCCGTGTGTTAGAGGCTCTGTCTGAGTAGTGCGTACAGTACGCTGTGTTAGAGAGCCAGAGAGAGGCCATGTGTTAGAGGCTCTGTCTGCGTAGTGCGTACAGTACACTGTGTTAGAGAGCCAGGGAGAGGCCGTGTGTTAGAGGCTCTGTCTGCGTAGTGCGTAAAGTACGCTGTGTTAGAGAGCCAGGGAGAGGCTGTGTTAATGTATGGGAGAGAAGGAATGCCATATGCTCAGTGTTTAGATTCCTCAGCTCATGTTATGGAGAGGCTGCAGCCCGTTTAAACAAAGTGGACAGAAAAGCCTTATACTAGTGTGGACGCCTGGCTGGCTGATGGGCGGGTAGCACATTTCAAAAAGGTCAAAATGACCTCTGTGGTTCCAGCATGTTCGTGAATCTCTATCTCCCTACAAAGTTCACTGTATATATACATCATATACTGTATACACCCTATACTGTACAGTATATACATCATATACTGTATTATACACCCTATACTGTACAGCAGTGGTGCCCAATTGGCCCGCGCTCTTTTTTTTTGGCCCGCCACGGATTTGGGTGTAAAAAAAATAATAATAATAAATTTGCAGGCCAGGCCACCGGGCAGTTGACCGACGTGCCCGATTATGCAGTCCGCGCCTGAATGGAGATGTCGGGACTCTGTATAATACAGTATATGATGTATATACTGTACAGTGTACAGTATATACATCATATACTGTACAGTATATACATGATATACTGTATTATACACCCTATACTGTACAGTATATTTACATCATATACTGTATTATACACCCTATACTGTACAGTATATATACATCATATACTGTATTATACACCCTATACTGTACAGTATATATACATCATATACTGTATTATACACCCTATACTGTACAGTATATATACATCATATACTGTATTATACACCCTATACTGTACAGTATATATACACTGTATTATACACCCTATACTGTACAGTATATATACATCATATACTGTATTATACACCCTATACTGTACAGTATATATACACTGTATTATACACCCTATACTGTACAGTATATATACATCATATACTGTATTATACACCCTATACTGTACAGTATATATACATCATATACTGTATTATACACCCTATACTGTACAGTATATACATCATATACTGTATTATACACCCTATACTGTACAGTATATACATCATATACTGTATTATACACCCTATACTGTACAGTATATACATCATACTGTATACTGTATTATACACCCTATACTGTACAGTATATACATCATATACTGTATTATACACCCTATACTGTACAGTATATATACATCATATACTGTATTATACACCCTATACTGTACAGTATATACATTATATACTGTATTATACACCCTATACTGTACAGTATATACATCATATACTGTATTATACACCCTATAGTGTACAGTATATATACATCATATACTGTATTATACACCCTATACTGTACAGTATATAATCATATACTGTATTATACACCCTATATTGTACAGTACATTATATACTGTATTATACACCCTATACTGTACAGTATATATACATCATAATACTGTATTATACACCCTATACTGTACAGTATATATACATCATAATACTGTATACACCCTATACTGTACAGTATATACATCATATACTGTATTATACACCCTATACTGTACAGTATATACATCATATACTGTATTATACACCCTATACTGTACAGTGCATATATATCATATACTGTATTATACACCCTATACTGTACAGTGCATATATATCATATACTGTATTATACAACCTATACTGTACAGTATATATACATCATATACTGTATTATACACCCTATACTGTACAGTATATATACATCATATACTGTATTATACACCCTATACTGTACAGTATATACATCATATACTGTATTATACACCCTATACTGTACAGTACATATACATCATATACTGTATTATACACCCTATACTGTACAGTATATATACATCATATACTGTATTATACACCCTATACTGTACAGTATATACATCATATACTGTATTATACACCCTATACTGTACAGTGCATATATATCATATACTGTATTATACACCCTATACTGTACAGTATATACATCATATACTGTATTATACAACCTATACTGTACAGTATATATACATCATATACTGTATTATACACCCTATACTGTACAGTGCATATATATCATATACTGTATTATACACCCTATACTGTACAGTATATACATCATATACTGTATTATACAACCTATACTGTACAGTATATATACATCATATACTGTATTATACACCCTATACTGTACAGTATATATACATCATATACTGTATTATACACCCTATACTGTACAGTATATATACATCATATACTGTATTATACACCCTATACTGTACAGTACATATACATCATATACTGTATTATACACCCTATACTGTACAGTATATATACATCATATACTGTATTATACACCCTATACTGTACAGTATATGCATCATATACTGTATTATACACCCTGTACTGTACAGTATACATCATATACTGTATTATACACCCTATACTGTACAGTATATACATCATATACTGTATTATACACCCTATACTGTACAGTATATATACATCATATACTGTATTATACACCCTATACTGTACAGTATATAGATTATATACTGTATTATACACTGTACAGTATATACATCATATACTGTATTATACACCCTATACTGTACAGTATATACATCATATACTGTATTATACACCCTATACTGTACAGTATATAATCATATACTGTATTATACACCCTATACTGTACAGTATATACATCATATACTGTATTATACACCCTATACTGTACATTGTATATATACATCATATACTGTATTATACACCCTATACTGTACAGTATATACATCATATACTGTATTATACACCCTATACTGTACAGTATATACATCATATACTGTATTATACACCCTATACTGTACAGTATATACATCATATACTGTATTATACACCCTATACTGTACAGTATATACATCATATACTGTATTATACACCCTATACTGTACAGTATATACATCATATACTGTATTATACACCCTATACTGTACAGTATATATACATCATATACTGTATTATACACCCTATACTGTACAGTATATACATCATATACTGTATTATACACCCTATACTGTACAGTATATACATCATATACTGTATTATACACCCTATACTGTACAGTATATACATCATATACTGTATTATACACCCTATACTGTACAGTATATAGATCATATACTGTATTATACACCCTATACTGTACAGTATATACATAATATACTGTATTATACACCCTATACTGTACAGTGTATACATCATATACTGTATTATACACCCTATACTGTACAGTATATACATCATATACTGTATTATACACCCTATACTGTACAGTATATACATCATATACTGTATTATACACCCTCTACTGTACAGTATATACATCATATACTGTATTATACACCCTATACTGTACAGTATAGTATTCACAGCTTTCAGTCACGTGATGTTTTTGTTGTGGAGGCCGTCTACATGAACAACATGAACAACACTTCATGTAAATAGTGAATCCCCCTGACATTTCATTCCCTTTCATCAAGCCGCTGCTCTCGCTACAACTCCTTGCACAAACTGCCGCTCAAACAGTGTGTATATTGTTTATATCCTCTTCCTTAGACATGGCTCCTCCCAGCTCTGCTGCTCCCTACTTCCTCCTCTGCTCCTTGTGGGCACTTCAGGTGTTGCACCGCGGGTCACAACGCACTCAGAGGCTCCTCGGCTCATCAGCTGATCGCCGTAGTCAAAACAATAGACCTGCTCGCAACAATAAAAGCACTGCAACAGCGAGAAAAGCAACAACAAAAAACGAGGTGCAAAGCCACATCGTTCTTCTAAGCCAAATAATGTGGCTTATTACAACTTATATGAACAAAGACACTATAACAAGAAAAGAGTGAAAAAGACAAAAGATGGAGAACAGCAGCTCTACAGGCTGCTTGCCTTAAACCACGCGACGACTCATCGACGTGTAGTACACTCCATTCAAACTTTTAAACGGGTCACCACTGTTACCAATGTATTACTTTGATTCGGCTTTTTTATATCTAATGGGATCCTATGGAGCCAGCCTTTCATGTAAGTATGTGTGCATTTAATCGGCCGTAATGAGCTAATAAAAAAATCTGGTCTTGTCTGGTCTGCTTGAGACCTCTGCTGCCCGGTACCCATTGCCAATGTGAACGGTGTCAGGCCAACGGTGTCCGAGGAAAATGACACATGTGACACATGTGTTAGATAGAGCCTACCGTGTCTGTATTTCTGCTTTACAAAACCACGAGCAGCAAAAAACGCCTCCTATCCTCCTCGACTGTATATTCTCCAGTCTCTCCCACACACTTCTCTTTCTTTTTCTTTCTTTCATTCTTCGTTCTCTCTCTCTTTCTCTCTGCCTGCCTGTCTATCTCTCTCTCTCTTTCTCTCTCTCTCTCTCTCTGCTGTGGCATTTATCTCTTCATTTGTTTCCTAGAGGAGAAACACAGGAGCTCAGGAGGTCATCCCCCCCCCCAAAATACTTTATATCCATTTTGCAAAAAAATAAATCAAAGCTTTGAACTTTGTATGTGTTTTGTTTGGAACGTTTGCATAATGGATTATTAGATATTAGATTTTTACTGGGTGTTTTCATAGTAAATCTTATCTGGAAACCAAATTTCTCTCATGGGACATACATATTTTTCATTGAACTGAACTGAATGAAATTCACCGTTCATGTCTCTCAAATCGAGTGGATCCAGTCTATAAAAAGTGTTTTGATTTTGTCAGGCTAGCCACTTAGGTTACACAGTGCCCTTTCAAAAAAAACAACTAGAATGTGTTTTTACTGTGCGCTATCAATCACACGGTAAGAGTCTGTGTCAGTGTGCTTTCAAACGGTGGATGGTGATTCTCATTTTGAAACCGAACCCGTGGAAGATGGAAGGAGAGAGGGAAGCCGGCAGGGGAGGAAGGGCTCGTCCGCTCAATCAAGCCTTTATTTGAGCAGGTGGAAGCTGGCTCTAAGCTGTTTGGCAGCCTGAACGGGCCGGACAGAATCCTGAACGGGCCGGACAGAGAAGAAGGCTACTGTGTGTCTCTCTGCCACAGATGGCTTAGTCGTTCCTCTCCTTCACTCATATCCCCTTCCTCTCTGCGTCTGTTTTATCCTCTTCCTACCTCTCTCTCTATAAATACACTTGGTCTCCTGTGTCCATATTATCAGTGGTAGGAATACAAAGGTCAGTAAAAAACAAACAAGCGTGGATTCGCAATAGCTGTGACCAGATTATGTGAATTTCCAAAATGCCCTTTTTGTGGACCATTGTGATGTCATTCATTGTGATGTCATCCACTCCATTGTGAAATCCCCCCCCCCCAACCGCCCCCTTTTAGCCAATTGGCATGAAGACAAACGCACACCTTCACACAGACACTTGACCTCCATGCCAAATTTCAGCCTCCTAGGCCAAAAACTGTGCCCGCTAAAGTATGGTGAACTTTCTGTGGACCAACCAACCGACCAACCAAACAACCGACCGACCGACCAACCAACCAACCAACCAAACAATCGAACAAACAAACGAACGACCGACCGGCCGACCGACCGACTGACCGACCAACGAAACAAACAACCAACCAACCAACCAAACAAACAACCAACCAACCAAAGGACCGACCGACCAACCAACCAACCAACCAACCAACCAACCAACCAACCAACCAAACAATCAAACAAACAAACAAACAAACGAACGAACGAACGACCGACCGGCCGACCGACCGACCAACCAAACAAACAACCAAACAACCGACCAAACGACCGACCGACCGACCGACCAAACAAACAACCAACCAACCAACCAACCAAACAAACAAACAAACAACCAACCAACCAACCAATCAACCAACCGACTTATAAGGGCCTTATCAGTCCCTATACAGTTTTTTGTGTGTGTTTGTGATTGGTGCAATCAAAAATACTTGATTTTGCAGCTGCTTTTCTCCGAAGTTGCAATTTGCAACGTGTTATGTGTTTGTCTTGTGGCAAAATTGTGGGAACTGTCAAAAAGTGCACGTTGAGGAAAAAACCTAACTACTACCTAATGTCAGCTTTAATCAAAAATTGCAATAGAATTTGTTAAGTTTTATGTGATTCTTTGCAATAAAATTGCAGGAACTGGCAACAATTGCAAGTTGACGAGTCGGTTGCATTAATTATTGCAATCGCAAAATTGCAATTTCCTGGAGGGACTGACTTATAGAGCTGCTGGCCATGCTGGACCAACATAGTGACTTATAGAGCTGCTGGCCATGCTGGACCAACAGAGGGACTTATAGAGCTGCTGGCCATGCTGGACCAACAGAGGGACTTATAGAGCTGCTGGCCATGCTGGACCAACAGAGGGACTTATAGAGCTGCTGGCCATGCTAGACCAACAGAGGGACTTATAGAGCTGCTGGCCATGCTGGACCAACAGAGTGACTTATAGAGCTGCTGGCCATGCTGGACCAACAGAGGGACTTATAGAGCTGCTGGCCATGCTGGACCAACAGAGTGACTTATAGAGCTGCTGGCCATGCTGGACCAACAGAGTGACTTATAGAGCTGCTGGCCATGCTGGACCAACAGAGTGACTTATAGAGCTGCTGGCCATGCTGGACCAACAGAGTGACTTATAGAGCTGCAGCAGCTCTATAAGTCCTTGGTTGATCCTCTGTTGGATCCTTTCTCTCTCTCTCTCTGTCTGTTGGATCCTTTCTCTCTCTCTGTCTGTTGGATCGTATCTGTTGGATCCTTTCTTTCTCTCTGTCTGTTGGATCCTTTCTCTCTCTCTCTCTCTGTCTGTTGGATCGTATCTGTTGGATCCTTTCTCTCTCTCTGTCTGTTGGATCCTTTCTCTCTCTCTCTGTCTGTTGGATCATTTCTCTCTCTCTCTCTCTCTCTCTCTGTCTGTTGGATCCTTTCTCTCTCTCTCTCTCTGTCTGTTGGATCCTTTCTCTCTCTCTCTCTGTCTGTTGGATCGTATCTGTTGGATCCTTTCTCTCTCTCTGTCTGTTGGATCCTTTCTCTCTCTCTCTAGCCCCTTCTAAACATGCAGTGAAATCCGGATTATAACCAGCTGCTAGCCGGTCGGCCTGCATGTTTAGAAACAATTAGCCGCCTTATGCGCACTCCCGCGAATGCGGATCATGACCATCTGAGCCCCTAGTACAGGATCCGCATTATTGGAAAAGCGGCTGTTGTTTAACACCGGCAGCTCATGATCCGGATCATGTAGCTGTTATGTCTGATTGGGCGGGTGGTGGCACTTTACAAACCATTAATGTCCCAGTGATCATTATTTTCATGAATGGACGTAGCGTTAGTTACGTGGCTGGATTATTTGGAAGAGAGCCAAATTAGGTGAGTAAACAAGTAAAAGTTGAATCGTTTCTTTGTCCCCCATCTGCCAGTTTAAAAATGCAACAAGGAGATGATAGCCTACTACTATAGCCTACTGCATATGCTAAAGTAGCCGCTAACATTCACATAGCCAACGAATTAAACGAGCAAACTCACGGTTTCCTCAAGTGCTGCAAACGGCTTGAATGGTTTATTTTCCTCCCGACCTGTCTGTCTTGTAGGCTATGTAAAAATGCAAGAGTTGAGACATAGGCCTATAGCCTAACATTTGTGGGGAGAAATAAATTGAAAACTAGTCAGATATGACTTGAATGCCACTTGTAAAATCACCCATAGTGATTGACGACGGTGCAACGACTATTTTGACTGGGCGGCTTTTGGGCGATGTAACAAAGGCAAGCCTTTGTCGTTATTGCCTGAATGATCGGAATGGATCCTCCGTTAAAACGGCATGTTTTTTAATGGAGTTTGGTTACTGATTCGCTAAAGCTGTTTCCATATCACATTTCTTTTTACCGATACACGCTACCGCACCCACTCCCTCCGCCCACTCTACTCGCTATCGGCAGAGAGAATACAGAGCATTTCCAGCTGT
Source organism: Poromitra crassiceps (assembly GCF_964638095.1). Taxonomy (NCBI): domain Eukaryota; kingdom Metazoa; phylum Chordata; class Actinopteri; order Beryciformes; family Melamphaidae; genus Poromitra; species Poromitra crassiceps. The sequence continues at coordinate 14,280,717 of NC_139624.1, forward strand.
TTCTAAACACAGACTCCTCATGTCTAGAAAGGTAAAACCGGAAAATATCCTGCTCTGGCTAGCCGGACATGATCCATACTTCATGTTTAGAAGAGGCTTCTGTCTGTTGGATCCTTTCTCTCTCTCTCTGTCTGTTGGATCCTCTCTGTTGGATCATTTCTCTCTCGCTCTCTCTGTCTGTTGGATCCTTTCTCTCTCTCTCTCTCTGTCTGTTGGATCTTCTCTGTTGGATCCTTTCTCTCTCTCTCTCTCTCTCTCTCTGTCTGTTGGGTCCTCTCTGTTGGATCCTTTCTCTCTTTCTCTCTCTCTCTCTCTCTCTCTGTCTGTTGGGTCCTCTCTGTTGGATCCTTTCTCTCTCTCTCTCTCTGTCTGTTGGATCCTTTCTCTCTCTCTCTCTCTCTCTCTCTGTCTGTTGGATCCTTTCTCTCTCTCTCTCTGTCTGTTGGGTCCTCTCTGTTGGATCCTTTCTCTCTCTCTCTCTGTCTGTTGGATCCTTTCTCTCTCTCTCTCTGTCTGTTGGGTCCTCTCTGTTGGATCCTTTCTCTCTCTCTCTCTGTCTGTTGGATCATTTCTCTCTCTCTCTGTCTGTTGGATCCTTTCTCTCTCTCTCTCTCTCTCTCTCTCTCTCTCTGTCTGTTGGATGCTTTCTCTCTCTCTCTCTCTGTCTGTTGGATCCTTTCTCTCTCTCTGTCTGTTGGGTCCTCTCTGTTGGATCCTTTCTCTCTCTCTCTCTGTCTGTTGGATCTTCTCTGTTGGATCCTTTCTCTCTCTCTCTCTCTCTCTGTCTGTTGGATCTTCTCTGTTGGATCCTTTCTCTCTCTCTCTCTCTCTCTCTCTCTCTCTCTCTGTCTGTTGGATCCTTTCTCTATCTCTCTCTGTCTGTTGGCTCCTCTCTGTTGGATCCTTTCTCTCTCTCTTTGTCTGTTGGTTCCTTTCTCTCTCTCTCTCTGTCTGTTGGATCTTCTCTGTTGGATCCTTTCTCACTCTCTCTCTCTCTCTCGCTCTGTCTGTTGGATCCTTTCTCTCTCTCTCTCTGTCTGTTGTTGGGTCCTCTCTGTTGGATCCTTTCTCTCTCTCTCTCTCTCTCTGTCTGTTGGATCCTTTCTCTCTCTCTCTCTGTCTGTTGTTGGGTCCTCTCTGTTGGATCCTTTCTCTCTCTCTCTCTCTCTCTGTCTGTTGGATCCTTTCTCTCTCTCTCTCTCTGTCTGGTGGGTCCTCTCTGTTGGATCCTTTCTCTCTCTCTGTTGGATCTTCTCTGTTGGATCCTTTCTCTCTCTCTCTCTCTCTCTCTCTCTCTCTCCATCTGTTGGATCCTTTCTCTCTCTCTCTCTGTCTGTTGGGCCATCTCTGTTGGATCCTTTCTCTCTCTCTCTCTCCATCTGTTGGATCCTTTCTCTCTCTCTTTGTCTGTTGGATCCTTTCTCTCTCTCTCTGTCTGTTGGGTCATCTCTGTTGGATCCTTTCTCTCTCTCTTTGTCTGTTGGATCCTTTCTCTCTCTCTCTGTCTGTTGGGTCATCTCTGTTGGATCCTTTCTCTCTCTCTCCATCTGTTGGATCCTTTCTCTCTCTCTCTGTCTGTTGGGTCATCTCTGTTGGATCCTTTCTCTCTCTCTTTGTCTGTTGGATCCTTTCTCTCTCTCTCTCTCTCTGTCTGTTGGATCTTCTCTGTTGGATCCTTTCTCTCTCACTCTCTGTGTCTGTTGGATCCTTTCTCTCTCTCTCTCTCTCTCTCTCTGTCTGTTGGATCCTTTCTCTCTTTGTCTGTTGGATCCTTTCTCTCTCTCTCTCTGTCTGTTGGATCTTCTCTGTTGGATCCTTTCTCTCGCTCTCTCTGTCTGTTGGATCCTTTCTCTCTCTCTCTCTGTCTGTTGGATCCTTTCTCTCTCTCTCTCTGTCTGTTGGATCTTCTCTGTTGGATCCTTTCTCTCGCTCTCTCTGTCTGTTGGATCCTTTCTCTCGCTCTCTCTGTCTGTTGGATCCTTTCTCTCTCTCTCTCTGTCTGTTGGATCTTCTCTGTTGGATCCTTTCTCTCTCGCTTTGTCTGTTGGATCCTTTCTCTCTCGCTCTCTCTGTCTGTTGGATCCTTTCTCTCTCTCTGTCTGTTGGATCCTTTCTCTCTCTCTCTGTTGGATCCTTTCTCTCTCTCTCTCTCTGTCTGTTGGATCTTCTCTGTTGGATCCTTTCTCTCTCGCTTTGTCTGTTGGATCCTTTCTCTCTCGCTCTCTCTGTCTGTTGGATCCTTTCTCTCTCTCTGTCTGTTGGATCCTTTCTCTCTCTCTCTGTTGGATCCTTTCTCTCTCTCTCTCTCTGTTGGATCCTTTCTCTCTCTCTCTCTGTCTGTTGGATCGTTCTTGTTTCTTCTGACGGAGAGAACAACGGAAAGAGAGGAAGAGGAAAAAAGAGGAGTGGAACGATGTTGCCATGGCAACCGAGAGTACACATCCTGATCTGCCTGGAGGTGACAGGTGTGTGTGTGTGTGTGAGAGAGAGAGAGAGAGAGATAGACAGACAGAGAGAGTTGGCGCGTGTGTGTGTGTGTGTGCGTGTGTGTTTGTGCACGCCAGACAGCGCCAAGGCCATCATCTCATTGGCTACCGGGGTCCACAGCAGTGCATCGTGGGTCGCGGCTGCTTTAATATCATATCCAGCTGCTGCAGCTTGAGAAAGCCCCGCATCCCCCTTCCCCTTCTGTCTCCCTCTCTCTCTCTCTCCTTCTCCCTCTCTTGCCCTCTGTGTATCTCCCTCTGTCTCTCCTTCCCTCTCTCTGTCTCCCCCTCTCTCTTGGTGTCTCTCCCTCCCTCTCTCCTTCTCCCTCTGTCTCTCCCTCCTCCCTCTGGAGGATGGATCTATCCTTTCCTCTGTCTCTCTCTCAATGTCTCTCCCTCCCTCTCTCTCCTTCTGTCTCTCCCTCCCTCTCTCTCCTTCTGTCTCTCCCTCCCTCTCTCTGTGTCTCTGCATCCCCCTCCTTCTTTGTGTCTCTCCCGCTCACCCTCTGTCTCTCCCTCCCTCTCTCTCTGTCTCTCCTCCCCTCCCCTCTCTCTCCCTCCCCTCTCTCTCCTTCTTTGGGTCTCTCCCGCTCACCCTCTGTCTCTCCCTCCCTCTCTCTCTGTCTCTCCTCCCCTCCCCTCTCTCTCCCTCCCTCTCTCTCCTTCTCTCCCTCACTCTCGCGCTCCATCTGTCTGTCTGTCCAACCCAACACAGGAAGTGGTTTCCGAAAGAAACTCCCGCTGGATGTCATATGAGGGAGTCCCTAGCCCTGAGTGCGTATGTGTGTATCTGAGTGTGTGAGAGAAACAGTGTGACTATGCGTGTATGCGTGCAAGTGTGTGTGTGTGAGAGAGTGTGCGTGTGCATGCGTGTGTGTGTGTGTGTGTGCGTGTGCATGCGTGTGTGTGTGTGTGTGCGTGTGCATGCGTGTGTGTGTGTGCGTGTGTGGGTGAGAGAGAGAGTGTGTGTGTGCATGCGTGTGTGTGCGTGTGTGTGCTGTCATAAACACCTCACACACTCCCCAGGCTGTGGCTGAACCCTGTGACTCGTCCCTGTCGCCTTCAATCTGCAACGTACACGGCTGCTTTGGTCATTTAGCCTGATCAGTGGGTGTGTGTGTGTGTGTGTGTGTGTGTGTGTGTGTGTGTGTGTGTGTGTGTGTGTGTGTGTTTGTGTGTGTGTGTGTGTGTGTGTGTGTGTGTGTGTGTGTGGACTGTTTCTTGTCTTCCTTGGGGAGTGTAATAAGTAGTGACCCGGGGCAGAGTCGACAGAGTTTTGGTTGGTCGGTTTTATTCCTGAATTTTACATCATCACAGTCACGCCCTCTTCCACGTTCAGCATACAGACCGACCAAGGGATTTCACCCGCCATTCATTTTTCCATCCACATTTGGTAGAATGGTTATAAAATAGTTTTACTTGCTCAAATCAAGTCATTCATTTATCCTATAATAAGAATGCAAAGTCTCTGTGAGTGTGTGAGCTATGCCATTTTACATGCGATCGCATAAAGAGCACCCCTACGGGTGACTTAACGGAGCCGGATTTTTTAATTAGGTAATTAAGGCCGATTAATGGGCAAGCATGGCTAATTAGTGGCCAAAATGAGTCAACACAGGTTCAGCACCACGGAGAGCTCCAGAGTGGAGGAGCCATCCCTGAGCGGAGGTTATCAGTCAGGGAAGTGGACTATGAAAACCCTCTGGGGAGAGAGATGAGAGTCTGCAGGCCAGCTCTGTGAGCGAGGCCTGTGCAGATTAATGGCCGGACTTGCGATGCTGCGCAATGGCTGCACATCTCGATACACTGCACGAGTCTGCACATCTCGATACACTGCACGGGTCTGCGCAGCCAGATACACTGCACGGGTCTGCGCAGCCAGATACACTGCACGGGTCTGCGCAGCCCGTTACACTGCACGGGTCTGTGCAGCCAGATACACTGCACGGGTCTGCGCAGCCCGTTACACTGCACGGGTCTGTGCAGCCAGATACACTGCACGAGTCTGCACATCTCGATACACTGCACGGGTCTGCGCAGCCAGATACACTGCACGGGTCTGCGCAGCCAGATACACTGCACGGGTCTGCGCAGCCCGTTACACTGCACGGGTCTGTGCAGCCAGATACACTGCACGGGTCTGCGCAGCCCGTTACACTGCATGGGTCTGTGCAGCCAGATACACTGCACGAGTCTGCACATCTCGATACACTGCACGGGTCTGTGCAGCCAGATACACTGCACGGGTCTGGGCAGCCCGTTACACTGCACGGGTCTGTGCAGCCTGATACACTGCACGGGTCTGCGCAGCCCGTTACACTGCACGGGTCTGTGCAGCCTGATACACTGCACGGGTCTGCACAGCCCGATACACTGCACGAGTCTGCACATCTCGATACACTACACGGGTCTGCGCAGCCAGATACACTGCACAGGTCTGCGCAGCCCATTACACTGCACGGGTCTGTGCAGCCTGATACACTGCAAGGGTCTGTGCAGCCCGATACACTGCACGGGTCTGTGCAGCCCGATACACTGCAAGGGTCTGTGCAGCCCGATACACTGCAAGGGTCTGTGCAGCCCAATACACTGCACGGGTCTGCGCAGCCCGATACACTGCACGGGTCTGCGCAGCCGGATACACTGCACGGGTCTGCACAGCCCGTTACACTGCACGGGTCTGTGCAGCCTGATACACTGCACGGGTGTTCTGCTAGTATTTAGAATCAGCAGAAACCAGAGAACATTTCACTCGGACAAAAAAAAATCAGTCTGCCGAGGTGCTGCAGGGGGGTCTGCCAATTTTTGTCCCGGAAGTGATGTCCCTCAATTGGAAGTGATGTCACTTGTGCATTGTGACATCACTGATGATGTTATAGGCATTGTGACATCATCAGTGATGTCATAAGAGCAGGTGATGTCATCAGTGATGCGAAGTTGTGACATCAAGCCGCTGTTTCTCTATCAACCAAGGGGTCCTTGGGCTGAAAAAGGTTGAAGACCCCTATCAGTTTTGGTTACACTTTACAGTGTAAAGTGGAACAAAACCTGATATCTCTCTCTCTCTCTCTCTCTCAAGCGTTCTCAGAACTTCTCACTAATGGCATTACTTTACCAAAACTCATCTCCCTTTTAACATTTTTCATAACTTCTCCAGACCGACAAAATACTATTTTAAAATTCCATGACTTCTCCGGGTTTTCCAAAAGTGTGGGAACCCCCCCCCCCCCCCCCCTCCTCTAACCTGTTATAACTGCATCTGTGTTGAGCATCAGGCTGGACAAAAACCCTTTCCTTCACACACACACACACACACACACGCGCGCGCACCCGCGCGCACGCGCACACACACACACACACACACACACGCACACACACACCAGATGTCGGGGAATAAGGGACATTTAAAGACCTGGTGAGTTACGTACATCCGAATTTCTCTCTCTCTCACACACACACACACACACACACACACACACACACACACACACACACACACACACACACACACACACACACACACACACTGAGTTCAACTCGGAGGCAGCCAGCAGCCGGTCGGGCGAGCATACTGAGAACAGAGAGAGAGGGAGGGAGAGAGACACACACAGAGACAGAGAGGGAGGGGGGGGGGGGGGGGGGGGGGTGAGAGGGAGAGACCACCCTAAGATATATGAAGAGTTTAGTTTCTAAAATGAGATCTCCACCGTTTTAGTTAGTCAATTAGCAGAAAGATGGTGCTTTTTAAAGAAGGCTTCAATCCCCAGCTGCACAGGAAGTGACGCCAAATAGATACATCAATAGAGAGCCAAAGTCCCGCCCCTTCTGGTCGGGCCCTAAACGAACCAGTGTCTGAAAAAATATGAATGGTGGTGAATGAATGGCGAGAGACAATCGTTTTTTTGATCTCGTTTGAATTGTGCCATGAGGTACACATGATGTTTGTCCATTTAAAAGATAATTTTGCAAGTCAAGAAAGTGGCAGTTTGTGTTAAAACTGTTGCAAGTGGAAAGTTTCTCTGAGCTCAATGAAAAGGCCATTTTCAACTAGCACGATTCATGGCCTCACAAATATTGGAGCCAATCCCTATAGTACTCAGCAGTTAAAGCCCTTGTTTGTATGCTGTGATTGGCTATAGATCACCCTAGTCTCGCTTGCCAGACTCTCTCCGTCCGCGCTGGAGGAGAGAGTCTGGCTGCTGTTACTTTACAACCATCCACCGAAAGTACCAAGCAGGCCTGCTTTATTGCACAATCCAAATCGTCAAAACTTGCCATTGTCAGCGTGTAGCAACGAGCTATCGTTGTTGTTGTTGTTGTTGTTTCACAGCGGCGGAGGCATTTGAGATCGACAGATTCGACACGCAGGGAGCGGAAAGGAAATCCATAAATGGTCGCAGCCGGTCGGAGCCAATGGCAGAGCTTGCATGCTAGGGAGCGGAAAAGGATTTTCTTCGGCTTGCCGACTGAAATAGTCGACCAATGGCAGAGCTTATACCAGCAGCCTGCTTCCAGCCAGGCAGTCAGACTAAGATCACCCTGATTGTGTATTCAAAGTAGAGTATTGTATACTTAAGCAATATAGCATGAGAGCCAGTGTGTTGTGGCAAATATATCCCGCTGATCAGCTGTTATCCCACGAGGCCGCAGGGATAACAGTGGGATAGCAGCATTCTCCAAGTATGATAATATAATAATAATAATAATACTATAAGTCCGACTGCATTCTCCAAGTATGATAATATAATAATAATAATAATACTATAAGTCCGACTGGCATAGCATTCTGGTAGAGTCAGTTGAAACACTACTGGAAGGCGGGACCGCAAGAACATGCGGGTGATTTGATTGGATCGTTCTGGAGACTGAAGTTGACATTGGCCAATCCTGGCGCTTGCTGAGAAGCTGAGAGCTTTCTGGAAAGCCCGACACGCAGCTCGAGCGCAGCGCTGCATTCTCAGCGCTTGCTGAGAAGCTGAGAGCTTTCTGCAAAGCCCGACACCAACTAACGTTACGGGGTTAAATGCGGGGTTAAATGCGGGGTTAACAGCCTTTTTTTTGCAAAGAAGACATTAGCCCGCGTCTATTCTTGTACAAAACATAATTTTCTGCGAAGTATTAGTAAAGTTATAAGCGAAGATCGATTCACAAGGATCTGACAGCTGTCTCCGCCATTTGTTTTTTCTACATTGTCATTTGAGGTAACCAAAGCCTTTTAGTAAGAGAGTTGCCATGGCAACTCATAACCCATGGCCATGGGTTATTGGAGTGGGTTACGGGATTTATACAATGGCTGTGAACCAATCAGATTGCTTGATTTGAGAGAGCCATTTTATAAAGTACTGTATACATCTTAAAACATGACTTTATATTCCTAGCTTTCAAAGCCCACTATATTTACTTGGCCACTCTTAACACATTGAGTGCCACAGCGCTTCAGTAAAATTGTCTGGAGCCTGTGCCAGATTCACTTCCATTCAGTTGAAAACAGCTATAGAATTTTTTCTATTATGGCTATATTAACGGGGCTGGACTTTAATGAAACATTGAACACTCCTGCTTCTTCCAAAGAAGAAATTTTGTTTCTAGACAGTTCCATTATGAAATGACAGCCTCTCAAAAAAGTGCACTTTCAAGGGTTTTCTGTCGTTTTTTTTTAACTTTCCAAGATATAGTCCCTTTTATGAATACCTTTTGCACTCTAATTTCGAGCACATTCACTGACTCTGGCTGGTGTTTTCTGATGTGGTGGCGTGTGGTGTGGTTTCTGTGCAGCCTGTGTGCCACACACCCCTCTCCCCCCCCCCCCCCCCCTCTCCACCTCTGAGCTGCGGGCTCCTCCCACACGCACAGAGTTTGTTTTCTCGACTCCGTTTTTGCCCCGGACAGATCCCAGCGCCCATCAAGGAAATGATGCGCGCTGGCAAACGCGACTGAACGAAAAGGCTTGGCCGTTCGGCTTCGGATGCTGGCTTTCTAGGAAATCGTGTGGAGATAGATAGAAGCATAAGAGCTCAGTTGTGAGCGCGGATGCAGCCGAGCCCACTCTCCGCTGTAGACAGAGCAATATATACGGCTCTGGCAGAAAGCATGCATCGGTTTCCACTTTGATCACGGCTTTCTCCGCTGTCTCCTGTACAAAGTAAAGGATCTGAGGTGGGTGGAGCAGCTCCTGTGACGATGTTTAAGGTGGCGCCGTGTGATCCCTTGAAGGGATTCATGCTCACTGGCTAGGTACGACCTTAAACAGCAGAATTATGGAATAATATGAATTATGATTTTAGGACGTCCACAGACGTCCTTGGCACTCCTCGTTACTTTTTTTTAGGACGTCCACAGACGTCCTTGGCACTCAATGTGTTAATAATATCCAATGCGGGCAGGAGGCGCCGGAGTGGCGGGGAAAGGGAAACGCTGTGGTTTCGGAGCTAAGATGCTAATGTTAACTGTTAGCAGGAGGCTAGCTGCGTACAGCGAAACAAATCACAACAAATCAGCACAGAGTTCTGCAGGGTTGCCAACTCACACGTTTCTGGCATGTGACACGTTCACACACTCTTTCACCTTCAATCTGACGCGCTCACTCAAACACTCTCCAACAAACAGATGTTTGATTGCTGTGCCATAGACCTTATTCACAGCGCGGCCATCTTGGGATGACGTCACCCGCTGGTTGGGAACGCAACGAGACTCTCATCCAAACCCCTGTCTGAACATGGGAGCAGTAGACCAAAAGTTTGAGTTCTGTCACACCAATTTCGTTTGATCACATCGATAAATGGGCAGATGAATGTGTACAGGATATTTAAAAAAAGGAAAGGGCTACAGCAACTGGATCGAGTTTTATAATGACGATATTCAAGGAAGCGCAGCCGATGGTCTAAATTGTAAACTGCCGTACACCCTCGCACCACTGAGCACCGAACCGATGCATCTGGCGCTGTGGAGCAGTTGAACCCGAAATGACACAGCCGAAGAAGTCAAGTCAAGTCAAGTCAAGTTTATTTGTATAGCACATTTCATACACAGAGGCAATTCAAAGTGCTTCACATAAAATGGTTGACAGGAAAATAAAAGAAAAGAAGAGAATAAAATGGACATTTAAAAGCATCACAACAAAACTTTAAAAAAGAGTATAAAAAGTGCATTAACTCATTGAGTGCCATGGACGTCCTTCGACGTCCAATTAAATAGTGACGTAGAGTGCCACGGACGTCCTTCGACGTCCAATGCGTTTTTTGACGGTGGGACGTCGATCAAAGCCTTCCGCAGCTCCTGTACAACTATAGTAGCTATTGGAGGTCTATAACCTATTTTACAGAACCCTTAGGTGGCGACAGTGCTCTCCAGATTACAGAAATGTCAGGAATACACAGCCTGAAATAGCCTTGATCAAAGAGAACCCGCTCATGCTGCAGTCCAGAGCCATGTAGATTGTTCTGGCTGCAACTGACGGTGCGTGCGAACACAGTCAATCCGCGCACACAACTGAGTCCTTCTGCCTCTGTCTGTCTGTCAGCATAGTTTCTCCACATGATTAGCCGCTAGAAAAGCAGCAGCGCGACACTGAAAAGCCAAACCTTTCACTGCAGTCCGCGTGTGGCTTCTCCATGTTGCGCTGCCTGGGAGGCGGCGCACCAAAAGCATTCCGAAAATAGACGCTTGGTGCGAGGCTGTGTGTTACTAGTGTGGGGAGGAGTTTTCAGCTGAGGGGGGGGAGGGGGGGTGGGGCACGCAGGGCAGGACACAACTACACCACATCACTACATCAGAAAATATTATCTAGAGTCAGTGAATGTGCTTGAAATGCTGCATTTCACAAAAGGCTGAATATCTCAGCTTATAATTTGAAATGCCTGAAAACGCTGAAAACAACCTATCTTCTCCGGCTCATAACTAAAGAACGGAAAATGGTATCAATAAACTTTTTTTTGCTGATGATACAATAGAGTCTCCTTGTTCTTTTTGCGTGTTCGGTGTTTACATAGTAATATCACACAATATTCTGTGGGCCTCGAGAAATCACTGAAAACGCTCTGAAAACTCTGGCACTGGGAGCGTCCGTTCTCCAAAAGTGGCTGGCACTCAATGAGTTAAGCAACAGGCGCAGCAGTTGCAGAAAGAGCTAAAAACTTATAGAGGACTCATTGGGTTTGCATAGTAGCTGTCAGCAATTAAAAGCGACGGTAAACATAAAAGTCTTTAGTCTATTTTTAAAAGTAAGTAAGGTTGGGGCAGATCTGAGGTCTTCAGGCAATTTGTTCCAGCTAGCAGAAGCATAGTGGGTAAATGCAGCCTTCCCATGATTTGATTTGATCCTAGGGACAGTTAATAAGCTGGACCCTGTTGACCTAAGAGTTCTAGACGGTTCGTAGCGTGGGAGCAATTCAGCTATGTATTTTGGGCCTAGGCCATTAAGTGATTTATAGACTAATAACAGTATTTTAAAATCTATTCTATGACACACTGGCAACCAGTGTAAGGACTTAAGAACTGGAGTGATATGATCAGCTTTCTTAGTCATCGTTAGAACTCTAGCAGCAGCATTCTGAATGAGTTGAAGTTGCCTAAGTTCTTTTTTGGAGAGACCAGAAAAAAGGCTATTGCAATAGTCTAACGTAACCTACTATAAATGAAGGCGTGAATTAGTTTTTCTAGATCCTGTCTGGACATGTATCCCCTAATTCTTGCTATATTTTTAAGATGATAAAAAGCTGATTTTCTAATTGACTTAATGTGGGAGTTAAAGTTGAGATCGGAATCAATAATAACGCCAAGATTTTTGAGTTGATCCTTAGGCTTCAGGGATCGAGACTCAAGGCGTGCAGTGATTTTAAGCCTTTGTTCTTTGGGGCCAAAGGCAATCACCTCTGTTTTGTCTTTGTTTAGCTGTAGGAAATTCTGGCACATCCAGTTATTTATTTGATCAATGCACTGGCACAATGATTCTATGGGGGCATAGTCAGCTGAGGAAAGAGTTATATACAACTGAGTGTCGTCTGCATAGTTATGATAGGCTACGAAGAAGGCTGTGTTTGAGCTTAAACGTAGCCACTGGCATGTGAATACATGTGAAACTACGCAATATTTGGGAATACCATGGCATCAAAATCTTGAATAACAATATTGTGTCGGAGGTGGCACCTCTGACAACTTTAGTAGCGTTAACATTGACGCTAGCGTTAGCACCTTCGCTAGCTAGGTTAGCATGACAGTGGTGAGCTCAAACACAGCCTTCTTTGACTGTGTCATTTCGGGTTCAACTGATCAGATGGCTCGGTGGCAAGTGCCCATGTTGGTCGTCATTTCCCTGTTCGCTTTTTTTCATACAAAGTGGCTGCTGCCTTCACATCAGCCCCTCTGAGAGAAGAGCCACAGAGCTGCTGCTGCCTTCACATCAGCCCCTCTGAGAGAAGAGCCACAGAGCTGCTGCCTTCACATCAGCCCTCTGAGAGAAGAGCCACAGAGCTGCTGCTGCCTTCACATCAGCCCCTCTGAGAGAAGAGCCACAGAGCTGCTGCCTTCACATGAGCCCTCTGAGAGAAGAGCCACAGAGCTGCTGCCTTCACATCAGCCCCTCTGAGAGAAGAGCCACAGAGCTGCTGCCTTCACATCAGCCCTCTGAGAGATGAACCACAGAGCTGCTGTTGCCTTCACATCAGCCCTCTGAGAGATGAGCCACAGAGCTGCTGCTGCCTTCACATCAGCTCCTCTGAGAGATGAACCACAGAGCTGCTGCCTTCACATCAGCCCCTCTGAGAGAAGAGCCACAGAGCTGCTGCTGCTGCCTTCACATCAGCTCCTCTGAGAGATGAGCCACAGAGCTGCTGCTGCTGCCTTCACATCAGCTCCTCTGAGAGAAGAGCCACAGAGCTGCTGCTGCTGCCTTCACATCAGCTCCTCTGAGAGAAGAGCCACAGAGCTGCTGCTGCCTTCACATCAGCTCCTCTGAGAGATGAGCCACAGAGCTGCTGCCTTCACATCAGCCCCTCTGAGAGATGAGCCACAGAGCTGCTGCCTTCACATCAGCTCCTCTGAGAGATGAACCACAGAGCTGCTGCTGCCTTCACATCAGCTCCTCTGAGAGAAGAGCCACAGAGCTGCTGCCTTCACATCAGCCCTCTGAGAGATGAACCACAGAGCTGCTGCCTTCACATCAGCTCCTCTGAGAGATGAGCCACAGAGCTGCTGCCTTCACATCAGCTCCTCTGAGAGATGAACCACAGAGCTGCTGCTGCCTTCACATTAGCTCCTCTGAGAGATGAGCCACAGAGCTGCTGCTGCCTTCACATCAGCCCCTCTGAGAGATGAACCACAGAGCTGCTGCCTTCACATCAGCTCCTCTGAGAGATGAGCCACAGAGCTGCTGCCTTCACATCAGCTCCTCTGAGAGATGAACCACAGAGCTGCTGCTGCCTTCACATTAGCTCCTCTGAGAGATGAGCCACAGAGCTGCTGCTGCCTTCACATCAGCCCCTCTGAGAGATGAGCCACAGAGCTGCTGCCTTCACATCAGCTCCTCTGAGAGATGAGCCACAGAGCTGCTGCTGCCTTCACATTAGCTCCTCTGAGAGATGAGCCACAGAGCTGCTGCTGCCTTCACATCAGCTCCTCTGAGAGATGAGCCACAGAGCTGCTGCTGCCTTCACATCAGCCCTCTGAGAGATGAGCCACAGAGCTGCTGCTGCCTTCACATCAGCTCCTC
>NC_139624.1:14298907-14318907 GCF_964638095.1 Poromitra crassiceps
ATGGAAGACTGTCATTTTTGCTCCAAAAATTACTTTTACATTAAAACCTGACCACGCCCCTTTAGGTGACGTGGTGCCCCCCTGGGCTGACTGGGCCTCCCACCTCGCCCCCGTGACTACGTCACGGCCAGTCACCCCAGGGGCCGCCACTCTTCGCTTCTTCCAGCCAGCAGGAGGACGTCGTTTTCTTAAGCTCCGCAGTTAGCTCTAAAGTCAGTGCTCTTCATAGCTTGGACAAATAGACTCGCTTCGGTTCATTTGCCCACCTTCGAGAGGTTCGCGTGGACGAGATAAATCAGGATTCGGGGACCCGTTCCTGTTCTCTTCACCAGCGGCATCGGATCAAGTCATCCAAGCTAAGAGTATCTTCTTGCTAACTGTTGTTTTATAATACTGCCGCTGCGCAGTGCTTGTATCACTGTCGCCGTACAGTGCATGTATTGACGTTTCCCCGGCTGGGTTAACGTTTGTTTGGCTCGAGCGCAAGACTCAGGTCTGCACTCATAACTTTTAGCTAGGTTGCACACGTGCAGAATAGCTTGTACCGTTAAGCACTAGAACAACAGGCTATTTAGCACAGTTGTCACAGTTAGCTAGCTTGCATCCGTGCTTGTGCTGCTGTTGCTAGGTACTGTAGGCGCCAGCTACTAGCTTTAGCGCGCGCACGTTTCTCCGGCTGGAGTAACGTTAAATAGATAGCTAGCTAGTCGTCTCGTGCAGCTAGCAGCTAGCTTAGCACTCCAGCATCTTTACCGTTGCAAGCGACTGTAAACAGTCAGCTTACACGTTAAACTCCCGCTAATTCTTGTACAGTCGGCGGATCTTGTTGGCGGGTTAGCTCCGCTCTCTCGCACAATGAACCGGGCGGCTGACATGAGACAGAGGGAGACAGCCAAGAGCTGTGTTAGCTGTGAGGCTACTTTGGCGATCCAGGACCGCCACAGCCAGTGTGTGTTTTGCCTCGGGCACAACCATGCTAGCGACGCCCTGTTGAAGCCAGACTTCTGCCGGGCATGCGAGGGCTTTACCTTGGCCGTTTTACGGGAGAGAGCTATGCTCTTTGTCCAGGTGGGCCCGCGGCTTAGCCACGCACCTCCCGAGGGAGGCGCGTGCGGTGGGTCTGACCGCTCGGAGGAAGAGGAGTTACCTGAAGAGCAGGGCTCCCCGGTCCTACCCGAACGGCAGAGTTTGAACTGGGGGGACGAGCCCATCGACCCTGTGTTAGAACAGGGGGGGTTTTTCCCCTATGACCCCATCATTCCCCCCCAGAACGCCCCCCAAGAGGAGTTGTCTGGCGGGGAGGATTGGGACCGCGCGACCGCGACCACCTCTCTGTTAGGGACCCGTTCGGAGGCTAGCCTCAACGAGCCCTATCAGAAGCAGTTTCTGGGGGTAATGTCCAGGGCTGCAGCTAAGCTTGGCATCGCTCGGGCCGAAACACCTCCGCCCCTCGAATCAGTGCTGCGGGGTTGCTACTACCAGCCGCTCCAGGCACCACAGGCACCTCGCCCGAAGCCCCGGCTGCCGGTCTGTATAGACGTGGTTCGCGCGGTGCAGTCAGGATGGGAAAGGCCTCAGGAGGCCAAGCCGCTCTGCGCGGGCATGGCTCCGTGGTCGGCCTTAGAGGGGGCGGATAAACTCGCGTTAACCGCGATGCCTCCTATCGAGGACATGGTGGCCAGACACCTGGCCCCTAACTCCGCGAGGCCTGCTTTGCCCTCTAAAGCGTGCCAACTTACAGCCAAGTTGGCCGAAAAGGCGTACTTGGCGGCGGGGCAGTCCGCCGCCATGACCAACAACCTGGCCATTCTGCAGGGCTACCAGGCGGTGCTCCTGCGGGACATGCAAGGTGACCCTGCCCCCGAGCTGTTTACAGAGCTCAGGATGGCCACGGACTACGCCATGCGTATGGTGGACTGCCTGGCGCAGAACAGTGGGAAGGTCATGGCCTTCTCTGTTCTCACCCACCGCCACCTGTGGCTAAATCTTACCCAGCTCCCTGAGCAGGATAAGAGGAGGCTACTGGGGGCTCAGATCTCCCCGGGGGGCCTGTTCGGCTCCTCCGTGGAAGACTTGGCCCAGCGGTTGGAGACAACTAAGAGGGACTCGGCGGCGGTCCGCTCCTTCATGCCCAAGCGGGCGAAGGGGGAGGACCGCCGGTTCCAGGTCCAAGCGCGCGCGCAGAGTCGTCCTCCGGGGCCTCCGCCGCCGCGGACCGCACCGCGTCAGCGGGTACAAGTCTCACCGGCTAGGGCGCCCCCAGTGGATGCGCCCCACCCAGCCGCGGTGGGCCCATATTTCGTCCCACGGCAGGCCAGGGTACGCGGCCCCCGCCCCCCAAAACGAGGAGGTGCGCGGGGAGCGGGTAACCAGTCCCGTACTTAGTCACCTCCCTGGGGAAGGGGGGGGGCTATGAGCCCACCGTCGTTGGAGCTCAGCGCTCAACTTCGGTCTGGGACTCAGCAGGGGGAAACCCAACCCAGCTCGCCAGGGCTTGGCTTCAGGGCCAGCCTTCGGCTTGTAGCTTTAGGGACAAGCCCACCGTCCTCGGTGCCCAGCGCCCGAGCCCGGTCGGGAGCTCTCCTTGGATCGCTTATCCGCCGTCAGGAGGCCCCCGGGACAAGCCCACCATCGATGGTGCCATGGGCCCATCGTTGGTCGGGAGCTCTCCTGGGGACCGCGCGAGCGGATGAGCCCGCATCCCGCTGTCAAAAGAGAGGCTTGCCTCCTTACGCCCCCCAGCCGGCGAAAGCCGCACGGCTGGGGGGTTTCGCCGGTTCAACACGCTCACAGGGCACGTCAGTAGGCGGAGCCCGCGTAAGAAACCGGCAGGGGGGCTTAGCCTCGTTTGTCCCGCCCCCCCCTTTTTCTTCCCCAACCAAAGCACCGGGTCCCCCGGTGCCCAACAATATACTAAACAGACCATCGTTGCCCGACAGGCTCGAGGCCTGGGAGCGTCTGTGTTCCCCGTCCCCGTGGCTGCGGCGCACCCTTCGGAAGGGTTACGCCATGCAGTTTGCCAGGGCCCCACCCAGGTTCGACGGGACCCACGATACGGTCGTGGAGGGGGAGTTTATAAACATACTCCACAAGGAGGTCTTGTCGCTCCTCGCCAAGGGGGCGATCCGCTCGGTCCCCAAGGCAGAGGTACGCTCGGGGTTCTACCACAGGTACTTCGTCGTGCCCAAAAAGGACGGCTCCATGCGTCCAATTCTGGACCTCCGGCGCCTCAACAAGACGCTGAGGAAGCTCCCGTTCCGAATGCTCTCTTTTCCCCACCTCTTCAACGCGTTGAGACAGGGGGATTTCTTTACTTCCGTGGACCTGAAAGATGCGTTCTTACATGTCCACGTGGTCAAGAGACACAGGAAATACCTGAGGTTCTCCTTCCTAGGGAAGGCTTACGAGTTCTGTGTCTTGCCTTTCGGCATGTCATTGAGCCCGCGAACCTTCACGGCTTTCGTGGAGACGGCCTTGGCTCCCCTCCGCGCGAGAGGGGTTCGCATCTTCCTTTACCTCGACGACGCTCTTATTGTGGCCGGCTCGAGGATCGAGGCCATGAAACATACCAAGGTGGTGACCGATCACCTGCAAACCTTAGGGTTTATGGTGAATTGGAAAAAGAGCTGCCTCGCCCCAGAACAGACGGCGATCTTCCTGGGGCTCGAGTTGAACTCCCGGGCTATGCGAGCCCGCCTTTCGCGGGAGCGACAGGCGCGCACGGTGCGGACAGCGAGGACATTAAGTCGATGCTCCTCGGTGTCAGTGCTTCAGTGCGCAGTTATGTTGGGCCTGATGGCCTCGGCGCTGCATGTGCTCCCCCTGGGGAGGCTACACATGCGTCCGTTCCAGATCTGGTTCCTTGCGTTGCGCTTGGATCCAGCCAGGGACCGTCATCGCAGGGTGCCTATGACAGGTCAGGCCCGCCTGGCTTTGGCCATGTGGGCAGACCCCCGTTACCTATCGAGGGGCACTCGATTGGGCCCGGTCCCGCTCAGGCTAGTGATTCGCACCGACGCCTCCCTCTGGGGTTGGGGTGCGGTGTGCGGGTTTCTGTCGGCGAACGGCCGGTGGGAAGCCCAGGAGCATCGCCACATAAACGTCTTGGAGCTGGAGGCGATCCGCCTCGCTCTGCTTCATTTCCAGCGAGTCATACATGGACGCCATGTGCTGATTCGCTCGGACAATATGGCGGCGATCGCCCACCTGAACAAACAGGGCGGTGTGCGGTCGAAGGCTTTGAACCGGTTAGCGGCGGAGATTCACCTGTGGGCGTATCCCCGTCTCCTGTCAGTGTCGGCGGTCTATCTGCCGGGACGGCTGAATTACGGCGCCGACCTGCTGTCTCGAGGCTACCCCCGTCACACGGAGTGGTGCCTCCACCCTCAGGTGGTGGAACAGATTTGGGCCAGGTTCGGTCGTGCCCGCGTCGATCTGTTCGCATCGCGGCGCGCGACGCACTGCCCATTGTGGTTCTCAATCCAGGAGGACAGCCCCCCGTTGGGACACGACGCGTTGGCGAACGCGTGGCCACGGGAGGGGCTCTATGCGTTTCCACCGATCCCCCTGATCCGTCAGGTGTTGGACAGGGTGAGGGAACAGCGTCTCCGGCTCGTTCTAGTGGCCCCGTTCTGGCCCAGGCAGACGTGGTTTGCGGACCTGGTCTCCCTGGCGCAGGGCCCGCCGTGGGCATTGCCGGTGCGGGCCGATCTCCTGTCCCAGGCGGAGGGGGAGGTGTTCCACCCCTCCCCAGGCAGGTGGAAGCTAGCAGTCTGGCTCCTGAACGGGACCAGTTGCTAGCACAGGGCTTGCCTGACAATGTGGTGCGCACTATTCAGAGTGCTAGGGCCGCTTCGACCCGCACCCAGTATGCGTACAAGTGGCGGGTTTTTTCGCGATGGTGCACAAGTAAGGGTGTGGATCCAGTGAACTGCAGCGTGCGTCCAGTTCTCTGTTTCCTTCAAAGCTTGCTTGACGCGGGGCAGTCCCCGCAGTCGCTTAAGGTGTACGTAGCCGCGATTTCGGCTTGCCACATGGGGATTGAAGGGACCCCCGTGGGGGTGTGCCCTTTGGTCTCGCGCTTCATGAAGGGGGCGCGTAAACTGCGCCCGCCGGTGCGGTGCGTTTTTCCCAAATGGGACCTGGTTACGGTGCTGGACGGGCTAACGGGTCATCCGTTTGAGCCCTTGGACTCCGCCGATTTAAAGGTTCTGTCCTTAAAGACTGCGCTGCTGCTGGCCTTATCGTCAGGGAAGAGAGTCAGTGACCTGATTGCCCTCTCGGTACAGCAGGCCTGTATGGTTTTTGGGGACGATGGGCGCAGGGTTACGTTGCGACCTAACCCGGCGTACCAGCCCAAGAATATTAAGGCCAGCTATAGGTCTATGGTAATAGACTTATCGGCATTCTGTCCCCCGCCGTTCAGTTCGGGTGAGGAGAGACGTTTGCACATGCTGTGCCCCGTAAGGGCGCTCTCGGCCTATGTGGCTAGGACGCGCGCTTTACGCATTACAGATCAGCTGTTGGTTTGCTTTGGGCAAAGGGCCCAGGGCGGACCCCTTTCCAAGGATCGCTTATCACACTGGATAGTGGAGGCGATCGCGTTGGCATACTCTGCCGTGGGCAAGGTTCCCCCGGAGGGTATCAAGGCGCATTCTACGCGAGGTGTTGCGACATCCTCTGCGTTGTTGCGTGGTGTGTCGGTGAAGGACATGTGTGCCGCGGCCTCATGGTCCTCTCATCACACTTTCGTCAGGTACTACAGTCTCGACGTGTCCGGTTCGCAGTTTGCGCACGCGGTGCTGTCGGTGGCAAGAAAGTAGTATCGTTGCCACTCTAATATGTCGGACGGTTAGGCATAAATATGGCCGTGGTTCACCGGTGCCTTTCGGGTCGCCCTGTGGGGTGCTCCCGGCAGCAAGGTCGGTTGAATGGAGGCACTAGTGAGAGCTTGAGTTCGAAACGAAGTAAAACGTTAGGGTTGTGCTACAACCCAGGTTTTACGAGTGAGAACGAGAGCTCTCACTACCCAGCCTTGCTGCGTCGATGCGTCTCTGGGTGCGTCGGATCTCAGCTGGCTGGAAGAAATGAGTGGCGGCCCCTGGGGTGACTGGCCGTGACGTAGTCACGGGGGCGAGGTGGGAGGCCCAGTCAGCCCAGGGGGGCACCACGTCACCTAAAGGGGCGTGGTCAGGTTTTAATGTAAAAGTAATTTTTGGAGCAAAAATGACAGTCTTCCATAATGCTGCGTACGCAGCGAAGTAGGCACTAGTGAGAGCTCTCGTCCTCACTCGTAAAACCTGGGTTGTAGCACAACCCTAACGTTTTCAGTGACCTAAAAGGTTCTGTTTTCAGTGACCTAAAAGGCTCTGTTTTCAGTGACCTAAAACGCTCTGTTTTCAGTGACCTAAAAGGTTCTGTTTTCAGTGACCTAAAAGGCTCTGTTTTCAGTGACCTAAAAGGCTCTGTTTTCAGTGACCTAAAAGGCTCTGTTTTCAGTGACCTAAAAGGCTCTGTTTTCAGTGACCTAAAACGCTCTGTTTTCAGTGACCTAAAAGGCTGTGCTCGTGTGACAGGAGGGTGCCATGCCATTGTTCCAACCGTGGATGCCATTGTTCTGACGGCCATTATTTTGAAAGCCCAATAGTCTGAAAACAGCCACAACCGTGCCGACAGCCTTGACTGTAAGCTTGGTCTAACCCTAACCTCAGTGTACTTGCCAACCCTAGCGATTTTCCCCGGAGACTCTTGATTTTCATGGCCCTCTCCGGGTTTCCTCCCAGGGTCACAATTTTTCCCTATTTCTTCCAATTTATGAGAAATGTTCAAGTCAAGTCAAGTCAAAGTTGATTTACATATAGCACATTTACACAACCACGGTTAACCAAAGTGGGGAACAGCCAATCACAAATATCAAATAGACACAAACAGTTGGTAAGAATAGGAATACACATAATAGGCACAATAAAAGTAAGGTCAAGGGTGACAAGCTAATGAGAACGGATAAAAATTCCAGGGGTCTGCGCAGTTCTTACTGTATATGGATAGATCGGTTATTCCAAAGTTAGGGGCAGCCACCGCAAAGGCTCAGTCCCCTCTGTTTTTGAGCCTAGATCTCGTAACATCCAAGATCATCTGGTTAGTTGACCTCAGAGCTCTGGCTGGAGTACGATGGTGCAGGAAATCAGCAAGACAGGAAGGTGCCAGCACATTTAACTCATTGAGTGCCAGCCACTTTTGGAGAACGGACGCTCCCAGTGCCAGAGTTTCAGAGCTTTTTTCAGTGATTTCTCGAGGCCCACAGAATATTGTGTGATATTACTATGTAAACAATGAACACGCAAAAAGAACGATGAGACTCTTTTCTATCATCAGCAAAAACAGGTTTATTGATATCATTTTCCGTTCTTTAGTTATCAGCCGGAGAAGATAGCTTGATTTAACAAAAAAGAGCCGTTTTTTTCTAGAAGCTGAGATAATGGCCCTTTTGTGAAATTAAACATTTCAAACACATCACTGACTCTGAAGCTAATTTTCTGATGTAGTCACACCTCAAAAATAATTTCCTTCAATAAAACAGTGAAGGCCAGGGAATTTTGTTTGGCAGAATAATATTTTTAGCTGCAACCAGCAGCGCTGGCCCCTGCGTGCGCTGCTGGTTGCAGCTTCTTGCTGGTCTTGATTTGCTGCTGGTGGGCATCGGATATTCTGGCTTGCGTTTGCCAACCCTGTCCTGCTGCCTGGGTCTGTCTGGGTGTTGTGTGCTGCTCTGCGTGCCCCCCCCCCTCCCACCCCTCAACTGCACACTCCTCCGTATGGGAGGTGGCTCTCTGCTGAGTTTGCTGTGCACTGTGAAGGGTGCGCGACATCCAGCTTTTTTACAGCGTTCCGCGTGTGTTTGTCACCGGCTCCTATGCTTCCAGTTGAGAATAATAACTCCACGGCTGATCATGCGAATGGGCTGTCGCAGCGGACATGGAGGAGCTCAATTGTGGGAGCAGATTGGCTGCTGCAGGCACATCTAACGTTAAAACGCTTCATGCATATCGATGCATACGGATGCGATGCGATTTCCGTTTCCCCAACGACTTATTCTCTGTTTTTCTCTGCCTTTCTGTTAACCTGGAGAGC
Organism: Poromitra crassiceps; assembly: GCF_964638095.1. Classification (NCBI taxonomy): domain Eukaryota; kingdom Metazoa; phylum Chordata; class Actinopteri; order Beryciformes; family Melamphaidae; genus Poromitra; species Poromitra crassiceps. The sequence goes on from NC_139624.1 coordinate 14,307,038, forward strand.
ACTGTCGCCACCTAAGGGTTCTGTAAAATAGGTTATAGACCTCCAATAGCTACAATAGTTGTACAGGAGATGCGGAAGGCTTTGAACGACGTCCCACCGTCAAAAAACGCATTGGACGTCGAAAGACGTCCGTGGCACTCTACGTCACTATTTAATTGGACGTCGAAAGACGTCCATGGCACTCAATGAGTTAAAGGCTTAAAAACTATCAACAAAATGTTAAAATCAATCCTGAAACGGACAGGAAGCCAATGGAGGGAGGCCAACACAAGAGTTACGTTACGTTTTCTTTTCACACCTATTTTTCCCTTTTCCTTATCACAACCTGTTTCTGTCACTGTACAACGTGTGCAGTACAAGCCTACTGCTCTACTGTTTCCACCCGGACAACAATGCAAATGTATCCATGGCAACAGCACGCCTCCACTGTGGAGGCGTGGTCATGCTACAGTATATGATAAGAATACAGTATATGATAAGAGGTGACATCATGTTTACAAGCCCTCTCGGGTTTTTTAGATGTTCACCTGCACAATATGTAGGCAAATGTTTATGTTTGTTATATTATGTTTTAAATGAGTGCAAATAAATAAACTTGTAAAATAAACTTGTAAACTTGTATCTATCTCCTTACAAATCGACAGGGACATCATGATGCATTCAAGTGCACCTCATACACTTGGAAATCTATACTTGAATGCCGAAGGTTGTTTTAAACAGGAAGGGTTCTTGTTTTCTCATTTTGCTTTGTTGAAATACATACAGCTGTCATTACCTTTGTGTTCTTTCACTAGAGCATTTTTAATAATTAGGTGATAAAATCATTACAATGTTCCATTCAGTACATAGGCTAACATTAGCAGCTAGAAGGCCAGTAGCCTTGCTTGTCAGCTGTGCATTGTGATGATATGAATAGTAAGTGTTAGTGTTAGCTCTCTCTACCTCCACCCCCTGCTCACAAAACTGAGAAATTCATAGTATTTAGTTGCTCTGGAATTCCAAACGGAGCAGAAGAAGGAAAACCATCTGCCTTTGTGAACGCCCTTCTAAAGGAAATGTTTGGCGTGGACGCTGACAAACTTGGGCCGGAGCCCTATGTGAATATTGCGCACCGTACAGGCCCTCTTTCCCCGACGCGCCCAAGAAGTATGATTGCCCGACTCTTCAGTTTGGAAACCAAACGGGCCATTATGAATCTCTCCCGGGTTGCAGCTGGGAATTTGAAGTTTCAGGGGAAGAAACTACACATCTATCCGGACCTTTCGGCTGACTTGTTGACGAAGAGAGCAGCATTCAAAGACGTTAAAGAGCGGCTGAGAGAAGCAAGAGTGAGATACGGTCTTCTACATCCATGCAAGCTGATAATCACCCACGGAGAGACCACGGTGACATTTACGGATGCTAAAGAAGCGATGACTTATTATGAACAGGTAATCAAACCATCCCTTTAGAGTGAGCGTGTTATTCTTTTTTTTTTCCTTTTCTTTTTGCCAGTATATACATGGACATAGAGACTGCTGGCATCTCCGTGCCTATAAATGACAGATTGAAGCAGCATCCTCTGTTTTACGCACCGGGAGAGACCATGACACATTAACTGATGCTTGAGGCAAGGACTGGTGAACACAGGTATAATAGGCTACCATTCCTCCGTGACCGAGAGTGCATTTTTCCTTTTCTCTTTGTTTTTCCTAAATGTTTATTTCTAACTAATGCCAACGTTTTTTTTGGAGGGGGGGGGGGGGGATATAACATGGGACATGATGATTGCTGGGCCAGACACATTAACATTGATTGAATCCAAAGTGGCCTTTATGTTATGCACTGGCAGCATTGCTGTATGTTTTGAGCCATAATGGCCCGACTGATCACTAATATGACCTATTATTTGATGTAGCCTATTTATTAGAGTTATGCTGCCTTATATTAGCCTACTCAAATAAAAAATTTGGGGGAAGGAAATAAGGCCATTTGGATTCACACACTGAATTAACTTTTGATAATGGATAAACTTGTCGAATAGCCTACATTTTTGGCTGATTATTATTTATTTATTTTTATATATAGCCTATTTAAAAAAAAAAAAAAAAAAAAAATCTTATTTTTTCTTTTTTACCTTTCCTACGAATGACCCAACGGCCTGTAGAACCACTCAACGGGGATATTGTTTAGTTTTGATTGCTATTATTGATAGTAATTATAGGATACAGTCAAATTTGATTATTCATCAAATAACTTGGGAGCTGACTACTACATGCAGCACCTCTATCATCGGATAGAAGGGGAATTCCACAGGGAGTATCTAAGGTTAGGGGGGAGGGGGGCGGGTTTAATGTATGGTGTGTTATTTGTAGTGTATGTCTTGTCTTTGTATGTAATGCATTTCAGGTCCATATTTACTATGTTGTTTTCAGATAATGCCAAAGTATAAGTTTTTAAGTTGGAATGTAAAGGGGTTGGGGAACACTGTTAACTCATTCACCGCCAAAGACGTCTTTGACGTGTTATCAGAAATAGCCCTCCCCGCCAATGACGTGTTTGACGTGTTTTTGTTTTTATTAGACACGCGCATAGTTCCCCATCCTGTGACATGGTATCAGGTCCCTGCCTCAAAGTCAAGCCGACAGCACGTTATCAAACACATACCGCAGCTGTTGTTTTGAAATGAGCAGGAGGAAAAACAGAGAAACGCGCTTCCTTGTAGAGAGGAGAAACGGCATTGAAACGCCCCTCGGCGCGCTGCACTGCTCGCCTTGCTGCAGGGCGAACCTGGATTGAGTTGTTCGCAGTAGTCAAACCCGTGACGAACATGATCGATCCGGTTCCAGCGCCTGGTCCCAAAGCCAAGCCGGACCCGTTCCTGTGTCGCAGCATTCGTCCCAGCTCGAACGAGAGGAGGAAAACGATGCGAGGCAGAGGAGGCTAGACGCTGATCTCAGACCAGATGGGTGTTCCTCTCCTATGCTAATTTGCGGGGCGATCAATAGTGTTCCCTTGGAAGGAGGTGCGATGGACAGAACTCCCTCTCTCTCTGTGTGTGTGTGTGTGTGTGTGTGTGTGTCTGTGTGTCTGTCTGTCTGTCTGTCTGTCTGTGTGTCTGTCTGCACACTCACTCACACTGAGTAAACTGTATTGTTGAATGTAAAGCACTTCATGTATATATATATATATATATATATATATATATATATATTGTCATTTGTGTCATAACGAATAATATTTACATGTCTGATGTCAATACAGTTCAAAATAAAAGAATTGAGAGCGAGTTCTGCCTGAGATTGAGTGCTGTACAAAAATGCCATTTTCTGCTATTTCTTTTCTCAGAGAGACCTTTTTGGTGAAAACAGGGTGTATATAAATGGCTATAAGTAGAGTACAGAACATGCTAAAAGCTAACTTTTTTTTTCCTGGTGAACCCAGAGATGTACATCTTCATTTTGAGGTATTGCAAATCACTCTGGTGCTAATAGATAATTTACTGTGGGTCTTGAAAGATGACCAACAATTATGAAAATCTTTGGCCTGTGCTAAATATTGGCAGTCCTAAACTGGCCATGAATGAGTTAAAAAAAGGAAAATCTTGTCACACTTAAAGGAAAATAAAATAGACATAGCCTATTTACAAGAGACTCACCTTTTACCATCTGCTCATGATCAGCTTAAATCTAGGTGGTTTGGGAAAGTGTACTATTCCACATTTACATCCAGCTCCAGAGGGGTTGCTATTCTGATTCGTCAGAACATACCCTTTTCCTCTGAAGAAATTAGAACTGACCCCTATGGGCGATATATTTTCATTAGAGGTTTTATAGCTCAAGAAGAGGTCATTTTATTAAACACATATGGTCCTAATTCCGATGATCCTAAATTTATTAATGATATTTACCTTATGTTACTGCAGTATAATATTCAAATATTCTGGGGTGGAGATTTCAATTGTGTTCTGGATGTAAAATTAGATAGATCTTCTCAAAGTAAATATGCACTACCCAATATGTCAACAGCTTTGGTAAACAGTACAAGAAACCTAGGAATGTATGAAGTTTGGAGAACACTTCATCCTGAGGAAAGTGCATTCTCATTCTACTCTCATGTGCACAATTCTTATACGAGAATTGATTTTTTCTTTACACCAATTAACTACATCTCAAGAATCACAAGTTGCTCTTACCATGCCAGAATTCTTTCAGATCATTCTGCATTGAGTTTTGAACTAGAATTGGAAAAACTACCACCAAATCCAAAACCATGGAGATTTAACATTACATTACTTTCTAAAGATGACTTTACAACTTATATTAATACTCATTTAGAAACCTTTATTGAGGCACACAGAAATAGCTCAGTGTGTCCATTAATAATATGGGACACTCTTAAGGCCTATATTAGAGGATGTGTAATAGCCTTTTCCTCGTCTTTGAAAAAGAAAACAAGGAATGAGCTAAAATGTATTGAGTACGATATAATTAATCTGGAGAGGCAACATTGTTCTACTAAAGATCCTCAAATATTATTGCAGATAGACAATCTTAAATTAAAATATAATTCTATTAATACATATGCCATTGAACTTGCTCTAATAAAATCCAAATTATCATACGTAGATCAGGGTGAAATGGCAGGGAAATTATTAGCTATGCAGATAAAGGAATCAGAAGATAGAACAATTCTTAGGATTAGAAAGCAAGATGGATGCATCACAATGGACCCTCTTCAGATTAATGATACATTTAAAGCATATTACACTGAACTTTATACATCTACCTCACAATATGAACCGAATGAGTGCAAATCTTTTCTAGATGATATTTCATTGCCCACTCTAACAGAAGTGGATAGAATACCTCTAGAGGAAGATATATCCTCAGACGAACTCCTAACTGCTATGGCTATACTTCAAAATGGCAAATCTCCGGGGTTGGATGGCCTTCCAATTGAGTTTTATCAACGTTTTTCAAAATATTTACTTCCTCTTTTTCTTTCCATGGTCAATGCTAGTTTAGACCAGGGTTGTTTTCCTCAATCTCTATGTATGGCTGCCATTACCCTACTTCATAAGAAAAATAAGGATCCTCTTAATTGTGCGTCCTATAGGCCAATTTCGATTCTTAATGCAGATTATAAAATTATTGCTAAAGTCCTTGCTTTACGGCTTGAGAAAGTCCTACCAAGTCTTATTCACTTAGACCAAACTGGTTTTGTTCATGGTCGTACTTCTACAGATAACTTACGCAGATATTTTGATATTCTTTACCATACTGATGAACTTAATTCTCAGAATGTAATTCTCTCTGTCGATGCTGAAAAAGCATTCGACAGAGTTGAATGGAAATACCTTATGTCTGTCCTCAAACCATTCAATTTTGGTTCAAAATTTTGTAATTGGGTACAAATTCTATATAATTCCCCTATGGCCATTGTTAAAACAAATATAAACTATTCTAAACCCTTCCTGCTTTCAAGAGGGACGCGGCAAGGCTGCCCAACATCCCCAGCATTTTTTGCTGTAGCTATTGAACCATTGGCTGCAATGATTAGATCTCATCAACATATTAAAGGTGTTAAGATTGGGGAGGAGGAGCATCTTATTTCTTTGTATGCTGATGATATTTTGTTATATCTCCATGATCCTGTAAATTCAATACCTTTTATGTTATCTTTATTTGAAAAATTTGGGAAACTGTCAGGTTACAAAGTCAATTGGGATAAAACAGAGATAATGCCGATTTCCAACTTTGACTATACAACACTGAAGAATCAGCTCAATTGGAAATGGTCCAATAAATGTATTAAATATTTAGGTATCTTCATTCCTAGAAAACTAGAAGATGCTCTCAGTTTGAATTATTTTCCGGTAGTTAATAGAATTTCAGAGGATTTAAAGAGAATAGGCCAGCTCCCAATTTCTCTTATGGGTAGAGTTAATATAGTTAAAATGTCGATTTTGCCTACATTTTTATATTTATTTCAAAATCTCCCTACCATACCACCACAGTCATTCTTTAAAAAGGTACAGAGTCTGTTGTCTTCCTTTATTTGGAACAGTAAATCTCCAAGAGTTCGGATCTGTGTTGTATTTACCATATGAAACTGGTGGCTTGAAGTTTCCCAATTTTTTTTTTTTTTTTTTGTCAGCTCAACTTACTCAGATAAAACAGTGGTTTGTAAACACTACATGTTCATGGAAAAGAATAGAATCCTTAAATATTTGTCCATACAATTTAGAACACCTACCATACATTGATTTCAGAGATGTGGCCAAAATCACTAAGAATCCTGTTATATTAAATAGTTTACGTATTTGGAAAGTGTCCCATAAGTTGTTAGGTTACACCAGGGGTGGGCAATTATTTTTCATGGGGGGCCACATGAGAAACCCAGATTGTTGCTGGGGGCCGAACAAATATTGTCATGCCGTAACCCAGGAACTTTGATGATACAGAGGACCACAAAAAAATGTCCTCGCTACCAAAGCGCCAGATTTTGCTGAGCGTTGGGGGCCGAACGGCGCCGGCGCAAATTTTTTGGGGGCATTTGAAGTCAGGTTTAGAGGAATACCTCATTTTAAATTAACAGTTGTGATGTCATTATTCAGTCTTAAACACCAATATTTGATCCTTTTCTCACTCACTCCTATGTCATTAACTTTTTTGACCACCTGCCAATATGGCTGCTATATTTTAAAGTTACCAGCCAATTACAATTTCCACTAGCCAAAATGTTTTTCTTTAAATAAACCAGAATATGAGTGTGTTAATTTAAGCATAAGTATTAGTAAGTGGCCCGGGATTCTCAAAGCCTGTGTTGAGGGTCACACGAACAAAAATGCACTCTTGAAGCTAAATAAATCCAAAACCAACAAGTTCATTATTTCCATTTTTACTTCAATGTAGAACAGTCATTTCTTACACATGAGATTACTTTTAGCCTTTTAGTCATAAAGATTATTGAAAGATATTCCATACCAGACTGAAATGTTATAACAGAAGGGGAGTAGGCTATTGGCCAGAATGACATGAACATTTGGACACTTATTCAGCGGGTACCTTGCATGTTGCATTCAGGTGCACTGTAAAAAAAAAAAAAAAAAAAAAAAGTTTTTTTTTTTTTTTTTTTTTTTTTTCAATTCCAGCGCGGGCCACACAGGGGGCGCTCGCGGGCCGCATGTGGCCCGCGGGCCGCCTTTTGCCCAGGTCTGGGTTACACCAATCCTCTTTCTCCCTTTTCTCCACTCTGGAAAAATCCAAGCCTTTTGTGTTGTAAAGATGATACGTTCAAACCTTGGTTTGATAAAGGTATAAGGGAAATTCTTCATCTGTTTGAAAATGGGACTTTCCTTTCATTCTCTCAAATCCAACATAAATATGGAGTTCCTTCTTCCCATTTATTTCGATTTTTTCAAATAAGAAATGTAGTAAATACAGAGCAGGGTTCTCTCCAAGAACCCAAACCATCAGACATTGATGTTATATTAAATAATAAGGAAAAGAACAAGAAAAAAGTTATATCAAGGATCTACAACGCTCTTATTGGAAGTCTAACGGTAAATACAGACAATGTAAGACAGAAGTGGGAACAAGATCTCCATATTGAAATACAGCAGGAGGATTGGTCGTATATTTGTACGAAAGTTCATAAATGTTCCTACAACCTAAGACATAAGTTAGCTTTATTTAAGATGGTACATAGGGTGTATTATACTCCAGAAAAACTCAACAAAATGAACAATGAGATGTAATTTCTTTGCTGGCGTTGTAAAAAACAAAAAGGAACATTTTTTCATATGTTTTGGTCATGTGATTCACTTTGTTTATTTTGGAAATCTGTAACCAAGATAATATCACATTGTTTACATGTATCTATTCCCCTTTCACCTCGCTTATGTCTTTTGGGAACTTGTAGGTCTGATAGTTGGGATACATATGAAAGCAAATACATAGATCTTGCCCTGTTGGCAGCTAGGAAATGCATAGCTTTAAATTGGAAAGCATCCAATCCCCCAGCTGTAGTTCACTGGTGGAATGAACTCTCAAGCTACCATACGTTGGATAATATTTACTACAAGAGCAAAGGCAGATTCTTAGACATCTCCAAAATATGGCAATCACATGAAGAGTTTGACTTTAAGAACTTTTTACCCCAGTGTCATTAGGCTTATTAGGATAGGAGCTGAATGCATTGTTTTTGTTTGTGTTGTTTGTCCAGTGGTTTTGTTTGTTCATGGATTATTGTGTATTTTATGCAGTTTTCTTGTTTTGTTTTGTTGTGTTTTGATGTTCTTTGTGGGGGATGTGGGATGTGGGGTATGATGGTCCATGTATGTTATACCTCATGTTCTTTCTTAAAGATAATAAAAAATAAAATAAAAAAAAAGTTTATTTCCAGTGTGCAGCATCTTTAACTCATTGAGTGCCAGCCACTTTTGGAGAACGGACGCTCCCAGTGCCAGAGTTTCAGAGCGTTTTCAGTGATTTCTCGAGGCCCACAGAATATTGTGTGATATTACTATGTAAACACTGAACACGCACAAAGAACGATGAGACTCTATTCTATCATCTGCAAAAAAAAGTTTATTGATCCCATTTTCCGTTCTTTAGTTATGAGCCGGAGAAGATAGCTTGATTCATCCAAAAACAGCAATTTTTTTCTAGAAGCTGAGATAATTGGCCTTTTGTGAAATTAAACATTTCAAGCACACACTGACTCTGAAGCTAATCTTTTCTAATGTAGTCACACCTCAAAAATAATTTCCTTCAATAAAACAGTTTAGGCCAGGGAATTTTGTTTGGCAGAATAATATTTTTAGCTACAACCAGCAGCGCTGGCCCCTGCGTGCGCTGCTGGTTGCAGCTTCTTGCTGGTCTTGATTTGCTGCTGGTGGGCATCGGATATTCTGGCTTGCGTTTGTCAATCCTGTCCTGCTGCCTGGGTCTGTCTGGGTGTTGCGTGCTGCTCTGCGTGCCCCCCCCCCCCCCCCCCCGCCCCGCCCCGCCCCGCCCCGCCTCGCCTCAACTGCACACTCCTCCTCCTGTCTGTGGTGGCTCTCTGCTGAGTTTGCTGTGCGCACAGTGAAGGGTGCAGCTTTTTTACAGCGTTCCGCGTGTGTTTGTCACCGGCAACGATGCTTCCAGTTGAGAATAATAACTCCACGGTGTGGATGTGCGGATGTGCTGTCGCAACCGACACAGAGCGGCTCAATTGTGGGAGCAGATTGGCTGCTGCAGGCACAGCTGCAGTAACGTGCTTCAGCATATCGATGCATACGGATGCGATGCGATTTCCGTTTCCATAACGACTTCTTCTTTGTTTTTTCCTTGCCTTTCTGTTATGTGGAGAGCACTGTCGCCACCTAAGGGTTCTGTAAAATAGGTTATAGACCTCCAATAGCTACAATAGTTGTACCAGAGATGTATCAGGGATTGATCCACGTCCCACCGTCAAAAAACGCAATTGACGACAACCGTCGTCATTGGCACTCTACGTCAGTATTTGAATTGACGACAGCTGTCGTCATTGGCATTCAATGAGTTAACTCATTGAGTGCCAGCCACTTTTGGAAAACGGATGCTCCCAGTACCAGCCCTTTCAGAGCGTTTTCAGTGATAACTTAAGACCCACAGAATATTGTGTGATATTACTATGTAAACACCGAACACGCCCAAAGAACGATGAGACTCTCTTGTATCATCAGCAAAAAAAAGTTTATTGATATCATTTTCCGTTCTTTAGTTATCAGCCGGAGAAGATAGGTTGATTTCACCAAAAACAGACATTTCAAACTAGAAGCTGAGATAATGAGCCTTTTGTGAAATGAAGCATTTCAAGCACATCACTGACTCTGAAGCTAATATTTTCTGATGTAGTGACGTGGTGTAGTTGTGTGGTGCCCTGCGTGCCCCACCCCCCTCAACTGCAAACTCCTCCTCCGTGGGAGTGGCTCTGCTCGAATCTCTGCTACCTGCGTCAGGCGACGAATCTCTTCCTGCTAGAGCTGGGATAAACTCATCCCCACACTAACACACAGCTTGCATGCTGGAGCTGGGAGAAACTCACCCCCACACTAACACACAGCCTGCATGCCAGAGCTGGGAGAAACTCATCCCCACACTAACACACAGACTAACGCACCCAGTGTCTATTTTCGGAGCGCTCCGCCGTTTTTGTGCGCCGGCTCCCAGCGCGACACCGAAAAGCCAAACCAGACTGCTGAGAATGGTTTGGCTTTTCGGTGTCGGGTGTCTCCTTTTCTGGCGGCTAATCGTGTGGAGAAACTATGCAGCAGAGACAGAGGGGCTCAGTTGTGGGAGCGGATTGGCTGCTGTTCGCAGCTAACGTTGGCTCCAGCCAGAGCAATCTGTGCCGCTCTGGCTCCAGCATGCATCGGTTTCTCTTTCATCACGGCTTCTTTGCTGTTTTTCCTTGCCTTTCTCTGGTCTGGAGAGCGCTGTCGCCACCTAATGGGTCCGTAAAATAGCTTATACACCTTCAAAATCGCCCATATTTTTACAGGAGATGCATCAGGCTTTGATCCACGTCCCACCGTCAAAAAACTCAATTGACGACTTTAGTCGTCATTGGCACTCTACGTTACTATTTGAATTGACGACTATAGTCGTCATTGGCACTCAATGAGTTAATAAAACAGATAGCCTCAAATTATTTTACTGCTGATTCTTTGTTAAATGTGTTTTTTCATTGTGTGGATTATTCATTTGAATTCAGTTTAGATCGTGAACACTTTGGGACAATGTTCTGCCGTTTGTACGCTGTGACACCTGCGTTCCGCTCTTGGCCAATCAGGACACTTCATTCTGAAGCACCGCCCCCGACTCCAGCAGCGTTTTGATGGCATCATCACTGTAGGACAAGGTGTCCCTCAGCACCTGCACAGTGTGCTGACCAATCAGAGGAGGGGGCGTCGGCCTGGCCGGGGAGAAGCTGCTGAAACGAACCGCTGGACCTGAAGGAGAAACAACAGACAAACACATGACAAAAAGCACTAGTTCGGAACAACATGACTGTGTGTGCGATGTGTGTGCGTGTGTGTGCGTGTGTGTGTGTGTGTGTGTGTCTGTGTGTGTGTGTGTGTTCGAAATTCGAATGTAACTTCAAATGTGGGGGATAGGATGTTCCATATGTAATTTACCCATCCGAATTAAAATAATAATTATTTACAGTTTTTTTTCAGGGTTTTTTTGGCGGGGGATTTTTTTTAATGCAATTCCTTGATGATCCAGCAGAGGGCGGTCCGCTCTAACAGCTTGACCTATCCTGACCACCTGGCATGTCTTCACACAAGTTGTTGTTTGATGAGAGACACAAGACAAAATGGAGGCGGCCGATGCTGATGCAGACAACAAAGCCAGGAGCGGACAATCACAACACTAGCCTCAACGCTACTCACAACGTTATAAAACGGGACCTTCTTAGGCTGTCACTTTGGGTTTCAACTGCTCCACAGTGACAGATGTATCGGCTGGGTGCTCAGTGGTTAGGTGGCGTATTGCAGTTTACAATTTTGAGCATCAGCTCTGGCATGTGAATAAGGGCTCGCTATTGGAAACTACAGACTACAGAATGTTTTGGAATACCATGGCCCCGGATACTTTGATAACAACATTGTGTCGGAGGGTAGGTACAGTTTTATTGTGTTACTTGAGTGCAACAACAAACCTGCGAACACACCCGTTAGCAAGTCACCCCACTCACGTAACATAACTCACGTTACATAGGCTATCTCTTATGCGCGAAATTAACCAATAACTTTGGATATATTCAAACAAATTGCGGGTCAATTAATGTTCGTTCGAACTTTATTTTTGGAAAAAGTGACAGCTCTAGTGTGTATGTGTGTGTGTGTGTGTTTG
>NC_139624.1:14326407-14328907 GCF_964638095.1 Poromitra crassiceps
TGCGCATATAGGAGCATATAGGCCATATATATGCCGCATATAGGTTGCATATAGGCCAGATTTAGGTGCATATATGCGCATATAGGAGCATATAGGCCATATATATGCCGCATATAGGTTGCATATAGGCCAGATTTAGGTGCATATATGCGCATATAGGCCACATTTATGCCGCATATAGGTTGCATATAGGCCAGATTCAGGTGCATATAAGTGCATATACCGGGCATATAGGTCTCCTATAGCTTCTTTATATCCACATATAGGTACTATATGTGCACATACAGGGCATATATGTCTCCTATATAGCTTCTTTATATACACATAAAGGCCCTATATGTTCATAATACAGGTCATATAGGTCTCACTTCTTTATATCCACATATAGGCCATATATGTACACAATACAAGGTATATGCCTCCTATATAGGTCATTTACAAATCTGTTTGTATACACTGTGTCATAATCCATATATACCCAGCGAGCACAAAACGTTTTTTCAACGTTGATTTTTAGTTTAAATCTGGGTGATATTGGGTTTGAACGTCTAAGACCTAATTTCACCCTCTTTTCAACCGGCTAAAATGCGGTTACAACGTAAACGTGTAAAAAAACACAATTTGGTTCATCATATTGTTAAAACATTTGTTGTAGTTTGGAATAGAGACAATATTGATAGTGTGTGAATTGGCATTTTATTGTCTTTTATTGTGTAACTGAGAGTTGAAATCTGATCTACACGAAAACTACATTTCAACGCATTTTATGTCACATGAAATATCATAAATATGGGACTATAGGCTATGTGGTGCCAGCAAAAAGCTTCCAGGACACAACTATGGTTAATAGTTTAGCGCAATACTATAAAATAATGAATTCAGTTCCTGCAGCAACGAGCATGCGCAAGTACTTACTAGCTGTGACTGACTAGACCAAAGCGGTCTGCACCGGTCTGCACCAAGTGCGGAACGAGGTGCTCTGGGCACACTATGTTATTGTAACAGACTATACGAGGCTCTGTGTAGGCCTACCTCCTGAGTCTCTGGTGTTAAATGAAGTTAACCTCTGAAGCCGTACAGCCTACAGACTATAGATGCACACACACACACACAACATCATTTTAGTCTGTTACGATCGTACACATCACATAAAATAACTTCCCGATCGCTGACAATTGTGGTCTACGTTGTGTGCGAGAGAGTATATAATGTGCCCGGCTCTCTGGTTAGTATAAGAAAATGTATAGCTCAGCTCTAGAGCACACGGCTTGAACCTTGGAGAACCTTGGAGAACGGGGTTCGAATCCCGTGTGCGCTGATATTTTTTTTATTTAAAACCCTACATATAGGTACATATATGTACATATAGGTTTCCCATATATGGTGCATACATAAAATTGGCCGATTTCCTATATTATATGTACATATAGGTACATATATGTACCTATACATATAGGTACATATATGTACATATAATATAGGAAAACGGCCAATTTTATGTATGCACCATATATGGGAAAACTATATGTGGCCCTATATTAAAACATATAGGGTACATATAGATTCTTTCCATGTGGGGGCAGGCAGACAGACAGACAGACACACAGACAGACAGAGACAGACAGACAGGCAGACAGACAGACAGGCAGACAGACACAGACACACAGACAGACACACAGACAGACAGACAGACACACAGACACACAGACAGACAGGCAGGCAGACAGACAGACACACAGACAGGCAGACAGACAGACAGACAGACAGACGGACAGACAGGCAGACAGACAGACAGACAGACACACACACAGACAGGCAGACAGACAGACAGACAGACACACAGGCAGAGAGACAGGCAGACAGACAGACAGACAGACAGACAGACAGACAGACAGACAGAAAAGTGAACAAACAGTTTATTTTGGGAACTGTTTTATCAGCGCTAATGAGCTGGACTCTCACACTCAGCTCTGTGTGTGTGTGTGTGTGTGTGTGTGTGTGTGAGAGTGTGTCTGTGTGTGAGAGAGATAGAGCCCACATGTGCATAATTGTGCGAGCTTGTGTCTGTGTGCACTTTATGCATGACTGTGTCTATTTATGCGTGTGTGTGTGTGTGTGTGTGTGTGAGAGAGAGAGAGAGAGAGGACAATGGTTCTATTTTCACCCCATGACCAACTTGTTTTCCCCCTGAATGGACAAGTAGGTTACTTGTACATGCAACTGACATACATCTATCCGCTTTATAATTCTGTCCATTTTCTGACAGATCAGTGTGGCCACGGCCTGTTTGTTTCCATTTTTGTCCCACTGATGATGTCACAATGTCTATGACCTCATCAGTGATGTCATCACCAGTGACATCATTATTGCCCAAAATCATCTTATGACATCACTGATGATGCCATAGGCACCGATGATGTCATAGGCATTGTAACATCATCAGTGATGTCATAGGCATTGTGATGTCATCAGTGTTGCAAAGTTGCGGGCAAGCCCACAC
>NC_139624.1:14333907-14343907 GCF_964638095.1 Poromitra crassiceps
GGAGGAGGTGGTGCAGCGTTCAAAGAAGCAGGAGGGTGCAGGTAAGGAGGTATAGTTGCAGCAAATGGAGGAGGTGGTGCAGCGTTCAAAGTAGCAGGAGGCTGCAGGTAAGGAGGTATAGTTGCAGCAACTGGAGGAGGTGGTGCAGCGTTCAAAGAAGCAGGAGGCTGCAGGTAAGGAGGTATAGTTGCAGCAACTGGAGGAGGCGGTGCAGCGTTCAAAGGAGCAGGAGGGTGCAGGTAAGGAGGTATAGTTGCAGCAACTGGAGGAGGCGGTGCAGCGTTCAAAGAAGCAGGAGGCTGCAGGTAAGGAGGTTGATCTGCAGCAACTGGAGGAGGTGGTGCAGCGTTCAAAGTAGCAGGAGGCTGCAGGTAAGGAGGTATAGTTGCAGCAACTGGAGGAGGTGGTGCAGCGTTCAAAGGAGCAGGAGGCTGCAGGTAAGGAGGTATAGTTGCAGCAACTGGAGGAGGTGGTGCAGCGTTCAAAGAAGCAGGAGGCTGCAGGTAAGGAGGTATATTTGCAGCAACTGGAGGAGGTGGTGCAGCGTTCAAAGGAGCAGGAGGCTGCAGGTAAGGAGGTATAGTTGCAGCAACTGGAGGAGGTGGTGCAGCGTTCAAAGGAGCAGGAGGCTGCAGGTAAGGAGGTATAGTTGCAGCAACTGGAGGAGGTGGTGCAGCGTTCAAAGAAGCAGGAGGCTGCAGGTAAGGAGGTTGATCTGCAACAACTGGAGGAGGTGGTGCAGCGTTCAAAGAAGCAGGAGGCTGCAGGTAAGGAGGTTGATCTGCAGCAACTGGAGGAGGTGGTGCAGCGTTCAAAGAAGCAGGAGGCTGCAGGTAAGGAGGTATAGTTGCAGCAACTGGAGGAGGTGGTGCAGTGTTCAAAGAAGCAGGAGGCTGCAGGTAAGGAGGTTGATCTGCAGCAACTGGAGGAGGTGGTGCAGCGTTCAAAGAAGCAGGAGGCTGCAGGTAAGGAGGTGTAGTTGCAGCAACTGGAGGTGGTGCAGCGTTCAAAGAAGCAGGAGGCTGCAGGTAAGGAGGTATACTTGCAGCAACTGGAGGAGGTGGTGCAGCGTTCAAAGAAGCAGGAGGCTGCAGGTAAGGAGGTATAGTTGCAGCAACTGGAGGAGGTGGTGCAGCGTTCAAAGGAGCAGGAGGCTGCAGGTAAGGAGGTATAGTTGCAGCAACTGGAGGAGGTGGTGCAGCGTTCAAAGAAGCAGGAGGCTGCAGGTAAGGAGGTATAGTTGCAGCAACTGGAGGAGGTGGTGCAGCGTTCAAAGAAGCAGGAGGCTGCAGGTAAGGAGGTTGATCTGCAGCAACTGGAGGAGGTGGTGCAGCGTTCAAAGAAGCAGGAGGCTGCAGGTAAGGAGGTGTAGTTGCAGCAACTGGAGGTGGTGCAGCGTTCAAAGAAGCAGGAGGCTGCAGGTAAGGAGGTGTAGTTGCAGCAACTGGAGGAGGTGGTGCAGCGTTCAAAGAAGCAGGAGGCTGCAGGTAAGGAGGTGTAGTTGCAGCAACTGGAGGAGGTGGTGCAGCGTTCAAAGAAGCAGGAGGCTGCAGGTAAGGAGGTTGATCTGCAGCAACTGGAGGAGGTGGTGCAGCGTTCAAAGGAGCAGGAGGCTGCAGGTAAGGAGGTATAGTTGCAGCAACTGGAGGAGGCGGTGCAGCGTTCAAAGTAGCAGGAGGCTGCAGGTAAGGAGGTTGATCTGCAGCAACTGGAGGTGGTGGTGCAGCGTTCAAAAGAGCAGGAGTTCTGCAGGTAAGGAGGTAGTTGCAGCAACTGGAGGAGGCGGTGCAGCGTTCAACTTGACTTGAGCCTTGCTGATTTCAAAGACCCAGGGGATGAAAGGGAGCGACTAGGTGTAGGTGGTGAACTAAGATTCAATTCACTACGAGTCCTGAGGATATTATGCAGTTCTTGGCCTAAAAAGGGGGGTTGTAATACCTGCAAGGTCCCGGGTTCAAGGAAAGGGATGACCGTGAAGAGTTAGATTGTGTTGAGCATACTTCTCTCTCCATCCTATCCATCCTCTGTCCTAGGCCCCTGACATCCTGTCCCAGGCCCAAGATCAGATCCTTAATTTGCTCCATGTCTCCTTTTGTGGTGGTATTTGGGGGAAGTGGATGGTGTTCAGTGGTAACAGAACTTTCCACTATCGCAGATATAGGGATGCGAGTCACTTCAGCAGGAGGCTCTGAGGGCTGAGGGATGACATGTGGCTCTGCAGATTGATGAATGGCAAGATTAGGAGGCCGGTGGGGAATGAAGTTTGATAATCTTGCAGATATGCAGGTGGCTGGTGAGAACAGACTGGCCTCGTGTTTGATGGTGTGCTGTTGTCCATTGCATCGGCCATATCCGGCTGGAAGGACCGTGTCAAATGTTTCTATAAGGAATGGTGGTGAGGGTGGGTGCAGCACAGGTCTAAGGCCTGGTTCCAGGTGGGGACCAACACAATGGTCTGTCGGCCAGGACAGAATACAGCAGAGGCTTGAATCCAACACCAGTCTTTTATTTTTACACCATATTGTTGCTGGTTTGCTGGTAATGGAGAAAGAGAAGAACATAAGTCAATCCATAGTGATTCAACAAAAGTAACAATTAAATTCAAACAAATTCAATTACTAATTATATAATATCCAAAATGAAGGAATAACTCTACAATTAAAGGAACTTAAAGGAGAATTTCGGTTTTTTACACCACGGTCCTCATTTCCAGCTTAAAATATGATGTTTTACTCACCGAAATATGTTTGGCTTCATTCGGATGCCCACGGAAGATTTTGAGCTCCGAGTAGTCTCCTCAAACAGGCTATAACGAGAGCCTGCGGCGAGTGTGGGGCATGCTGCACACGCCCTCTAAATGACACTTTTTCTGTCAGATCACGGTTCATTATGGTTGTAAATATAATTATTTAGCTAATAGCTAGAAGCTAAGCTAACAACAACACAACAGTCAACGTGGTTCCTCTGAAGAAGTGTGGTTTCACAGAGGGGCAAGCAGTTACACAGCAAACAGTGCTGAAGGTGAGGAATTCAGTGGAGGCCAGCCAGCGTGTGCTCCCATGGTTTGCAGCAAAGGATTTGCCACAGGTGAACCGACTGGCCTCTATTAGCTCTAGGTCTTCGCCCATCCAGAGAACAGTGAAGGGAAGCCGTGTGGCAGTTGGAGGAATACAAGATGAGGGGATTTTCCACACACGCTAACAAGCAAAACTGCTGTCTGTCTGACAACAGACTGTAGAAAGAGATGCAGGATAGCCAAGCAAATGTGATTGACGTTTGACGCTAGGCCAATCAGAGGCAGAGAAGGGCGGGTCATGCCTTCGCCATCCTGGGAAAAAAAGATCGTAGACGGCCTGGTAGAACGGGAAATTAAATGTGAGTTCACGTGATCCGCTAGGAAGCTAATAAGCTTCTGTGATGACATGACTATTTATTAACTTGATCTGAATGGGATGGGTTCGATTTTGACAAAAATCTGAAGAAAACAATTGAAAAGAACTTTGAAGGTCACCAAGAGCCCTCCACATTAACAATTCCACTGCCTGCTACAACCAACAGGCTCGTCAACGCTTTTCCGTGCAGCATGGCCATAGGTTTGGACCTACAGGAGCCTTGGTTTTTTTGGGGGGCATACATTGTTAAATAGATGCACTGCCATTTCAGCTCGACTTTAATCCCTATTTAAATTAATTCGCTACCCAACCTGTAATGATTGACCAAGACGCCACTGAGTGACTGAAACAGGAGCAGCGGCTTCTTGATTTTGATGGTGACATCCGTTTCCTGTTCAGTTTGTGAGAAAAGGTTGTGACTAGCAAAGCTAGATAAACCGGAGACTGTGACAACCCGAGCCTGTGTGCGCCCATAACAATCATTATCATTGATTGGATTTAGAGAGCGCCTTTCAAAGACACTCTTCACGCTTCACATATCAGGGGAGGGAACTCAACTCATCCACCAGCGATGGAGCCATAACCTGGCTTGGTTGTGTTCTATGTCATGACAACAGTAAAAGCTCTTACTTCATAAAATAACCCTTTGATTGTGAGTGCAAAACCTAAACATGTGTGAATGCTTTTATTTGATACTGTTGGTAAATGAGCATGGTATTCACCTTATGTTCAGATGCGGGGGTGGGCCAAATCCTTCCGGGTCGTGTCAACACTTCCGGCGGTCAGGGCGCGAAATACAAATGAACGTCATGAAGAAGAGTTTTTTGTAGCGGACAGTGCAGGGGGTAAAACAAAGAACGTAGCCTACTACTTTGAGCTCGGTACACAGCAAGCAAGCGGAGTATCCACTGTTAGCCAGGTCAGATAACGTTATCGTCGACAATGACGAGCACTTTCTTGTAAAACATACCTGGACTCCAACAAAGAAAGCTTCAGATCATTTTCTCTCCTCCGAGCGCAGCTCGAGCCACTTACGTCTATAAGACCCGAAGACGTTAACGTAATTCCCTGGAATGCGAGACTTAACGAGCCAGTTACATGGCGTTGCATTCTTAGACATTGCCGTTTGCTTTTATTTGGTATGTTACATACAATTGGCTAAATTATTAGTTAATTCAGAGTTAGATGATATTGGAGCAGCCGGCCATTTTCTTTTTCTTTCTTTTTTGCCGGAAGTCATCACACGACCACACAACCGGGTCAAATGGGCGTGGCTACATAAGCCGGATAATCAACAACCAACGAACTGGAAATGTGCCCGTTTTTCCATTTCAGAAATCTGGTCAACCTAACACACACACACACACACACACACACACACACACACACACATAAATAGACACACACACTCTCTCTCTCTCTCACACACACACACACACACGCACACACTCTCTCTCGCACGTTTGCACGCACACACACACACAAACACACACGCACAGGGCGCTGACATGGTGCTGATATACACTCGTCTCCCAGTGAGTTAAATCACACAGAAAAACACACTCACACTGAGTGGCTGGCTCACTACCAAGTCCAACACACACACACACACACACACACACACACACACACACACACACACACACACACACACACGTAAGATAGATTGCAGTGTAAACACAGGCTGGAGGACAAACAGCTTCCTGAGAGTGGAAACACACCGAGATCCATCACTTCAACTGTCCCAGAGTGTGTGTGTGTGTGTGTGTGTGTGAGAGAGAGATAGAGCGTGTGTTTCTTTGTGTGTGTGTGTGTGTGTGAGAGAGAGATAGAGCGTGTGTTTCTCTGTGTGTGTGTGTGTGTGTGTGTGTGTGTGTGTGTGTGTGTGTGTGTGTGTGTGCGCGCGTGCGTGTGTTCACTGCAAATGTCATTTAACAAGTTGTGAGCGAAAGAAAGAGAGAGAGAGAGGGGAGAGAGAGGAAGACAGACAGAGATTGACAAATCGAGACATATCAAACCTCATCTTCTACACCAACAAATCCAGGGAAACCTGAGTCTCTTTGAGGAAGACTTCTCCACA
Source organism: Poromitra crassiceps (assembly GCF_964638095.1). Classification (NCBI taxonomy): domain Eukaryota; kingdom Metazoa; phylum Chordata; class Actinopteri; order Beryciformes; family Melamphaidae; genus Poromitra; species Poromitra crassiceps. The sequence continues at coordinate 14,339,380 of NC_139624.1, forward strand.
ATCAGAGAGAGAGCACATGCAGGAGAAGAACCCCCAGCCTGGTGCCAACACCTCCACTCCAGGCAAACTGGACATCGCACCTGCAGCTTCAGACAAACTCCATGTATACCTTTTTTCCATCAAAAATTCCATTACTACAGGTTTTTTTTGTTACCCAGGAAAGCAGCAGGGGGCAGCAGCATCAGCATCGCCTTTTAAACTTTTAGACCACGCTTTCAACCCGTTCAGTTTCTCCACGGCTGCAGGCTCTCTCTTCCCCCTCACTTCTCCCTTCTTCTCACACGGCTGCCCAGGCCCAGCGTCAGGTCAGCCCAAACAAAATGGAAACTTCCGGGTAAAAATGACAAAATAATGCCATTTAACACATTGAGTGCCAGCGACGCCATATGGCGTCAAGAGAAATTTACCGTAGGCTGCCAGCGACGCCAAATGGCGTCAATAACTCCAAATTCATATTTTGACGGGGGAATGTCGATCTAAGCCTCTTACATCGCCTCTTACAATATGGGAGCTATTGAATGTGTCTAACCTATTTTACAGAACCCTTAGGTGGCGACAGTGCCCTCCCGATTAGACAACGGCCAGGAGAAAAGAGAGAAGAAGTCATGAGGAAACGGAAATCGCCATTGATATGCTTGAAGCATAACGTCGTTAGCTGTGCCTGTGAACAGCAGTCATCTGCTGCCACAATTGAGCCCCATCCGTGTCCGCTGCGATAGTCCATCCATATGATTTAGTTGCCGATACGGCGACACCAGCGTCTTTATGAAAAGTGACATTATTCTCAGCTGGGAGCCGAGGACACGCTGTAAAAAAGCGGGGGGTGCAGGCAGCGGACTTTTCAGTGCAGAGCAAACCGCAGCAGAGCAGAGACACTCGACTCCTCCCACCACGGAGGAGGAGGAGGAGGGGGGTGGGGCACGCAGGGCACTAACAGCATACAACCATTGACAGTACACACACACACAGGCAGCAGCAGGCTCGCATTTTGTTCAACTCAAAGCAGAATTCATTCTGTCGCCTTTCTAACATAAAGATGTGATTATCTCAGAAACTAATTTCAGCATGCTCTTTTCGGTCGAAAACACTCTTTTTCAGAGGGGTGTATTTCCAAAATGGAACGGTTTATAAACACAGTTTTTTTTTTTAATGAAACAGAAGGGTTCAAAGTTTCATTGAGGCTATTGGTTGTCCATATAAGAGGAACACAAAAAATGATATGGCTATATTAAAATGCATTGCGGCCTATGTGGCACAGTACAGCACCTTTTGCCCAAGGGCCGTGGCACTCAAAGTGTTAAACAACTAAATAGCCTTTCCGATGCACGTTGGAGGAGAAAAAGGTGTTTCAACAAAGGAAGCAGCAAACATTGTATCAAAACACTCATTTTGATGTTAAGATTACATATGGAGTGAAACTGTGGCTGTAAAGCATGACTCAAAATTTCAATTAATGTTAACGAGGGTTTTATTTTGAAAGAGCTAAAGCAGATGACCTACTTACATGCTGGCTGACTTGATGCAGCCTATGCGCCTGGTGGCCGTGCATGAGAGACGCTTTTTTCTGACGCCATATTCCATCAATGTAAAGTATTTAAGTGTTAAGAGAGTCGAATTTCAGCCTGTGGGAATCACGGAATCACTGACTCATGCTGGAAAAGGGGCGGCAAATCAAGAGGAGGAGAAACGGGGTCGGAAAATAACGCATTGGAGCACTGCCAAGATTTACATGCAGGCGTGCAGAGCCGTCACAGGACATCTCCATGCAGGCGTGCAGAGCCGTCACAGTAATAACCCGCCTCACTTGCAGGGTCGCTCTATCAGCTAAACGGCCCGGCTTGGCAATTTTTAGACTGAAGAAAATGCCAGTAGTTTGTGGATATTAGTGGGATTTTTGGCCAATATAAAAGGGGCTTTAGAGAATCAACCCCACATCATGGAGACCTACTCACATTATATATATATATGCATGTGTGTATATATGTATATGTATATGTATATATTATATATCGTCGCTGTCGCGGCAGGACCTCAAATCTCCAAAACAGCAACTTTTCAGGAAGTTAAAAAAGATAAGATCAGATTAATTAATCCTTTATTCGTCCCACAAAGGGGACATTTCAGTGCTACAGCAGCAAGTGGACATGGTTAAAAAAGAGACAGCCACATAATACCACGTACAGTCAACAAGAGTAAAAACAGAATATAGCAAGTAGGCTACACAAGTAAAAATTGCATTGAAAAGTACAAAATTACATTGAAAGTGCTGGATAAAAGTGCCTTTAGTAGCTAATTGAGAGGAGCAATTTAAAACCATTGTACACTCAAGAATGTACAGAATTAAAAAGTCTGACAGCGGCTGGGAGGAAAGAACTCCAGAAAAAACGTCATCAAAGATGGCACATGTCTTAATTATAGTTAGTTTCCCGCTGAATGTGTCATTACTTTATTAATATCTTACCTGGATAAGCTCAAATGATGTTGTTTATATTATCAGTCCGACTTGGAAGCACTCTCTCCCGGCCAGTCAGGCGCTGATGGCCGCCTCCCCCTCTGGTATGCTCATGCACGAGCCTCAAGCTCCGTGCCACGGGGGCGCGCGCAGTAGCAGCAGCAGTGCTCTGAGCCTCTCATGGCCGAGGCGGGGGCTTTGGGATGGGGGATGAGAACAGTCTGACATAAAGTAGCGTTAGTGTTACTTTATTCTCGTCAGAACCCCCCCGATTTGCATGTTAAAACAAGTTTGCAGCCTAGGAATAACTGGAAAACATTGTATTGATCTATTAACGTCAGAGGAAGCCAGGATTAGTCAAAACGATATGAGAAATACACAGCACGTCTGCCGTGTGACTTTTCCGGGTTTACTGTCCTGCGTGAGGGGGGTACACACGGAGGTAGGGGACGAATTTCGAGATTGAGGGTGAATGGCGTTACGAGATTTACTCACAAGCTCGTTTTAATGCTTTTCCATTGGTTGCATTTGGTAAAAACCACACAGAGACGTGAAGGGTGACCAATGGCACTGATCTATGACAAAAAGTAAAAAAGTGAAAAAAGTGACATTCGAGGTCCTGCCCCAACAGCGACGATATATTTTTTTTCTCCAATTTTCAGAACATGAAAATCAAAAATCAAAAACAAACTCAGACACTGAAAAAGAAAAAACATGCGTCATCAACATTCCAAGATTACAACGTGCTACCAGCCACATAAGGTGCTTATGTGCTTGTAAGAGATGTACATAAAATCCCACGCAAGGAGACCAAGCCAAATCAGTTGGGCGAGTTACTCGTCGCTTCTAACCTCGTCCAAGTAGGGCAGAAACGGGTCCCAGATAGTTGAAAACTTCCTAAGTGAGTTGGTCCTCGGGAACCTGAGTCTCTCCATACGCACAACCGAAACCATGTCCGTCAGCCACAGCTGAAAAAACGTGGAGAGGGGGACTTCCACTCCTTCAGAATGAGTCTCTTGGCGACAGTTGTCCCCTGCATCAAAGATTGCTGCATAGCCGTAGGGAAGAGCAGAGAGCGCTGAACAACCCCAAACCCAGACCCAGTGACACAGAGGGGAAGAGAGGTCTACTCTCTGGACTGTAGTGACACAGAGGAGAAGAGAGGTCTAATCTCTGGACTGTAGTGACACACAGAGGAAGAGAGGTCTACTCTCTGGACTGTAGTGACACAGAGGAGAAGAGAGGTCTACTCTCTGGACTGTAGTGACACAGAGGAGAAGAGAGGTCTACACTCTGGACTGTAGTGACACAGAGAGGAAGAGAGGTCTACTCTCTGGACTGTAGTGACACAGAGGAGAAGAGAGGTCTACTCTCTGGACTGTAGTGACACAGAGGAGAAGAGAGGTCTACTCTCTGGACTGTAGTGACACAGAGGAGAAGAGAGGTCTACTCTCTGGACTGTAGTGACACAGAGAGGAAGAGAGGTCTACTCTCTGGACTGTAGTGACACAGAGGAGAAGAGAGGTCTACTCTCTGGACTGTAGTGACACAGAGGAGAAGAGAGGTCTACTCTCTGGACTGTAGTGACACAGAGAGGAAGAGAGGTCTACTCTCTGGAATGTAGTGACACAGAGAGGAGAAGAGAGGTCTACTCTCTGGACTGTAGTGACACAGAGAGGAAGAGAGGTATACTCTCTGGACTGTAGTGACACAGAGAGGAAGAGAGGTCTACTCTCTGGAATGTAGTGACACAGAGAGGAGAAGAGAGGTCTACTCTCTGGACTGTAGTGACACAGAGAGGAAGAGAGGTCTACTCTCTGGACTGTAGTGACACAGAGAGGAAGAGAGGTCTACTCTCTGGACTGTAGTGACACAGAGAGGAAGAGAGGTCTACTCTCTGGACTGTAGTGACACAGAGAGGAAGAGAGGTCTACTCTCTGGACTGTAGTGACACAGAGGAAGAGAGGTCTACTCTCTGGACTGTAGTGACACAGAGAGGAAGATAGGTCTACTCTCTGGACTGTAGTGACACAGAGGAAGAGAGGTCTACTCTCTGGACTGTAGTGACACACAGAG
>NC_139624.1:14348907-14351407 GCF_964638095.1 Poromitra crassiceps
GCTTTGTCTTCTACTCTTGATGTGACCGCTGCGCTGTCAAATTCCTCGTCTGTAATCTGATTACTTACTGTGGCTATTAAAGTTCATCTTGAATCTTGATCTGGAGATCTCTACCTGATCTATCTGAACAGACCGCCTTAAATCCCTTTGAGATTGCATCATTTGAACCGTACCACCTTAATATGAAGACATGACTTCAGTGCCAGTTGAGTCAGCATGTGGCATAACATACCTGCACGCACACATGCACACACACACACACACACACACACACGCACATGCACACAGACACACACACACACACACACACACACACACACACACACACGCACATGCACACAGACACACACACACACACACACACACACACACACACACGCACATGCACACACACACACACACACATGCACACAGACACACACACACACGCAGATGCACACAGACACACATGCACACAGACACACACACACACACGCACACGCACACTCACGGCACATGTGAAAGGCATGGAGGGCATTCAGTTCATCAGTCAACCTAAAAGGATGAATTATGGCTTTGAAAACACACACACATACGTGTTCGTGCGGGCGCACACACACACACACACACACACACACACACACACACACAGGAAGTGAGTGAGCTGGGTATGACTCACTGGTGATGTTGTTTAATGAGACATTTCACGACAGGAGAAAGGTCAATATAATACATCTTAAGGAACACTCCCACTCATTCATTCATTTATAGTTTGACACTTATTGAGAGTTGATTTGAGTTGTGGGCTAGTGATGTCATTCATGCACAAATGACATCACTGGTCCACAGTCCAAATCAACTCTCAATCTAAATTAATGACTTCAAAACTCAGTCTGCAAGTTCAGTCTGCTAACCATCCATCTTAACACATCTGAATAGCACACTAGCTAAGGTAGCGGAGTTGTAGCTTGAGAAAAGTGAGCTCAGTTAACCTGAACAAACTGTTATAGTTAGCGGAACTGTGTCCTGAGTCAGACACACACATACATAACGTCCGCTCTGACGCATCTTCCATGCTTTTCATTTCACTGAACACCAGCTAGTGTTGTGGAATGAGTTCTATTCAGACATGTCTAAGAATCGACATGTCAAATGTCATACAGTATGAACACACGGCCATTTACCTGTCATTCAAAGCATTCAAATGTGTGTAAAGGTGTGTGAAGCAAGCTGCATACTGAGTCACATACAGGTTTTTAAGTGTGCGTACGTACACACGCATGATTAAAGGAGAATTTCGTTTTTTTTTTAACCTGGAGCCCTCTCCTCACATTAATTATTATCCGACGACTCACCCAGTGTTCTCCGCAGCGATTTGGACCGTCGTAGGCGTTGTTGTGATCTAAATAGTACTCCAAGCCAGTCCTTGAATGCGCTCCGTCGGGGCCACATGGCAGCGTGCTCTTCCTCCATGTAAATAGAGAGTTTTCTTCCCGTGTTCTACCCATATCGTCATTATATGACCCCTAAAGAAACATCAGACTGCTATTCACCCCCGGGCTATTTCCACTAGTCTTCACAGGGATCTCATTTCCTCATTCGGGCTGAGTTTCACCAACTCTCGTCAAGTCAGTACACAGCCCAGCCAACTCTCGTCAAGTCAGTACACAGCCCAGCCAACTCTCGTCAAGTCAGTACACAGCCCAGCCAACTCTCGTCAAGTCAGTACACAGCCCAGCCAACTCTCGTCAAGTCAGTACACAGCCCAGCCAACTCTCATCAAGTCAGTACACAGCCCAGCCGGCAGGAAAGTCTCGCGGGACTTGACGGGAGTTGGTGAAACTCACCCCGAATGAGGAAATGAGATCCCGAAAAAAGCGAAATTCTCCTTTAAGCCCCTGCCATCACCATCTCACTCCAGCCAGGTACCCACAGTTGCCCCCCTGCAGTCGACTGTGTCACAGTAACCTATTTAAGATCAAATCCACCTGATCACACTATTCATACTGTGTCACAGTAACCTATTTAAGATCAAATCCACCTGATCACACTAGTCATTTTGACTGAGAAGGTTCTACTGAATGGATCTACAGCCACACCACAACAAGCTGCACCAGCTAACCCTGCCTGTAGCTGCTTGATACACACATGTTACACTTTATTAACACACAATCTTCAGTTAGCTTGGAGCTAGCTGTTAGCATGCAGCTATGCTGTTAGTGTGAAGCTAGATGTTAGCGTGCAGTCTACAGCTAGCTTAGGCATACTGTTATGTGCAGCTAGCTGTTAGTGTGAAGCTAGATGTTAGCGTGCACAGATAGCTAGCTCTTAGTGTGAAGCTAGATGTTAGCGTGCACAGATAGCTAGCTGTTAGCTTGCAGCTATCAGTTAGCATGCAGCTATCAGTTAGCATGCAGCCAGCTGTACACGCTACAGAGAGAGCGAAGATCTAGGACTCAAAGGCGAATGGAAAAAGACAGGAGGCCGAGTGTGGGTGAGGCCACTGGATAAACATCCACCC
>NC_139624.1:14358907-14391620 GCF_964638095.1 Poromitra crassiceps
TGTTACAGTAGTGCATACTGTAAGTGCAAGGTACAAACACACGCACACGCACATACACACATGCAATCTAATGAAACAGTATACACAGTGGAGATTAGAGTAGCCCAGACACTCATATCTGTGGAGTTTCTCTACCTAGATGTTCTGATTTTCCTGCATACATTTTTTGCTCCTCACAGAACTTCAGATGGAGAGGGTGCTCAGCCTTTTTAAGAAGAAGGTCATGGTACAGCTGTGCTGCAGACACCTGATCCACCCCAATGACTGATCCTACTTGCTGTCTTGATCAGGCGCTGCAGTTTGGCATGATCTTGGCATGATCTTGGACACGCATGTTCCCGGAGGTGCAGATGTCAATGCATCATATCCATCAACTCATATAAATCCAATCTCAGAAGCGATCTGTTGAATAACACATGGTCCTCCTCTCACATGACACACTGCACCTCACCTCGCCTTTTAAACACCTTGTCATGTTTATATACGTTTCATTTAGTTTGCTTTTATTTGTGTTTGTTCTCTCTTGTTTTTGTTTATATTGTGTTTTGAGGTAATTGTTGTTAATATTGGTTTAATTTCCTTAGGTAAGCGACCTCGCATAAGCCCATTAGGGTTTCTTGTCTCTGCAACGGCACAATCCTTTCATCCACTTATATTATTTCATTTGTTCTCGATTTTACTATGTGCAAAAATAAATAAATAAATAAATAAATAAATAAATGATGACAATGTTATTAAAAGCTGACTACAACTGATTGACACGCTGTGGACCAACTCACTTTTAGAATGAGATGCAGCTGATTTGATTTCACCTTTTATTACTCATATAATCAATCTGTCTATCAGAGAAGGTCATGTCCCCCATGATTTCAAACAAGTATGCACATGACATGTGCACCTATGTGCAGTGAATATGCCACTGTCTCTGACTTGTCTTATCACTCTACTGCCTTATTGCTTGTTGTGTCTCTTGTTGTTTTTGCACTCATATGCCCTGTTATATTTGTACTATGTTGTAAACGGAGTCCACAGCACAAGAATTTCACACGTGATACTTGTACCATGGAGTGACAATAAAAAATCTTGAATCTTGATCTTGAACAAGCCAGGGTAATCCCCCTTCACAAAAAAGGAAGTAAACTAGAACCAGGAAATGATCGCCCAGTCTCAATTCTCTCTTCCATATCTAAGTTAATGGAAAGAGTCATTTTTGAACAAATTGAAAGTTATCTTGCATCTCGGGAGCTCCTGTTTAAATTTCAGTCTGGATTCAGAAAATCACATTCAACTGACACCTGTCTGCTTTTTCTAACCGATCACATCAGGAAGGAAGTAGACTCTGGTAAATACTGTGGTATGGTCATGCTGGACGTTCAAAAAGCATTTGACACCGTTAACCATGACGTTCTACTGTGTAAGCTCGGGGCCCTGGGCTTCAACAGCACTTCCCTCAACTGGGTTAGGTCCTACCTGGAGGGTAGGGAGCAGGTGGTGGACATTAACGGAACGCTGTCTCGTCCCCTCCCCTTGACGCGTGGGGTCCCCCAGGGAAGTATTTTAGGGCCTCTTTTCTTTTTAATTTATATAAACGATATGCAATCGGCCTGTGACTGCAACCTGTTCCTCTTCGCGGACGACTCCGCCCTCCTGTTCTCTCACAAGGACAGGGGGGAGATCGAAAGGAAATTGAGCAGTGAGCTTCACAGTGTTAGTGTGTGGCTCTCGGACTACAAATTATCACTTCATCTGGGGAAAACGGAGTCCATTTTATTTGGGTCAAATTTTAATTTAAAAAAGTCCCCCGGGTTTAAAATTATGGTTGGTGACGTAGCTGTTTCCACGAAGGAGGAGATTACTTACCTTGGCTGCATTTTAGATAACACACTCTCTGGAGAGAGCATGGCCTTAAAAGTAATTTCCAAAGTAAATCAAAAATCCAAATTCTTCGCCAGAATTTCATCCATCATAGACAAGAGCGCCCTTGTAACCTTGGCAAATGCTCTGATTCAATGTCATATTGACTATGCTTGCTCCTCCTGGTTCACGGCAATCACCATGAAACTCAAAAACAGGCTACAGACGTCTCAAAATAAACTAATACGGGTTATCCTGAAACTGCATCCCAGAATCCATCTCCTCCCCTCTCACTTCCTTAGCCTTAGGTGGCTCAGAGTGGAGGAGAGGGTTTCTCAGATCAAACTGTGCATGGTTTTCAGGATTTTTAAACGGGAGGCTCCTCGCTACCTCTCTGACTACTTCTGTAAAGTCAGTGATGTACATGGCTACTCCACAAGAGGAAGCACTTCCAACATTGTTCCCCCCAAATTTAAATCTTTAAAGGGTAAATGTACCTTCTCTTATTCAGCAGCTATTTTATGGAACAAACTCCCTGAGAGTATAAAGACCCTTAATTCCAGGTTTTCTTTTAAGCTCGCCTTGAAAAAATGCCTGGTTGGTTCCCAAAGGGTTCCTAACCTTTTATTTTCTTCTGTCTCCTGTATGCTTGCAGCATTTGAACCCATGGTAGGTATTTGATTTATTATATGAGCTGATCTCTCTTTTTATTTATTGATTGGTGCATTTTTGTTGTTGTTTAATAACCATTCGTCATTGAGTGTATGGCTGTGTTGTTTAATATCTTTGTTGTTTATGTTGCCCGCGCACACACGCGCTCACACATGCACACATACATTCACTCCACTTGTCATCACTGAGGATACATCCCAGTTATGCATCCATGCAATGTTTTTTTTCTTTATTAGTTAGCCTGGCCTAGCCAGTGACTCATAGGAATAGACTATGTGACAACCAGGAAAGACTGGTGACTACTGGAGAGTCAGTTGACAGCCGGAACAGGGACGGCACCCGGGTAGCAGTATGGGTTAGCTCCCCAGCCTGCGTCTTCCGTGAGGAAGAAGCCCAATAACCCACGAGAGGCCTTTTAGGAGGGCCATTCAAGCCGCAAGTGGAGACTGCAGTGCCACCAAGTACTGGTACTGCATGGTGTCCACTAAGATACCATCACCTCGGAATGAGATGTTTGGAGCGGGGGAGTCTGGTGCAGCGCACAGGTCGTAGACCTGGTGAGACGAGGGAGGAACCCGGCCGGGTGGCAACCCACAGAGCCCGGTCCCTCTACGTACCAGAGCCCTCCCCCTCCCCCGGTCCCAGCAGAGTAGTTCCGGAGCAGCGGATTGAGTGGCCCTGACCACGTGACCACCTTCGACCCTCCCTATAGGGCTGACCGTGGGTAGCTACTGGGACGTAAGTTGGGGCTTGGCCAGCCCCGGCTGGGTCACCTGGGCGAGGGTGTATGATGTTGCGAGACCCGAAACATCCTATGACCCCAGGGTACATCACTGAGGATACGTCCCAGTTATGCATCCATGCGATGTTTTTTTTCTTTATTAGTCCCATACAAAGGACCACAATGGAAACAAGCCCTTGGGCTTTATTGTGTTTTACTCCTTTTGATCAATATTGTTTTGTTGTATTGTCTTGCACAATTCTGCATTTATTGAATCAATAAAGATATCAATCAATCAAAAAACGGACAATACGCTAATTAAACTTCACAAACTCAGGTGGGAATGTGTTTAACTTTAAAGGGATAGTCTCTCTCTCCCTCTGTCTTTCTGTCTCTCTCTCCCTCTGTCTTTCCGTCTCTCTCCCTGTCTTTCTGTCTCTCTCTCGCTCTGTCTTTCTGTCTCTCTCCCTCTGTCTTTCTGTCTCTCTCTCCCTCTGTCTTTCTGTCTCTCTCTCCCTCTGTCTTTCTGTCTCTCTCTCCCTCTGTCTTTCCGTCCCTCTCTCCCTCTGTCTTTCCGTCCCTCTCTCCCTCTCTGAGTCTTTGAAGTAGCGGTGGCAGTCCATTAAGTCAGCTAACCAGCACCCGAGGGACCCATACAGGCCCACTGCTACACCACGTCACTGCAACATCAAGGATGTGTGTGTGTGTGTGTGTGCGTGAGGGTGTGTGTGTGTGTGTGTGTGTGTGTTACTTAACATGTGAGGTTGTGTAAAGCCACTGCTCTCTGTTTGACCCCACAAATGAAAGCAGCCTCTGATTATTGTTGCGTTTGATTTGTGTGAAGGTTCAGATGATGTGTAGAATAGATGTGTTGAAGCATGGAGCTGCTGGATGGTAAGATGTCTCACTCTGTTCTGCTTTCATGTCTTTACATCTCCAGCAGCTCAGGATGGAAATCACATTCTTTTTCATATCTTTATTTAACCAGATGAGTCAATTGAGAACAAAGTCTTATTTACAATGGGGACATGGCCAAGAGGCAGAAACAGAGGGCAAGTCGGTGTAACACATTACAACGTAAACACAGCAAGTACATAAACAACATTAGACACATTTAAAACTTCACAATATGCAGTATATACAACAAAATGCAGCAGAAGCAGACTCAGAAGCAGGTGCAGTCATCAGAAATGTGTGATTACTGTATAGCTGTTAAAGCTGCTAAAATGAAAAATGACTTTAAATATTTCAGATCACACCCCTGGTTATACAGTGCACCTACTTAACGATGTATGCAAAACAATACACAAAAATCCAATTCCTTAGGTTTTTCACAAGTCAACCATGTCGACCGAGTTCATTCATAACGATATCTACAGTGTGCTGACGTCAGGTAGTACTATCAAATTTCAACCCAATTTAACCAATAATATCATGACAGGACAGCTGTCAATCAATGTTCATGGCTAGGAGAAAATTCTGAGCAGGCAACATGGTTGCCTACATGGGGAGACCTTTCTAGCCCATAAATGTTCATAGACTGCATTATTTTGCTGCATTATTTTGCAGTGTGGACTCGCCTGCTCACATTCAGTAAGTCAACTTCAGTCCCTAATGCCAGATATGCCCACTTTCCAACGGTCAAATCAAACTCCTCCACATGCTATGTCCCGCCTCTACCCTGTTTCAGTTATAATACGTCACGATAAAGACTCACAGACCCTGGGTATCCCATTTCAGCTTGACTTTAAAGGGATCCACCACTTTTTTGGAAGTTTAGCTCAAAATCTGCCAAAACACACATCTCACGGTACCAAAATACATGTTGTGCTTCGGGTACTCACCACACGATGAAATGTTAAACCAAAATGCACATAATCTGTCTTTTTGGAAGGAAAAGAGGTCGGCGGCCATGTTTGAAAAGTAGTGCCGGCTACCTCTTTTCCTTCCAAAAAGACCAATTCTGTGCATTTTGGATTAATATTTCATCATGTGGTGAGTAGCCAAAGCACAACATGTATTCAGATTTTGAACAGCTGTACCATTAGCCTCCATTCTATGGCGATAATTAGTAACTTCACAACTGTAGCTCACTGTGAACTGAGCGGACAGTGGTGTAAGGCATGGTGTATCTTGGTTATGTGGGGGGGATGTGGCAAATGAGCTAAACTTCCAAAAAAGTGGTGTATCCCTTTAAAGGAGAGTAACGGAATGAAGATGTGCAGGGTTTCAGTATATTTTGCGACTCGTTCCAGTCACTAGGAACTGCCAACTGGAACGAGTGATGGCCAAAGGAGGTGCAGACTTTAGCAATGACCATACTTTACTTTTGAATTTGCCAGAACATAAATTGTAGGTACCGATGCAGAGATATTGAGTAGAAAGCAGAGGTATGGAGGGGTTTTGTCAATGATAGATTTCAAAATGAAGTGATACCAGTGGATGTATCACCTGGTATGGAATGATGGCCAGTGGTTTAGAACAGTGGTTCTCAAAGTGGGGTCCTTGAGGGGGTTCCAGGGGGTCCCTGGCAAAATGGGATAATTTATTCTCACTATATTTCCATCCATAAGTAACACAATGCGTAATAAACCATCTAAAATCTAAAAACCTATCAGACACATCTTATAAAAAGGAGGTCTGTGGTAGATAATACAGGTTACAGTGATGAATGTTGAAAGTGATACTGGTGACAAAGTGGATGGCAGTACAGTATATAAATAAACTAAAAGTATACAAATGGCATTCAGTTTATTTAGGGTTTTTGGCGCAATCCTGCAGATGCTTCACAAACGGACAAAGTTCAGTTAGTAAAATATATGTTCAATGAATTTGAAGCATGACAATGTACTTTTGTATAATTGGAAGAATATGACCTCACACACATCATTTACTGTTGTTCTTTCATTATATACATCATCTAATTTGATTTTCTCAGTGAGATCTTTTTAAGCTCGCTGGGGTTTCCTTTCCTTTTATTTTATTACAATTGAAGTAGTTGATGCTTTATGACCACTGTTTCCTTCTTTTACTGTTCTTACAGTTGTCATTGCTTCCAATGAGCCACTCTCTCATTGGTGCTATGACCTGTCAGTCGATGTTGATCCCTAGACCTGCCCTTAAAACAGCAACTGGGGCTCCAAAGTGGCACAGACTCATTCATGTAGTATGCAGAGCGCAGAGATTCCATGGGTTCCATGGGGTCTGGGGAGAGACTTCCAGAGAACTTTCTAGATAAATCAATAACCTTAAGTAGATTTATGTGAAAATTATCAGATGAATATGTTTTAGTTATGATTAATAATAAAAAGTTCCCAAAAATTAATTACAGTATAAATACATCAATATATAAAATAAAATGATAACAAATCCAAACGGAGATACCTGTTTTTGCAAATGAACATACACACACACACACACACACACACACACCACACACACATACATACTGTACGTATGTATACATATATATATATATATATATATATACATACGTACAGTATGTATGTGTGTGTGGTGTGTGTGTGTGTATATATATATATATATGTATGTATAGATATATATATATATATATATATATATATATATATATATATATATATATTAGTGGTGGGGCTCGATTAAAAATATCAAATTAATTAGAGGCTTTGTAATTAATTAATCTAAATTAATCGCATTTTAATCGCATCTCAATATTTGACACAAGCAACATTTTTCAATTCAAATGGATTTTGGTATATGAGTGAATCAGTGAATAGGTAGTAGTAGTAGTAGTACTTTATTTGGCACATAGCACTCAGTAGACTGAATTAATGACCAATTTACAGGTTAAAAAGCAAAAATGAGCACAGGTTAAAATGCACAATCGGCACAGGTTAAAATGCAGACATCATAGTAGCTTCACTAACTAAAATAGAACTTTCAGTCATAAACAAAAGGAGACCAGACCAACGGGAAATGTTATGGGGTATGGAGGAGGTTCAGGAGTCTAGTAAGGTATGGTATGGGGGAGAGTTCTGATAGCGACGTGTTTTTCTGAGGGGATTGTTCAGTTAGAACAGACAATACATAATGCTGTATTTGCACTTATCAGACGCGAACTTACTAATCTTGGCTCTGAACCCCGTCATCTGGTCGAGTGTGGGTTGGCGACTCTGCTGGCTTGTATTAGGACTAATGTTAGCATGATCAGCGGCTAAGTTAACGTTACGTGTAGCTCTGGCTTCCACACTAGCTGCAACATGTTTAGCATTGAGGTGATGACGGAGGCTTGAAGTGCTGATATTAATGTTTGTCGTTACAGCGCACATCCCACAGGTGGGGCTTTGTTGTACATTTTGCATCGGTATGATCGGGATGCCTGGAATTCGTCCACTGAGAAACATTCTGTAGTCTCTGTAGTGCAAAAATAAAGTCAGATTAAAATGCGTACATTTTTTTAACACACTTTTTTCTGTAATTAATTAACCGAAATGAACGCGTTAAAGTCCCAGCCCTAATATATATATACTGTATATATATATATATATATATATATATATATATATATATACTGTATATGAGACTGTTTATTCCCCTCATAGCAGATTTCACATCTAGTTGTACCCCCAAGTGGATGGTAAAGATAAAGAGGCGGTAATTGTGTAAACGTTGGTTGCTTGAGATTTGTTTTATTACTTCATCTACAATAAAACAGCCATCTTTTTAAAGTCGTCCATGTATCAAATTTGAATGGAGATGTATTTCAGTGGAGAGCCAGCTGAGCCTCCAGCCAGCTGAGCCTCCAGCCAGCTGAGCCTCCCGCTCAACATGTCACCTGATCTTGGCTCAGAAATGAAAATGTTGCAGAACAGAACAGAGATGCATCAGTCCCACTGAAGAAGCCACTAAACCAAACTCACAATTTAAGACAGGGCAGTTTCCCGGCTCTGTGGAAGAACAGGAGCGGATTGACAAACCCGTTGACCGTGTTGATGACCAGGCTGAGTAACACGATGGGTTTGACGAGGGGTGACAGGGAGCCAATGAACACACACAGCACCAGGGTGGGCGCGTGGTTAGCCACGTTGAACACTAGGTTCATCACGATGATTCTGAAAGCCTTCTTCTTCATGTCGTTCCCCCTCTCCCCGGGCCCAGGCCGCTTCAGAACGCAGAGGACCGCGACGCCACAGAGGGACATGACCAGCGAGAAGAACAGGGACTCTGCGATCGTCAGGTACTTTGCTTCTGTGAGCAACGGTATGGAGAGAGAAGTCGTGCAGTGCAGTGTCATCAGCAACCAGCTGACCACGCAACAGGGCACCCTGTATCGCAGTGGTCTGAACCTGCAGGTGATCAAAATATGACTGTTAACCTCTGTATCTGACCGCAGCACCATAGCGTCACAAAGCTAGGGCAACAAACTAGCCACCTCTGCAAAAAAAAGAGAAAGAAAAGTAAATAGGTAAAGCAATTACTGTAGTGTAATGTCTTCTACTGTAGTGCTTTTGTCAAGAAAAACAGTGAAAAATCAAATAATTTTTAAGAACGACGTATAATCTACCAAAACTGGGCACAAACATCCATGAATGGATGGGCAATCGTAATGAACTAATTAGCCTGATCCTTACTGCTACATGTCCTTATAGTATTATTGATGAAATGCTGTTGTAAATGTCGAATAATAATGTCTATAACTTTAATTTAACGAGGCCATTACTGTATGAATCAACTTTTCTGTAAATGTGTAGTGTCTTGGTGACTTCTTTTCCAAAATGTGGCATATCCACTAACTGAAATGCATCATTTAATATTTCTAAAACATAGGGGACCAAATCCGTAAACATTTTTATTCTTTGTTGTATTAGTTATGCAAGAACCTAATTTACATGCTAGCCTTTATGAAGAACGAATGAGTTCTATCAATCATTTTGCAAGAGTAGTTATCAGTTGTTTTGCACAGCAGCTACTTCACACTATTGGCGAGTCACCTGAGGAAGAGCACAGGATGGACCACAGCCAGGTAGCGCTCCACACAGATGGCGGTCTGGAAGATGGGGCGGGATGCGAACAAGAACTCTGACAAAGACCTCAGCACCGACCGCCCGGTCTGAGCTGACAGGTTCAGGATGAAATCGAACATGAGGTAAACCGAACAGAGGCAGAAGACGATCTCGGAGATGGCCAGGTTCAACACGAAGAGCTCTGAAGCTATGGCCCCCCCCGCTCCGTTCGCTATCAGCCAGACCATGTAGCAGTTAGCAGGCAGACCCACCAGGAAGTTGAAGACGCACAAAGCCGACACGTCGACAAACAGGTTGAGGTCAGGCACTGTGGTGCTGTTGACCTCAGAGAGATTCATCGTCAGCGTATAGAACACTTGCCTTCAGTCTTGTGTCAAAGACTGTTTCTGCAGAAATAAAGCCAAAGAGAAATCTTATGTGGATGAGGGGCCTTTAAGAGATAAATACCAGGGTACAAAACTTGCTTTTTTTTCATGAGCCAGAGTGGCTTGTAAATACCAAAATGTAATCTAACATTTTGGAATAACATAGGATTTCCAAATGATGTTTGGTTACCTGCCTAGTGGCTGGTGGTGTAGCTGGTAGTTACCTGCCCTGATTGGTACCAATGTGAAAATGAAACATTATCCCACACTACAATACAATTCATCAAACTGAGCCGATCCTACAGTAGCCCAAAAAGGTTCATTTAGTCTAACCTGATTCAAAAAAGTTCTTATATACATACTAGTAGGGTATTTTTTCATACCTTGACATGTTTCGACTGTCGACTTAATTGTTTCCAGATTTATTTTAGAAAATCTGGACAGCAAAAAGCCATATGAAATGTGATTTTTGATAATTGGATCTGAACCACATTTAGAGGTGATTTGAAATGCATTTCCAAACAGTTTTCTAGATGCGTCTCAAATGTGATTTCAAAGTGTCTTTTGCGGCACTCGCAACACGATGGAAGTGCATCAGGGTGACTGTGCAGCAGACAGCAGACAAAAGACTTCCTTTTGGAGGTAAGGACATGGAGGACTACACAGAGAACAACAGTCTGTGGACTTGACAGCTTGATTGGATGGTGAGATGATGGATCAATTTCTCATGCTTCATGTTGGAAAGCGCCTTACCAGGGTAGGTAGTTAGTGATGCATACATCATTACCACAGCAACCCATGCATATGTTGGTGATGTCTGGAAACACAAATCCCATTTAATCACAACAGTGTGGAGAGTCTGTCTTAAAGATCTGATTTGAGAAACAAATGGGACTGGCCTGCAGTCTGAACAAGGTCTCATCATGCAAGTTTCACATTTTGAATGAATGCCTCTGTCATCTAGACACCCTCCATCCCCTTTGGTTTTGCATTCAAGAGTATCTCCTGTTTATTTGGGCTACTATTTTTCCACTGCTTTTACCACAAGTTCATTTGATCTTGCGCCCACCTGTGTATTTGCATGGTCAGCATAGAATAAAGTCTCAAGTTTATGTATGATTTATTCAAAACAAGCCAAAGGGAGATATTGATATGGCTTCTATGAATGGTCAAATTTGCATTGCATTTCCCTGAGAACATGTCTTGGTCATGACATGTCACATATGAAGTTAAAAGTTAGTTTAAAAGCTGGTTTAGCTTCACAGGCAGTGCTAATTTCCTTCTACATAAACCTCCAGATTTTTCTGTGAATCAGATTTAGGTTTCTGTGTTTTGTGTGTCTTTATGCAGATGACACTCTATTGTATACAGCAGATCCAGTGTTGCTCAGCATCAAATCAAATGTTTTGGATTGACATCTGTGGAGGGGGGGATATAGCCTTAGTATCAATAAAAATAAAAAATAAAATAAAATCTAAACTAACCTTAATCTAAGTCAAGTCAAGTCAAGTCAAGTCTATTTGTATAGCACATTTCATACACAGAGGCAATTCAAAGTGCTTCACATAAAATGGTTGACAGGAAAATAAAAGAAAAGAAGAGAGTAAAATGGACATTTAAAAGCATCACAACAAAACTTAAAAAAAAAAAAGAATATAAACTAAACTAACCTTAACTTGTACCACTGTTCCTTCAGAAGTTGTAGTTATCATAGACTGTGTTACATAGTGGATTGCTCTATTGCTGACAAAAATGTGTTATTGTAAGTCGCTTTGGATAAAAGCGTCTGCCAAATGACGTAATGTAAATGTAATGTAATGTAAATATATGCTTCAATAATTTTTGGGTAGAAAAATAGACGATGGGTTATTAAAAAAAAGAGAAATAATGCATGTAGATCCTTGTTCACATTCTAACAGCAGTCATAACTTCACACACCTGCTTACTGCTCACACACTGGCCTGTTTTTTTTTATTTTACTACCGTCATTTCACCAGGCAAGGGTTAATGCTTCTAGACATGAATTTGGTGAAAGGGGAGCAATGACAAAAAGCCAGAGCAGCAGAAATGAGAGAAGCAGGTGTGAAAGTGGACAGTTGCTGGTTGCAGAAAGGAAAGTCAATATGAAACATGCGTCATAAACTGCTATCAAAGTGCCCCTAAGCAAGGCAGTTCACACACAACTACTTCAGTCGGGCTGCTCAGTAGAGGCTGACATTTTTCGTGGGTCCCGTGGGACAGGATGGGAATCATGACAACAACATAATCAGTTCTGCAGTAGAACACAAAGTAATCTAAAAAGGATGGGGAGAACATCAAATCAAAATCATTGTGTTGCCTGGAGACAAAAAATATAAATAAAAATTGGAGCAGGGTGGGATGAGAGTCATTCTACCGGGAGTGGGACAGGATTTTTTTTGTGGGAGTGGGATGGGACAGGAGTGAAAAACCACTCCTGTGTCAACCTCTATTGCTCAGCAGCCACTAGAAGATTGGTGTTGTCCACTGCAATACATATCCAACTTGTCATGTGATTTTACTTCAAAGTGAAAATTAAGATCGGTCAGTGAGATAATTGTAATTGTTGCCATTGCAAATCTATGGGAGTGTAATGCATTCACTGAGGGGGGAAATGCCCTGTTTTTTCTGAATCGAGATAATTATCTCAATTCTGAGAAAAGTATCTCGTTAATTCAGAAAAACTGAGCAGATTTTTTTCATGAAAACTTTCCTCTGAATCCTGAGATAATTATCTTGTTAATTCAGAAAAACAGCTATTTTATTTTTCTCAACTGAATACATACACTTCCATGCAAATCAACTGGTTTCAAGATTTTTCTTTACACTACTGATGATTTAAATTACTAGGCATCTCACGCGCGCTTGATTCCTAGGCTCGCCCACTGCGCTACTCTGTATATAATAACAAAGCTATGAAGTGACAACTACATCTGACTGACATACAGTTATCCTCTCAAACTCCACCATGAAAGTTGGAAAGCCCTCGTGGCTGAGTGGTTAAAGCCGCCTGCTTTGCAATCATAAGCTCAGTGGTTTGAATCCACCAATGGGTTTTAGCAATCTCTGTCCCAGCCCGGAGCTTCTTTACAGGTCCGGTACCATGTAACTACATATGAACTACAGTTGAATAGACTCACTCCATTTTACAGGTTTGTTACAATGTAACTACATATGAACTACAGTTGAATAGACTCACTCCATTTTACAGGTTTGTTACAATGTAACTACATATGAACTACAGTTGAATAGACTCACTCCATTTTACAGGTCTGTTACAATGTAACTACATATGAACTACAGTTGAATAGACTCACTCCATTTTACAGGTTCGTTACAATGTAACTACATATGACCTACAGTTGAATAGACTCACTCCATTTTACAGGTCCGTTACAATGTAACTACATATGAACTACAGTTGAATAGACTCACTCCATTTTACAGGTCTGTTACAATGTAACTACATATGAACTACAGTTGAATAGACTCACTCCATTTTACAGGTCCGTTACAATGTAACTACATATGAACTACAGTTGAATAGACTCACTCCATTTTACAGGTTTGTTACAATGTAACTACATATGAATGCCATTTATAACTATTGGTAATTGGTAATTACTGTGTAATTACATTTGGTGTTCATGTGTAATTACAAATAGTTAATGTAACTAGGGTACCTGTAAAATAAAGGGTTACCAAACTCCTCGTATCATTTAATATTAATTTTAACTTAATGTTTTCTGTTTTAGCCAATATATCAGCCAATAGATTGCAGCCTACCTTCTCTACTGATGGTTCAGTGTTCCACCTCTGCAGCTCTCAGTGTCAGAAGCATGTGTAGCAGTTTGTGCTCTGATGTCCATCTGCCTGCCTCCTCCAACTAAACAAGGTTAGGCTTTCAAACTCACCACCACAGCTAAAGACAACAAAGGCCCAGAAAGATCTGATTCCCTCTGGGTGATTTGCATGGGACATCGAGCAGAGGTTTTAGTCAAAGCAGCGAACCCTTCTCTGTTCCCATCACTGCCTCCATCTGGCTGGAGGACAGGTCCATCACTGCCTCTGTCTGGCTGGAGGACAGGTCCATCACTGCCTCTGTCTGGCTGGAGGACAGGTCCATCACTGCCTCCATCTGGCTGGAGGACAGGTCCACCACTGCCTCCATCTGGCTGGAGGACAGGTCCATCACTGCCTCTGTCTGGCTGGAGGACAGGTCCATCATTGCCTCCGTCTGGCCGGAGGACAGGTCCATCACTGCCTCTGTCTGGCTGGAGGACAGGTCCATCACTGCCTCTGTCTGGCTGGAGGACAGGTCCATCACTGCCTCTGTCTGGCTGGAGGACAGGTCCATCACTGCCTCTGTCTGGCTGGAGGACAGGTCCATCACTGCCTGTGTCTGGCTGGAGGACAGGTCCATCACTGCCTGTGTCTGGCTGGAGGACAGGTCCATCATTGCCTGTGTCTGGCTGGAGGACAGGTCCATCACTGCCTGTGTCTGGCTGGAGGACAGGTCCATCACTGCCTCTGTCTGGCTGGAGGACAGGTCCATCACTGCCTCTGTCTGGCTGGAGGACAGGTCCATCACTGCCTCTGTCTGGCTGGAGGACAGGTCCATCACTGCCTCTGTCTGGCTGGAGGACAGGTCCATCACTGCCTCTGTCTGGCTGGAGGACAGGTCCATCACTGCCTCTGTCTGGCCGGAGGACAGGTCCATCACTGCCTCAGTCTGGCTGGAGGACAGGTCCATCACTGCCTCTGTCTGGCTGGAGGACAGGTCCATCACTGCCTCTGTCTGGCTGGAGGACAGGTCCATCACTGCCTCTGTCTGGCTGGAGGACAGGTCCATCACTGCCTGTGTCTGGCTGGAGGACAGGTCCATCACTGCCTCTGTCTGGCTGGAGGACAGGTCCATCACTGCCTGTGTCTGGCTGGAGGACAGGTCCATCACTGCCTCTGTCTGGCTGGAGGACAGGTCCATCACTGCCTCTGTCTGGCCTGAGGACAGGGCGAGTGGGATTCCTGCATCTGCTAGCTGTTTGACCTTCACATTCCTCATACTTGTGATGAGTGGTGTGTTTGTTAATGTTGCATACCACAGGTTCCATTGAATACAATCCGGCATATGCATTACATTTTAAGTTTGTTGACGTAAACAACTTCCGCCCCATCTTCAACCTCCCCTTCCTGTCAAAGATCTTAGAAAGAGCTGTTGCCTCCAAGTTTATATCCCACCTTAAATCCAATAACCTCTATGAACCCTTTCAATCCGGCTTTCACTCCAGACACAGCACAGAAACCGCTCTATTAAAGGTCACCAACGACATTCTCCACACTCTCCTTCCTCCCCGAATGTTGTGTTTTAAATACCTAATGTATTGAAATTGTATGCATGTTGTCCTTGTCCTTTTATCTTCTTAGACCCCCATGTAATGATGTACTCACAATTCAGGTCCACCCTACCTCTCCGACCTCCTTCACGACCACACGCCTACCCGCCGCCTCAGGTCCACCCTACCTCTCCGACCTCCTTCACCACCACACGCCTAGCCGCCGCCTCAGGTCCACCCTACCTCTCCGACCTCCTTCACCACCACACGCCTACCCGCCGCCTCAGGTCCACCCTACCTCTCCGACCTCCTTCACCACCACACGCCTACCCGCCGCCTCAGGTCCACCCTACCTCTCCCACCTCCTTCACCACCACACGCCTATCCGCCGCCTCAGGTCCACCCTACCTCTCTGACCTCCATCACCATCACACGCCTACCCGCCACCTCAGGTCCACCCTACCTCTCCGACCTCCTTCACCACCACACGCCTACCCGCCGCCTCAGGTCCACCCTACCTCTCCCACCTCCTTCACCACCACACGCCTACCCGCCGCCTCAGGTCCACCCTACCTCTCCCACCTCCTTCACCACCACACGCCTACCCGCTGCCTCAGGTCCACCCTACCTCTCCCACCTCCTTCACCACCACACGCCTACCCGCCGCCTCAGGTCCACCCTACCTCTCTGACCTCCTTCACCACCACACGCCTACCCGCCGCCTCAGGTCCACCCTACCTCTCCCACCTCCTTCACCACCACACGCCTACCCGCCGCCTCAGGTCCACCCTACCTCTCCCACCTCCTTCACCATCACACGCCTACCCGCCGCCTCAGGTCCACCCTACCTATCCGACCTCCTTCACCACCACACGCCTACCCGCCGCCTCAGGTCCACCCTACCTGTCCGACCTCCTTCACCATCACACGCCTATCCGCCGCTTCAGGTCCACCCTACCTCTTCGACCTCCTTCACCATCACACGCCTAGCCGCCGCCTCAGGTCCACCCTACCTGTCCGACCTCCTTCACCATCACACGCCTACCCGCCGCCTCAGGTCCACCCTACCTCTCCAACCTCCTTCACCACCACACGCCTACCCGCCGCCTCAGGTCCACCCTACCTCTCCGACCTCCTTCACCATCACACGCCTACCCACCGCCTCAGGTCCACCCTACCTCTCCCACCTCCTTCACCACCACACGCCTACCCGCCGCCTCAGGTCCACCCTACCTCTCCGACCTCCTTCACCATCACACGCCTACCCGCCGCCTCAGGTCCACCCTACCTCTCCGACCTCCTTCACCATCACACGCCTACCCGCCGCCTCAGGTCCACCCTACCTCTCCGACCTCCTTCACCACCACACGCCTACCCGCCGCCTCAGGTCCACCCTACCTCTCCGACCTCCTTCACCACCACACGCCTACCCACCGCCTCAGGTCCACCCTACCTCTCCCACCTCCTTCACCACCACACGCCTACCCGCCGCCTCAGGTCCACCCTACCTCTCCGACCTCCTTCACCATCACACGCCTACCCGCCGCCTCACGTCCACCCTACCTCTCCCACCTCCTTCACCACCACACGCCTACCCGCCGCCTCAGGTCCACCCTACCTCTCCGACCTCCTTCACCACCACACGCCTACCCGCCGCCTCAGGTCCACCCTACCTCTCCCACCTCCTTCACCACCACACGCCTACCCGCCGCCTCAGGTCCACCCTACCTCTCCGACCTCCTTCACCATCACACGCCTACCCGCCGCCTCAGGTCCACCCTACCTCTCCGACCTCCTTCACCATCACACGCCTACCCGCCGCCTCAGGTCCACCCTACCTCTCCGACCTCCTTCACCACCACACGCCTACCCGCCGCCTCAGGTCCACCCTACCTCTCCGACCTCCTTCACCACCACACGCCTACCCACCGCCTCAGGTCCACCCTACCTCTCCCACCTCCTTCACCACCACACGCCTACCCGCCGCCTCAGGTCCACCCTACCTCTCCGACCTCCTTCACCATCACACGCCTACCCGCCGCCTCACGTCTACCCTACCTCTCCCACCTCCTTCACCACCACACGCCTACCCGCCGCCTCAGGTCCACCCTACCTCTCCGACCTCCTTCACCACCACACGCCTACCCGCCGCCTCAGGTCCACCCTACCTCTCCCACCTCCTTCACCACCACACGCCTACCCGCCGCCTCAGGTCCACCCTACCTCTCTGACCTCCTTCACCACCACACGCCTACCCGCCGCCTCAGGTCCACCCTACCTCTCCCACCTCCTTCACCACCACACGCCTACCCGCCGCCTCAGGTCCACCCTACCTCTCTGACCTCCTTCATTACCACACGCCTACCCGCCGCCTCAGGTCCACCCTACCTGTCCGACCTCCTTCACCATCACACGCCTATCCGCCGCTTCAGGTCCACCCTACCTCTCCGACCTCCTTCACCACCACTAGGGATGCAACGATTATAAATTTTGTTGTACGATTATAGTCTGAGAAAAAACCACGATTATCACGGTTTCACGATTATTGTTATGGACGTATAAAAATCACATGAGCATTCTCTAAATAGAGGTTTTATTGTATTTCCCCCACAATCTTAACAGTTGCTGCCTTCCGGAATACTAATGCACGATATGGATTTTTACAGCCGATAGTATAGGCCTACGCTAACCGATAAATATTCTCCTGGCCAATAACCGATACGTTAAACATACTATTGTTACTTTTTTCACATTTTTGTATTTAAAAAAATAAGTTCTTAACCTGTATTTTATGCACACCTGGGATTAAAAAAAGAAGAAAGGGCAGATGTAGTGAGCAAAGATGGATGATTTAATATTCCATGGCTCTGACCTAATCAAATCTAACTGACATCACTATTGTGAACATAAAACAAACAACATTTCTGATATAATATATATATATATATAATACAAAAAATATTTTATTATTATTTTATAGAAGCGAAAGCCTATAGCTGCTTAGTCTGCAGAAAAAAACACAAAAGGCATAGTAACTTAGACTCTTATTGGCATGTTACTGGCAACTAAATGTGCCGTCTGAAATGAATTTTGCATTGGGGTCAGTTCTATTGAAGTGATGATGGGGCAGGCATGGAAAGCCTCACTATAAGCCATCATGTGTCGTTTCACTTTTTACTGGAAAATGCTCCCTCTGGATTAAAGAAAGGACACTCTGTGGTGTTGACTGGTGTTTGTTATGTAAATGTGCGCATTTGTTTTCCTTGTCTCAGTCAGATCATGACTGCCAAGCAGCTAGCTACGTTAGCTTCACGTTATTAGGCCTACATGTAACGTTAGCGGGTTGCTTTTGGAGTTGACACAAACCCTTGATGTTTCTTTTCGTGTAAAGCATGCGGTTCTCTATGGTTTAGGCCAGCGCTGGGAGCATGAAGTGCTTTAAATGCGGGGATGTTTGGTCACAACGAGCTTGAGGAACTATGTACGCTAGGCTATGGCCAGCTAGCTAACATTAGCCACAACAGCTAACGTTAACGTCAATGACTGTATGTTAACGCTAAACAAATCCGCTGCCTCTTCCCCACGTTTGGTTTAACGTAACACCAGCTCAGACTTTCCCCTAATCTCAGAAACCTTGCGGGACATGTATTGCAACATTTATGTTGGGCATCCATGGCTAGGCTACAGACTGGCTACTACTGGGAGACATGGCAGCTGCCTGTGTTTGGTGCCTCCGCTAAATAGTCCGTGCGGAAACGAAGCGAGAGAGACAGGTTCCTCTCCTTCCAGCGCCGTCTGCGCCGCATGGGAGTTTAAACTGACGGACTGTTGTGAAACAAAACACTCGGTGTAGCGGAGCCTCTGCGGTTATATAACCGTGACGTTTTAAATCGCGGTTAATAGTCAAACCGGTTAACCCCTGCATCCCTAACCACCACACGCCTACCCGCCGCCTCAGGTCCACCCTACCTCTCCGACCTCCTTCACCACCACACGCCTACCCGCCGCCTCAGGTCCACCCTACCTCTCCGACCTCCTTCACCACCACACGCCTACCCGCCGCCTCAGGTCCACCCTACCTCTCCGACCTCCTTCACCACCACACGCCTACCCGCCGCCTCAGGTCCACCCTACCTCTTCGACCTCCTTCACCATCACACGCCTACCCGCCGCCTCAGGTCCACCCTACCTCTCCGACCTCCTTCACCACCACACGCCTACCCGCCGCCTCAGGTCCACCCTACCTCTCCGACCTCCTTCACCACCACACGCCTACCCGCCGCCTCAGGTCCACCCTACCTCTCCGACCTCCTTCACCACCACACGCCTAGCCGCCGCCTCAGGTCCACCCTACCTGTCCGACCTCCTTCACCACCACACGCCTACCCGCCGCCTCAGGTCCACCCTACCTCTCCCACCTCCTTCACCACCACACGCCTACCCGCCGCCTCAGGTCCACCCTACCTCTCCCACCTCCTTCACCACCACACGCCTACCCGCCGCCTCAGGTCCACCCTACCTCTCCGACCTCCTTCACCACCACACGCCTACCCGCCGCCTCAGGTCCACCCTACCTCTCCCACCTCCTTCACCACCACACGCCTACCCGCCGCCTCAGGTCCACCCTACCTCTCCCACCTCCTTCACCACCACACGCCTACCCGCCGCCTCAGGTCCACCCTACCTCTCCCACCTCCTTCACCACCACACGCCTACCCGCCGCCTCAGGTCCACCCTACCTCTCCCACCTCCTTCACCACCACACGCCTACCCGCCGCCTCAGGTCCACCCTACCTCTCCGACCTCCTTCACCACCACACACCTACCCGCTGCCTCAGGTCCACCCTACCTCTCCCACCTCCTTCACCACCACACGCCTACCCGCCGCCTCAGGTCCACCCTACCTCTCCCACCTCCTTCACCACCACACGCCTACCCGCCGCCTCAGGTCCACAGACACTAACCTCCTCCAAACCATCAAAACCAAGCTCCGGACCTGGAGCGACAGGGCCTTCGCCGCAGCCGCCCCCACCCTCTGGAACGCCCTCCCCAGTCATATCCATCATGCAGACACTCTGCCATCCTTTAAAAAAGCCCTCAAAACCCACCTTTTTACCCTCGCTTTCAACCCATGCATGAAGTTCTTGTCTCTCTCACCTTTTGTTTCTTTATTTTTCTCTATAAAAGTTGTTTTATTTTGTGCTGTAAAGCATCTTTGAGCACAAGGAAAACCGCTATATAAATCTGATGTATAATTATTATCATGTCACTATTCAAAAATGAGGTACGATTTCAAAAGAATTGGCTCCGCACAGCTTGAGTATTCAAATTGGTGAGTTTTTTTTCTCTGTTCATATTTGATATTGTTCATTTGTCAAGTTTGTGATATGTTTTTGCTCTGTAACGTTTAAAGTCAGAGTAATGGTGTGCAAGTCAGATATTTTGTGATGAAATAGTTAATTATCATCAAAAATTGTAATGGGTACCAACAAGCAATAGTTTAGACTGCAAATGTACCAACATCTCTACTATTACATCTCTCTCATTGAGTCAGTTAAAAGGTTAAGATAATATTAATGTATGAGCTGCTGTGTGACAAACATATCGCAATGTCTTAAAGACGTCACTTTAAGGCATTAAGTGCTCTCAACTTCCTACTGCTTTCTACTTTTGTTTCTTTTTAAACTGTTAAATAATTTTATGCTGTGTGTGTGTGTGTGTGTGTGTGTGTGTGTGTGTGTGTGTGTGTGTGTGTGTGTGTGGTGTGTGTGTGTGTGTGTGTGTGTGTGTGTGTGTGTGTGTGTGTTGGCCATGGCTCTGGTTTAGTCGTTCCACAGAGTAACCGATACTTCCCATTAGGTCCCTATAGATGCTGGCTGATACACACACACACACACACAGTCTGTGCGTAAACTGGAAACTCTGGCATGTGGTGTGTGTGTGTGTGTGTGTGTGTGTTTTGAATGGAAGAGTCACCCATATGGAGGAACTGGTAGAAGAAACTGATTGTAATGATGTGTGCGTGTGTGAGAGTGAGTGTGTATGTGTTTGTGTGCATGCTTGTGTGTGTGTGTGTATGTGTGTGTCTCCAGCTGTGTTACAGGTGTTGTGCAGGCCAGCATGGTAAAGCCCATGCGTCCGTTCAGTCAGTCAGTGTGTGTGTGTGTGTGTGTGTGTGTTTGTGTAGGTGTGTGTGTGTGTGTGTGTGTAGGTGTGTGTGTGTGTGTGTGTGTGTGTGTGTGTGTGTGTGTGCGTGTGTGTGTGGGATTCAAACATGGTGCTGAGAGAGAGAGAGTTGTGTGCTTGCAGTCATAAAGCCTTTAATACAACATGGGGGCGAGCGAGGGCCAGTGGACAGAGGGATGGAGAGAGGCAGAGAGATGTCTTTGATGCAGATCCCTCCATATGAGAAGCTACAGAAGACTAGAAGCAGCAGAGAGAGAGAGAGAGATCAACTGATCAAGGTGAATGAATAGAGCTCTGATCTGAGCGCTGTGGAGGATAAAGTTGCTTTGTAGAGGTCAGAGGTGAAAGTGGTTTTCATAAAGGATTTGCTGTTCAGTCAGAAAGCTCCTGCAGCAGCTGAGTCTCATCATGGAGGAACATGGAGAACTGTGTGTTAGTTCATAAAGAGCTGCAACGATTAGTCGACAGACAGAAAATTAATCAACTATTCTTACAATGAATTGTTTAGACTAATTCAAACGAATAGGCTAGACAGCCTAGAGTGTCTTGTGCTACTAAACTAGGGATCTCGCGTGCTACGTGCGCGCGATTCCTAGGCTCCGGGGCCGCTGCGCGGCCGAGCCCGTCCTGCAGCTCGCCAAGCTGGCCCTGCAGCTCGCATTCGCAGCTCGGCCGCTGCGCGGCCTTGCCCGCAACTCGGCTGCTGTGTGGCCAATGAGAGCAGCATCACTGATGATGTCAGATTTATGACATCACTGATGATGTCACAGTGGGATTTATGACATCACTGATTATGTCACAGTGGGACTTATGACATCACTGATGGTGTCAAAGTGGGATTTATGACATCACAGTGGGACAATCACAGTGGGACAGAAAAACAGAGAAACAGACAGAGCGCTAGCTCCCATTTATATAGTGATGATGATGATGATGATGATGATGATGATTCACTTCATTTTAAAAACTGCGACAGACTTAATACTGTCTGTCTCCAAGACAAATTTCTCCCAAGGGAGACAAATAAAGACTAGAACGACCGCAACGCGGACTTATGCCTCCGCCATTAGTTCATTCTGGAGTCCAAATCGCCATTTGAGGCAAATTGGAAGAGATTCCGTCAAGGCGCTCCTGTGATGTTGCGTTACAGAGCTTGGAAATTGGGTGTGTGAGAGGTCACAGTGACCTTGAACTTTGACCACCAAAATGTAATCAGTTCATCCTTGAGTCCAAGTCGATGTTTGAGACAAGTTTGATTAAATTCCGTCAAGGCATTCCTGAGATATCGCGTTAACAAGCTTGAAAATGGCGTTCGAGAGCTCACCTTGACCTTTGACCTTTGACCACCAAAATCTAATCAGATCATCCTTGAGTCTAAGGCGATGTTTGAGGCAAATTTGATGAAATTCCGTCAAGGCATTCGTGACATATCGCGTTAACAAGCTGGAAAATGGCATTTGAGAGGTCACAGTGACCTTGACCTTTGACTTTTGACCACCAAAATGTAATCAGTTCATCCTTGAGTCCAAGTCGATGTTTGAGACAAGTTTGATTAAATTCCGTCAAGGCATTCCTGAGATATCGCGTTAACAAGCTTGAAAATGGCGTTCAAGAGGTCACAGTGACCTTGACCTTTGACCACCAAAATCTAATCAGTTCATCCTTGAGTCCAAGTCGATGTTTGAGACAAGTTTGATTAAATTCCGTCAAGGCATTCCTGAGATATCGCGTTAACAAGCTTGAAAATGGCGTTCGAGAGGTCAGTGACCTTGACCTTTGACCTTTGACCACCAAAATATAATCAGATCATCCTTGAGTCTAAGTCGATGTTTGAGGCAAATTTGATGAAATTCCGTCCAGGCGTTCCTCAGATATCGCGTTAACAAGCTTGAAAATGGCGTTTGAGAGGTCACAGTGACCTTGACCTTTGACGTTTGACCACCAAAATCTAATCAGATCATCCTTGAGTCTAAGTTGATGTTTGAGGCAAATTTGATGAAATTCCGTCCAGGCGTTCCTCAGATATGGCGTTAACAAGCTTGAAAATGGCGTTCGAGAGGTCACAGTGACCTTGACCTTTGACCTTTGACCACCAAAATCTAATCAGATCATCCTTGAGCCTAAGTGAATGTTTAAGGCGAATCTGATGAAATTCCGTCCAGGTGTTCCTCAGATATCGCGTTAACAAACATGGAACATCGTACGGACGGACGGACAGCCGTACGGACGGACGTACGTACGTACGGACGGACAACCCGGATCCATAATGCCTCCGGCCTGGCTATCGCCGGCGGAGGCATAAAAAACCTTCAACCTTGAATATTTAAAGAGCATGGTGCAGGTTGGAGACCACATTGCAATAATATGTGGAAGGGGTATATAGCAATGGGATTTAGGGGGAAAAACATTTTTTTCAATCACACATAGCTGGGTTTAGACTAGTTTTTGTAACCAGCAGGGGGCACTGGACCATTTCATGGAACTACCACTTGTGATGTCACAGGGATGCAAAATAGTCACCTTTAGGTGACAGTCACATTTTTCAGCCCAAAATATGAGGATTTCTGAGTGGTTTTATGTTTGCCCTGGTATCTGTCACCTTTTTTCACTCTCCATGACTTTGCATCCCTGTGTCAGCCCCAGCAGAACATTCTCCTCTTGTGATGTCACTCCTGTAGTTATGTCACACGCCTATTTATAAAATGCCACCTTTTCCTCTATATATATATATATATATATATATTTATACCCTGTGGGGGGGGGGGATCTTTGTCTTTTTGGAGTATTTTCACTGTAATCATGTAAAAAATGTAAGTTCAGATGTTTTTTTTTACCTGCACCATGCTCTTTAAGCCGCTTTCAGACATGCCTTGGAACTCGGGAGTTATCTAGAGGGGACCCGGGTGGCAGTGTATGTATGCACACATTTTGGTGAGCTATGCGCGCTCCCGCGACCCTCCTACGACCCGGCCCTGAGACAAGGCTCCTACCTAGTCGCATGGGCGGGTTCCCCTCCGTGAAGTAGCCAGCTCAGTGAGTGGGATGACGCGGGAGAGAGAGACAGAAAGCCAACGTGACAGATTATTATTATCGTATATATATAGTCGATGTGAATGAGCGAGCGAAAAAAAATCATCATGCAGTTTGAGTTTTTCCAAATTGTGGCTGATTGTGGATCATGGCTTTGATCTTATTTCATTTCTGCGTAGCTTCGCTCAGCACACACATTTAAAATAGAGCATTTTTAGACGCTGCGTTCATGCCTTTTACACAGCGTTTGTGAAGATTCAGGTGCAGAACCGCAAATTTCAAGTAGCGTCAAGTCAGGCAGTATAAAACGGAAACCTCCGGGTACAACCTTTGCAATAAGGGCAATTAAATTAAGTAAATGCACGTGTAATGTTTTTTGTGTGTGATCCGAAAGACACAGAACAGAGATAAACTGGAAGAATATCTGCTCCCTTCGAAAAAGTCAATTTTAACCTGTAGTGAGTCGACCGTTCAGATTTTTTGTTACTATGTAATACAACATTGATTTTATTTTGAAGGTAAAAATGTCTAGCTTCCTGTTTTCTGTATAATTCTAGTAGGATTGATGCATTTTAGGACAGAACATAGCAAACACCTGTTTTCTTTGTAGCGCTTGAGACTCGAGGAAATCGATGCATCTGGGCGTGAGTTGTAGGGTTGTTTAATTAATTACTAACGTTATGCGCAAACGATTATATGCCGCGAACGTTAGGCAGTTATCGCCCATTATGTATTTTTAGCAACTTGTTTTCAGACTCTGCATGTCGTGATAGTTTGTTGAATGTCAATGCGATTCACTTAACGCTATGCTCAGACAGTGAAGTGCAGCTGTGTGGTCAGTTTTCACAACTCCCCATTGTGTGGTCATGCCCCTCTCTACTTTACACCCGGAGGTGCTCCACATGTATGAAAGCAACAGCCCCCGGGTCAGGCTCAGGGAAAGCAACCCTGACCTGACCCGGAGTTCATGTCTGAAAGTGGCTATATAGTACTGTATTATAGGCCTATATCAGACAGAATGTCAAAATATAAGCAATGTGATAGTTTTAGGAGATATTAATGTTTGTTTGGCACAACTCATACTAGTTAACTGCTGCAGTTCCGGATGGCTCCTACCTAGTGAAATGTCTAATGTCGCTGACTATGTCACATAATGTCTGTGATTGGCTAGATAGAAGCCACGCGCGCTCGACTTCCTTGTTTTGGTTTTCGCTGTATTGAAATCGATTGAAATTAATATGTCCCCGCTATTTTTATCAGCCTGTCCTGGATGTATGACTTTGTGAAAATCACAAAGAACACCGTGACCAACTTCCCAGAGAGAGAGGAGGTGAGTTGTGTGTCATTATGCTCCAGTTGAACGTTAGGCTACATCAGGTTGCAGGGACAGCAGCTGTTTACGCCCAACGTGGTTATTAACTATAAATGCAACACCATGGGCGACCGTTTATTTTTCGTCAGCGTCACTTTCTAATAAGCATAAATTCGGCTTAAGCTCTTCATGTTCATCATGTTGCGATGGAATAAAATATTAGCCTTCAGTTCTTATCAATGTAAGTTATTTGGTGCAGAATCAGATGACGTTACGACTAGAGACCGACCGATATGGTTTTTTCAAACCGATACCGATAACGATACTAGAGGCAGGAAAATCACCGATAGCCGATAAGGAAACCAATATAGTGAATTTTTGAGCTGGAATGAAAATAGACCTTTTTCTATGTGGATTGTGTACAGATTTTGCACCGATATGAGCATATGACTATGCAAACTGGTACAGTAAGTTACAGTAAATGTAACATTATTAATACATTACATTCTCCTATATTCTCTACTCGAGGCTATCATATTTTAATTAAATTTCAATGAGCAACGTTATTTCATTTATTATCAAAAACATGGCATGTTGTTTACCAAAACTTTGCTGTTTATATAATGAAACAAACAGTCATAAGCCGATTCAAAACTGCCAGTCCACAGTCAAGATATAACTATCGTCAGCACTGCAGTCAAGAATATAATACACTAACCATGGTGGTTTAATTTGCACAGCATTGTTTTCTGAGCTCGCAAAATACTACGTTACGTTATGTAGCTTAGCGGCCGGCTGGATCATTGTTTACATGCACTGCGCACCACATTTAACTATCTTCTCAAAAAATTCCCGGAATTCCCCTTCACACCTGAGCGCTGCATGTGTGAATATAGCAGCGAAATTGCCTGTATGTTGGGGGGGGACACCACTGCAGAGCGGGTGGGGAGTGACGTGTGCACTTGGATGGGGAATCCTCCTTATTTTGGGGGTCGGCAAAACTCCAATGGTGAAATAAGTTTGCTTGTCACACAATAAATCACACTCGTTTGACTTAAGAGGGCATGTATGTTGTATGATATCTTTCACATTCGCTAACCAGTCTTTGAACTGAAATATTTGAAGAAGTTGGGATCCGTGTCTGAGAGAAATAGCCTGGCTGGTTCGATGTTTATCCGTTCACCTGCGTCGCGTTGAAGCACTTTTTACAGACTGGCTTCGTTTGATGTGTCCGGGCTTGCCTTCGCTGTCGGCAACGTAAGCAAAATACTTCCACATTTCGCTTCGTGCATTTGCTTTCTCAACAAGCGTTGGGCGGCTTGCAAGACTCTCAGAGCTGTCTGTGTCCCTGTCGGCTGCTGACTGAAGGAGGAGGACTGAAGGACTGGCCAGAGAGCGAGCAGGCAGCAGAGAGGGGAGAGGGGGAAATCAGCACGCCCACACATGAAGCTGACATACCGCTCTTATTATCACAAGATCATTTCGCCAGTTTTCTTTAATGTGCGCGAATGATTAGATTATGCCCGCTGGAACATTAAGCAACGTGTGTACACCTCGCCCATGAGAAGGACCGGCAAATGACTTGACACGTTTCACACTTGTGTCCCTTATCGCGGCATACCGCTCTTCTGACTGGCTCGAAACTGGTGAAATGTCCGCGATGACGGGGTCGCGCTTATACCGGAAAACAACTTAATGGAAGTCACTCACTCTGTTGCACTGCTGTCTGTGTTTGGGCTTGTTTTTGGAGAAAGGGAGGAGGAAGAGGGAGGGGGGAGGGGAGCGGGGCTGGGGAAACAATAGAAGTGCAGCTGCCCTGTGACCTCGTGGCGCACTCTGCTGGACAAAGTAAGCATTACCGTTGAAAAAAGCTAATTTTGAAGGTACAGTATATGTACATTTTCCCTTGCGGTCCTATCGGAGACATTAAAGCCATTACCGATAAGATATTAAACGCGCATATGACGTCATATCGGCTGCCGGTCGGTCTCTAGTTACGACTTTAGCAGGCGCTCATAAAACGTTTGAACAACAAACGTTACACAGGTGGACAAACTGACTGAAATGTAAACTGAGTAAATGTAGCATTTCATCTCAATGAATGAATAAATGAATGAATGAATGAACGAACAAACAAACAAATGAACTGAGGTCTCCAGTCTTTGGACTGGTCTGCTGAATCATTTGGGTTGTGATAAAAATTCCTCTGAGAATGTAGGTCAGCTGAGAGCAACTGTCAAACCGCAAGACAGTAATTGGTAGTGGATGGTGTTCCACTGTGTCACTGCCAGGTACTCTCTCTCTCCAAACACACAGACACACACGCATCATGCAGAAGCCAAAACCACTCTGCTCTGCTTCATGTGCAAGCTTAGCAGAGAATCACTTCACACAAAACTCTCATAAACACACACACACACACACACACACACACACACACACACACACACACACACACACACACACACACACACACACACACACACACACACACACACACACACACACACACGCAGAGCATTCATAGATGTTCTGAGGTTTGGACCGGTGTCAGACGTCTGCACTGATTGGTTGGTGTCACGATCTCTGTTCCTTGCCTGACCAATCACAGCTCTGTATGGGCTGAAACACGTTATCCAGTGATATCAAATGAAATGTGTGACAGGACAGAGGAGAGAGCTTTTCTCAGGGATTTGAGGTTTTGGTTTTGGCTTCCAGTCGACATGGATCCACTTTCTGCTTCTCTCTCTCTCCAACTGGTCAAATAGGTTTGCTCACGAACCCTCTGCGTCACTTTTTAAGACTTTGGTACCGCTTTTTCCTCCGTTTTCTACCTCCAATCCTCCATCAGGCCTCTGAATGTGAATTGGAACAAGTTACCTTTGCATATAAATAGTACAGGAAGCCAACATCAAAAATAAAAAAAAGGCTTTTGGACAACTCCAAGGCATAAGAATTGTAAAAACTGACTGATTGGTTACTCTTCAAGACTTGGCAAGTGGAAAATACCGACGAGAGTATGAGGACCTGAGGTAGATGTTTCAAGGTGTGTTTATTAATGTCCTTTCATAGTTGCACAGATGGTAGCAGGATACAGATGAGACAGATGAATGGTTAAATAATGCATCTGTTTGTGGAGGAATCGCCCAGGGAATAAACACCCACCAGCAGCTCAGCAGACCAGGGCAACACTAATACCGCGCTCAAGACAACTCGCAACGCCGGAGAAAATGGGTTCCGAACTGTAAAAAGTGAATTGTCGTCCAGGTCAGAATTACAGATCGCAAATTCGGGTATCATCACATCAAAATGGCGACTTTTATCATTAGTGGTAATCACAGAATTATTATAAAGACGTTTGTTGACGTTTTAACACAAAATTTGATGTCTTAATTATGTAATGTTAACGTTAATATGTGTTTGTGTCATCTATGTTTTGCTCTGATTAGAGCATGTGAAATTCAGCATTTGGCATGTTCGGTTAGGATTGTTAGCTAGAAGGTAGCTACAATGCTAACTAAACACAGGTTGCTAGCCTGTGTTTGGTTTCCCCTCCGAGCGGGAAGAGCAGCGTGAACGCAAACATGTCAGGTATAAACTGAAGTCTAATCAGTGCATCTTTAACGGTGATTCAAGATTTTCAAGATTTTTTTTATTGTCACTCCGTAGTACAAGTATCACATGTGAAATTCTTGTGCTGTGGACTCCGTTTACAACATAGTACAAATATAACAGGGCATATGAGTGCAAAAACAACAAGAGACACAACAAGCAATAAGGCAGTAGAGTGATAAGACAAGTCAGAGACATTGGCATATTCACTGCACATAGGTGCACATGTCATGTGTATACTTTAGACGTGCTTAAAGGGGGACTAACCCCCTAGATATGTATTAGAACAGTGATTTGAAAATACCTATGGAAAAAACCAAGAAATGACATATGCTCTTGTCTATACTGGACTCTTTGGCTGTGTTGAAGTCCAGATTTTTTTTCGGAAATCGACGCCATTACAGTTTGCCTATTGCCTCAAAAATAATTTATTTGAGAGGGGCCATATCTGTATAAATATCAACAATTAGCCAACGCTGGTGGCCTGTATGGAAAGAGCTTTGCTCAAAATGGTTGAAAGTTATATCAATTTGGTAATTCAGTGGCGAACTAGAAATTTAATTATTTTTCTGCATGTAACTCTATGGAAACTACTCAAACTACGTTACGGGAGCAAAGTGACATGGGCTCGTTAACAGCAGCACACCCACAATAGGACAAACCTCTCGCTCTGGGGTAACACAATGCGAGATTTCTCCACGTAATTCCCTCGTCTAAGTAAGGGTTAATGTACGACGAGGTGTCCATTATCACTTTTTAAGGGACGACGTGGAGGCGTGAACCGTCCGAGGCGAAGCCGAGGATGGTTGCCTCCGCGAAGTCCCTTAAAAAGTGATAATGGACACCTCGAAGTGCATTAACCCGCTTATACCATGGTCACTTGCCAACAAAACAATAAGACCAGTCATTTATATTTCCATGTGTAATAAATAAAGCAATCTAAATGGCTAAATGTCTGTTATTCATACTGTAAATCAGTCTTCCACGAAATAAAATAGTCCCTCCCACCTCCACCACCCGCTCCGTTTTAAAGCCGACTCAAACGTTAACTTTATTACAGGAATGCAGGTTTAACGATGTTTTGCGTTCTACATTAAATGAAGACATTACCGTTTGGCAGCTTGCTTTATTTTGTATGATAGATACGTATTGGCCAAGTATATTAACATTTAAGAGCGAAGAGTTTCAGGAAGTGAGAGTGAGAGAGCAGCGCCCTGCGTGTGCTGCTGATGTGGTGAAATGCAGAGAGAGTTGTCTGTCTCTCTCTCTCTCTCTCTCTCTCTCTCTCTCTCTCTCTCTCTCTCTCTCTCTCTCTCTCTCTCTCTCTCCATCTCTCTCTCTCTCTCTCTCTCTCTCTCTCTCTCTCCTCTCTCCCGCTCGTGCACGAGCCTGAGGGAAATCTTCTCTTTCTCGCCGAGAAGAGCCTGGGTGACCGCGAGGTTAAAAAATCTCCGAAACGAAAATCAAAATTGGTAAATAAGAGTTATTTTTGATAAACTGAGCACACAGGGGTGATTTAAATACTTACTTTGACCGACTCAATTTTTTTCTCAAGTTCCAAAATTGTCATATTAACCCTTAACGGGGGGTATAGAGCTCAAACTGCTCTCCTGATAACACTGATGAAACTATGGCGCATTGATATGAACGGTGAACAGACCATTTAGCTAGGTGTCCATTATCACTGTACAATATCACTTTTTAATGGACACCTTGCAGCCAATCAGAATCGAGTATTCACCCAGACCATGGTATAACTAGAGATAAACCGCGCAATGAAATCCGTTTTTAATTTGCGTTTTGGGGGTTTTCGTGATTCTTGATGAAATTTACAGCACGCTATGATTTTTCGTCATAGGGCGCAGAGCAGGACAGAGCTCTTTCTCCTCCTCGGAGCACAACACACACAGACAGAGCCAGTTGCTCTGCTCTGCTGACTAAAGCCCCCGCCTCTCACTGCTGCTGTGTGCAGTGTGCGCGCGCCCCGCGGGTGCATGAGCGAGCAGAGCAGACTCTCCCGTTTGACTGGCCGAGAGAAAGTGCTTCCAATGAAATGTCAGACTGTGCACAGAGAGCACTGGAGAAAAAGTGCTCCAGACAGCAACAAAACAAGCACGACAGCGAGTCAGAGCAGTCCCAACCCCCCTCCCCCCCCCCCGTTGCTTGTACACAGTGACGATATTTACAGCAGCCGATGTGTTTAGACCAGCTTTGTCACGTTGTCACGTCGTAGTATATGCGTTATATTTTACATGTGCGCTAAACTGCGACGCTATTTGTTTGCGGAAATATCAGACTGCTCTCTGCTCTCAGAGCACAGAGAGCCCAGCTGCTGCTGCGCGCGGCCGCGCGCCCCCCGGAGCTTGAGGCTCGGCCATGAGGTTTACAGTACGACTCTCTCCTGCCCCGCTCCCACCCTGCCTGGGCTTGAGACAGTGCTTCCAACTCGGACTGATAATATAAACATCATCATTCGAGCTTATTCAGGTAAGATATTAATAAAGTAGTGACACATTCAGCGGGAAACTAACTATAATTAAGACATGTGCCAACTTTGACAACGTTTGGTTCAGTATTTTAAGAGCAAACTTCAATAAGAATAGGCTTTGGAGTTCTGAGGAGGCCGAAAGGGTACAGAGGGGGTAGGGGAGTAATTATCTTGAAATCCCATAGTCTTTGGGGGGCACTGTGACGTCAGTGTGCCCCTAATCTCCCATTCATTTGAGAAAAAAAAAAAAAAAGCAGTGTTCGACCCGTAGAGGGCGCTTATTGCCAGTTATGCTGCTGAAAAATGATACAAATGGTAAAATGGGCAACAGTTTGGTGTCAAATGTGGGAAATTTTGACCAGAATTCTTCACACATCATCACCCCCAAAGTCATATATATTGGTTAAAAGCTGAAAAAAAGTGTTTTGGAGGTTAGTTCTCCTTTAAACATTTTAAATTCGACGTATTTGACGTACAGGTGCAAATAGCATATACCTAATTAAACATACAATTAAACATTAGACATACATAATGGTAGCAGCTACAGTATGGTACAGTACAGCGGAAGAAACTGGTCCCCTCAAGCGATTTGTGCGTGCTTTTGGGACCCTGTATCTCCTCCCTGAGGGGTAACCAGGGAGAACAGGCTGTTGTGGGGATGGTTTGTGTCTTTGATGATCTTCAGGGGGACCTCCTGAGGCACCGCTGGTTATACAGTTCCTGCAGTTCTCTGGCAGCTCACATCCTGTTACGTGCTGGGCCGCGCGTCTCACTCTTCGTAGCGCCCTGCGGTCCATGGTGGTACAGTTCCCGTACCAGGTGGTGAAGCAGCCAGTCCAGCAGGCTTTCAATGGTGCCTCTGTAGAAGTCCCTAAGGATTTCTGAGGTGGTTGAGGTGGGGGGGTGGTGGGGGGGGAGAGGGGTAGGAGAGGAGGGGGGGGAGGAGGGGGCGCGCGCTCTGGCAGAGGGGGTCAAACCTGGCGTAGAACGCGTTGAGTTCGTCCGGCAGGGAGGGGTGATGTGTGGGGGGATTGCTGTTTCTCCCCCTTGAAGTCAGTGGCAGCATGGAGTCCTCTCCATAGATGCCTGGGGTGTGTTTTGGGTAATTAGTCCGGAT
>NC_139624.1:14391820-14444320 GCF_964638095.1 Poromitra crassiceps
GTCCGTCGCCATCTTGGAGTCCTCGAGCAGCTCACGTGAGATGAGGGTTTCCAGAGCCGCAGCTCCGCCTCCTATTGGTCCGTGATCGGCAAGCTGTGCGATCACTGGACAGGCGACCTGTCAATCACCCCCTTTTCTATCATCTATTTTACTCCAAAAGGGTGAGTTATATAATAAATCAGCACATCCTGCTCTGGGGCATTTTAACATGGGGGTGAACGTGAAAGCATGGGACTTCAACCTGCAGGAAACATGCAAACTCCACACAGAAAGAACCTGGACGGACCGGGGTTCAAACCCGGGACCTTCTTGCTGTGAGGCAACAGCGCTAAGTAACCACTGAGCCACCGTAGTAAAACATGCAGTCTTGCTTTTATAGTGAAGATACACTGCTCTCATCAATACACGTAGCTAGGTTTTTAAATACTGCATGAGAGACAGAATGATCTGCTACAGGCAGGCATGCAGGTTTTCCCTGGAGTTTCAACTCAGTCTAGTGTTGCTGTTGTTGAGCCCTCATGAGGTGACCTCAGGTACTTCATCACATCAGATACTGGGGTCAGATAGAACCTCTTCAGAGACAGAGATACTGCGGTCAGATAGAACCTCTTCAGAGACAGAGATACTGGGGTCAGATAGAACCTCTTCAGATACAGAGATACTGGGGTCAGATATAACCTCTTCAGAGACAGAGATACTGGGGGTCAGATAGAACCTCTTCAGAGACAGAGATAATGGGGGTCAGATAAGAACCTCTTCAGATACAGAGATACTGGGGTCAGATAGAACCTCTTCAGAGACAGAGATACTGGGGTCAGATAGAACCTCTTCAGAGACAGAGATACTGGGGTCAGATAAGAACCTATTCAGAGACAGAGATACTGGGGTCAGATAGAACCTCTTCAGATACAGAGATACTGGGGTCAGATAGAACCTCTTCAGAGACAGAGATACTGGGGTCAGATAGAACCTCTTCAGAGACAGAGATACTGGGGGTCAGATAGAACCTCTTCAGATAGAGAGATACTGGGGTCAGATAGAACCTCTTCAGAGACAGAGATACTGGGGGTCAGATAGAACCTCTTCAGATACAGAGATACTGGGGTCAGATAGAACCTCTTCAGATACAGAGATACTGGGGTCAGATAGAACCTATTCAGATACAGAGATACTGGGGGTCAGATAAGAACCTCTTCAGATACAGAGATACTGGGGGTCAGATAGAACCTGTTCAGAGACAGAGATACTGGGGTCAGATAGAACCTCTTCAGAGACAGAGATACTGGGGTCAGATAGAACCTATTCAGATACAGAGATACTGGGGTTAGATATAATCTATTCAGATACAGAGATACTGGGGTCAGATAGAACCTATTCAGATACAGAGATACTGGGGGTCAGATAAGAACCTCTTCAGATACAGAGATACTGGGGGTCAGATAGAACCTGTTCAGAGACAGAGATACTGGGGTCAGATAGAACCTCTTCAGAGACAGAGATACTGGGGGTCAGATAGAAGCTCTTCAGATACAGAGATACTGGGGTCAGATAGAACCTCTTCAGATACAGAGATACTGGGGTCAGATAGAACCTCTTCAGATACAGAGATACTGGGGTCAGATAGAACCTTTTCAGATACAGACATACTGGGGTCAGCTAGAACCTATTCAGAGACATTCACTGCCTGTGAGTTAGAGCCCACCCACTCCAGGGCAACTTTGGTCCAGCCACATAAGTCATTGAGGTCAGGCCAGTCAGACCACACGCCAAAGCTCCCCACTGGGTTTCCTCTTGAATCCCAGGAGGCTAGGGGTCTGACCGACATGCCAGGGGGGACCTTGCGTCTTTGTAGGTCCAAGAATAGAGAAGTTCTGGCGAGCTCTCTGATATATTGGTCGTCAATGTTCAGCATATTTAAGAGATGGCCTTCAGCCTCGTAGCGAAATACATGTATGTCCACTCAAAGTTCGGAACCCCCATTCCTGTCACTTCAGTGTTCCTATTAGCCATGGGAATGCAAACAGAAAGAAAGCACTTGAAGGTATGAAAGATGACCGCTGGTATCTATCTCACACACCCACACACACACACACACACACACACACACACACACACATATCCTGTAACAGTTTCCCAGTCAAATTGATACCATGTCCCCGAGAGAGGCTGCAGGTTCAAGTGTGTGTGTGTGTGTGTGTGTGTGTGTGAGAGAGAGAGAGAGGGGGGGGGGGGGGGAGTCAGTTGTTGGGTAAATCTGGCCTGTCTTTGACACCCAGCAGGTTCTCATTGAGAGCGGAGTGTTGAAACTTTGTGCTATTGTTGTGGTGTGTGTGTGTGTGTGTGTGTCTGTGTGTGTGTGTGTGTGTGTTTGTTACATTATACCGACGTGAATAGAAGGTACCATTGTCAGAGACAGGTCAATGAACAACAGACTCACTCTCGTACTCGTACACACACATAAGTGCCTTTTAAACATGGAGTTTGGATCATGTCAGGCTAGAGAGAGCAGGATATTTTCAGGTTTTACCTTTTTAAACATGAGGGGTCTTTGTTTAGAAACAACTGGATATGAGCCGTTTTTTCTGCCAGTGGCGGGGGGGGGGGGGTGGGGGGGGGGGGGGTGCGGTAGCATGTATCGATAACAAGAAATGTGATAGGGAACAGCTTTAGCGAATTTGTAACCAAACTCCATTAAAAAACATGCAGTTTTAACAGAGGGTCCATTCCTGGCATTGTGCCAAAAATGAGGCAGTCAAAATAGTGGTCGCACCGTCGTCAATCACTGTGGGTGATTTATTTTGCAAGTGGCATTGAAGTCATATCTGACTAGTTTTAAATTTATTTCTCCCCACAAAAGTTAGGCTAGGCCTATATGTCTCGATATAGGCTATCAGTCAGTCAGCTCCTATCCTCTCCGCAGTGTGGACGCACAGTCACACAACACTGCCTGCCTCAAATGGCTGCCTCACACAATAGAATTGGCGGCACCCAACTCGAGAAAACTTCTCAGAAGAGACTAACTATCTGACTAGTTTTCAATGTATTTCTCCCCACAAAAGTTAAGCTTTTTCTGACATGGGAGCAAGCACGCAGCGCAGCAGTAAGCGTCCCTCCTGATGCACTGGACCTGGCTGCCTGCATAGCTGAAGCGCGTTGGGATCCCTCTGCCAAACAATTCAAGCCGTTTTTGCAGCACTTGAGGAAACCATGAGTTTGCTCATTGATATAAGCGATTGCCCGAACGATTCATTAATTAATAAACTACCACCACCCGCCCACATAACAGCTAGCCTACATGATCAGGATCATGACTTGCCAGAGTTAAACAGAAGCTGCTTTTGCGCTAATCCGGATCCTACACCGGCGACCGAGATGAATATGATACGGACTCGCGGGAGTACGCGTAGGCCGGCTAATTGTTGTTTAACATGCAGGCCAACCGGCTAGGAGCTGGATATAATACGGATTCCACTGCATGTTAAGAAGTGGCTATACACACACACACGCACACACACACACGCACACACACACACACACTGTTTGGTCCTGCTGATTACCTGAACTTTTGATCTTGAGTGTCAAAGTAACACAACACAACAAAGAGCTATCTGTTTTTACATGTCTGTGTGTGAACACACACACACACACACACACACTAGGGATGTCACGATACCAAAATTATGAGTTCGATACCGATACCTGCCTAAGTATCTCGATACCGATACTGAAACGATACCACGGCAAAAAACTAAAACATCAGGAAAAGTATTGGAATAAATAGAGGGGACAAAACATGGAACTTAAAACTTATTTTATTGATTTAACAAGGTAATGCACAGCCATGTAGTCATTTTACTACATGCTGGTAGTACTGCCACCACGTGTGGCGCTGAACATGCTAGAACTTTTATTATCTAGTGTAAAATTAACATAATCTCTCCTGTAAACATATTTTAAAGGAATGTCAACCGTTTAAACTTATAAATAATATAAAT
This sequence comes from Poromitra crassiceps, assembly GCF_964638095.1. Taxonomy (NCBI): domain Eukaryota; kingdom Metazoa; phylum Chordata; class Actinopteri; order Beryciformes; family Melamphaidae; genus Poromitra; species Poromitra crassiceps. Next base: position 14,395,816 of record NC_139624.1, read on the forward strand.
AAAATATATTTTCACACAGCTGCTACACTATTATAGCTATTTGTTTTATCCAAAAAAAGTACTCTGTACTTGCAGCTCCTAAGCTTCATTAACATGAAGTGCCTGATTTATGGTTAATCTAGTAATATATATTATTTTCACACATAAATGTAGGCTTATTATGTGGTGTATTCCCAGCCCCCCCCCCCCCCCCCATACGTGTAGGCTAGGTGTTTTTTACAATGAATTCGTATATCATTAATAATTGGGATTATTGTAAATATTAGGATAGGTGAGATCAGATGACTGCTTACCATGTAAAAGCTTTAATAACACTGGCATTGAGGACCATAGTGTTATTAAATATTGTACATGGTATGCAGTCATCTGATGTCCCCTCCCCTAAACGTTACATGTCATGACTTTCTCCTTGGCAGAGATCTGTGCTCCAGCACATTGCCTCGTGTTTTACTGTAAACGAGTAGGCTATTGTGACAAGCGAACTTTTTCAGTGAAACAAGTTCGCTTGTCACACAATACTCGTTGGACTTATTTGAGGGCATGTATGTTTATCGTTCACGTTCGCTAACCTGTCGGTCTTTAAACTCTTTGAACAGGTCGGGGTGCCTGTCGGCAAGATGTTTAGCCAGGTTCGATGTGTTTGATCCTTTCGCTTGCGTCACGTTGAAGCACCTTTTACACACTGGTTTGGATGTGTCCACGGGCTTGCCTTCGCTGTCGGCAACGTAAGCAAAATATTTGCATATTTCGCTTCGTGCATCTGCTTTTTCTACAAGCGTTGGTCGGCTTGCAAGACTAGAAGAAGCCGCTGCCATTTTCGCTGCGTCTGTCCTGTGTGTCGGGGTGCTGTAGTGAGGACTGAACGACTGTGGCCAGAGAGCGAGCAGAGAGGGAAGAGAGGAAAGTCGACACGCCCCCACATGAAGCAGACAGAGTCAGAGACGAGCTTTTTTTCACTTTTCACGAGTCACCATTGGTTCAAGGCAAGGCTGTGTTGCCTTCACGTGAGGTGGGAGACAGGCTCTCAACTGTAATGCCGCTGTGTCTCTCTCCTCCGCTAACAAACACCACGGTCGCACACTGACGCAACCCATGACATTTTTTTAAGTATCGGTACTAAATTAACGTGGTATAGTATCCTTTTTAACGGCAGGGAACCGCGGTACCATACTAATACCGGTATACCGTGCAACCCTAACACACACACACACACACACACACACACACACGTGTTTGCATTTTAACATGGTTGTTTTTTGTGTGTATCTGTGTGTGTGTGTGTGTGTGTGTGTGTGTGTGTGTGTGTGAGAGAGAGAGAGAGAGAGAGACTGAGTGTTTTGAAATGTCAGAAATGTCAGAAAGTGTGGTAACAAACAGGATTGATGGAGAAGAAAGAGAAGAGAAGAGAGAGATGAGGGAAGAGAGGAGAGGAGGAAGAAAATGGAAAGGAAGGATTGGGGAGGGACATGAGGATGTCAGAGATCAACCCCATCAGCAGAAAAGAAGTTGGTTTCTGATCTCGACACATTTTATATTTGCAAAGAAAATCCGTCAGCATGGTCGAAGAAAATCCGCATAATAGCGCTCCTAGCAACTTGCCAAAGAACGCTGTCAAACAGCTCGACTGCTAGCTGGTCTGTTAGCTTGTCTGTTAGCTCGTCTGTTAGCTCCTCTGCTAGCTCATCTGTTAGCTTGTCTGCTAGCTCATGTGCTAGCTTGTCTGTTAGCTCATCTGCTAGCTCCTCTGCTAGCTCATCTGTTAGCTTTTCTGCGAGCTCATGTGCTAGCTTGTCTGCTAGCTCATGTGTTAGCTTGTCTGTTAGCTCGTCTGCTAGCTCATGTGCTAGCTTGTCTGCTAGCTCATGGCCTAGCTCCACCTTTCTCTTGCTGTTGCTGGTCGGACTGTAAACCATCGACTGTCTAAGTACACTGGTTTTTGGACTCCCGTTTTGAAGCCTAGATTATAGAGCCAAAGTCACGCCTACTTCCTGCGTCAGCACACGCACAACACCGCCTACTTCCTGCTTCAGCACACACACAACACCACCTACTTCCTGCTTCAGCACACGCACAACACCACCTACTTCCTGCTTCAGCACACGCACCACCTACTTCCTGCTTCAGCGCACGCACAACACCGCCTACTTCCTGCTTCAGCACACGCACAACACCGCCTACTTCCTGCTTCAGCACACGCACAACACCGCCTACTTCCTGCTTCAGCACACGCACAACACCGCCTACTTCCTGCTTCAGCACACACACAACACCACCTACTTCCTGCTTCAGCACACGCACAACACCACCTACTTCCTGCTTCAGCACACGCACAACACCGCCTACTTCCTGCTTCAGCACACGCACAACACCACCTACTTCCTGCTTCAGCACACGCACAACACCGCCTACTTCCTGCTTCAGCACACGCACAACACCGCCTACTTCCTGCTTCAGCACACGCACAACACCACCTACTTCCTGCTTCAGCACACGGACAACACCGCCTACTTCCTGCTTCAGCACACGCACAACACCGCCTACTTCCTGCGTCAGCACACGCACAACACCGCCTACTTCCTGCTTCAGCACACGCACAACACCGCCTACTTCCTGCTTCAGCACACGCACAACACCACCTACTTCCTGCTTCAGCACAAGCACAACACCACCTACTTCCTGCTTCAGCACACGCACAACACCACCTACTTCCTGCTTCAGCACACGCACAACACCACCTACTTCCTGCTTCAGCACACGCACAACACCGCCTACTTCCTGCTTCAGCACACGCACAACACCGCCTACTTCCTGCTTCAGCACACGCACAACACCGCCTACTTCCTGCTTCAGCACACACACAACACCGCCTACTTCCTGCTTCAGCACACGCACAACACCACCTACTTCCTGCTTCAGCACACACACAACACCACCTACTTCCTGCGTCAGCACACGCACAACACCGCCTACTTCCTGCTTCAGCACACGCACAACACCGCCTACTTCCTGCTTCAGCACACGCACAACACCGCCTACTTCCTGCTTCAGCACACGCACAACACCACCTACTTCCTGCTTCAGCACACACACAACACCACCTACTTCCTGCTTCAGCACACGCACAACACCGCCTACTTCCTGCTTCAGCACACGCACAACACCACCTACTTCCTGCTTCAGCACACGCACAACACCGCCTACTTCCTGCTTCAGCACACGCACAACACCGCCTACTTCCTGCTTCAGCACACGCACAACACCACCTACTTCCTGCTTCAGCACACGGACAACACCGCCTACTTCCTGCTTCAGCACACGCACAACACCGCCTACTTCCTGCGTCAGCACACGCACAACACCGCCTACTTCCTGCTTCAGCACACGCACAACACCGCCTACTTCCTGCTTCAGCACACGCACAACACCACCTACTTCCTGCTTCAGCACAAGCACAACACCACCTACTTCCTGCTTCAGCACACGCACAACACCACCTACTTCCTGCTTCAGCACACACACAACACCACCTACTTCCTGCTTCAGCACACGCACAACACCGCCTACTTCCTGCTTCAGCACACGCACAACACCGCCTACTTCCTGCTTCAGCACACGCACAACACCGCCTACTTCCTGCTTCAGCACACACACAACACCGCCTACTTCCTGCTTCAGCACACGCACAACACCACCTACTTCCTGCTTCAGCACACACACAACACCACCTACTTCCTGCGTCAGCACACGCACAACACCGCCTACTTCCTGCTTCAGCACACGCACAACACCGCCTACTTCCTGCTTCAGCACACGCACAACACCGCCTACTTCCTGCTTCAGCACACGCACAACACCGCCTACTTCCTGCTTCAGCACACGCACAACACCGCCTACTTCCTGCTTCAGCACCGCCTACTTCCTGCTTCAGCACACGCACAACACCGCCTACTTCCTGCTTCAGCACACGCACAACACCACCTACTTCCTGCTTCAGCACACGCACAACACCACCTACTTCCTGCTTCAGCACACGCACAACACCGCCTACTTCCTGCTTCAGCACACGCACAACACCACCTACTTCCTGCTTCAGCACACGCACAACACCACCTACTTCCTGCTTCAGCACACGCACAACACCGCCTACTTCCTGCTTCAGCACACGGACAACACCGCCTACTTCCTGCTTCAGCACACGCACAACACCACCTACTTCCTGCTTCAGCACACGCACAACACCGCCTACTTCCTGCTTCAGCACACGCACAACACCGCCTACTTCCTGCTTCAGCACACTGACAACACCGCCTACTTCCTGCTTCAGCACACGCACAACACCACCTACTTCCTGCTTCAGCACACGGACAACACCGCCTACTTCCTGCTTCAGCACACGCACAACACCACCTACTTCCTGCTTCAGCACACGCACCAGCATCGGAAAACAATATGAATGGTGGTGAACGGCGAGATACCATACTTTTTTTGACCCCGTTTGAATTGTGCCATGAGGTCCACATGTGAGTTTTCCTCAATTTAAAAGAGAACTGCAAGTCAAGAAAGCTGCAGTTCTTTGCTTTTTTCTGTGTAACATTTTCAAATTCAAAAGGTTGGAAATGCTCCTGTGGTTGGAGGACCTGTTGAAATGTTATTGAAGTTAATATGCAACATATTTCTGAAAAACACGCCGACATTCTATTCTGGAGAATAACACACACACACACACACACACACACACACACACACACACACACACACACACACACACACACACACACACACACACACACACACACAGACAGACACACACACACATTCTCTCTTCCCATTTGTTTTCATCACCGGTCTCTTGTGGTCAACCAACACTTCCTCTGTCTGACGTGTGTGTGTGTGTGTGTGTGTGAGAGAGAGAGAGAGAATCATCTTCTCTTGTGGTGTGTGATGTGTCCGTAAATGACCTAAGATGAGAAAGTGTGTGTGTGTGTGTGTGTGTGTGTGTGTGTGTGTGTGTGTGTGTGTGTGTGTGAGAGAGAGATAGAGAGAGAGAGATAGAGATAGAGAGCGAGAGAGAAACAGAGACAGAGAGAGAAAGTCACAGAGACAGAGACACCTGGGAGACATTCTGGCTCCGATGACAAACATCTGCTCCTCACAACACCCAAACATACGCACCCACACGCACGCACGCACGCACGCACGCGCAGGCGCAGGCACACACACACACACACACACACACACACACACACACACACACACACACACACACACACACACACACACACACACACACACACACACACACACACACTCATTCACACTCAGGTCTATCACTTTGTATTGGACATTACAGACAGCTGAAGTATTGACTACATGCTTCTGATTGGCTGAGCTGACTACAGGCTTCTGATTCAGTCTTCTGATTGGCTGAGCTGACTACAGGCTTCTGATTAACTGAGTAGACTACAGTCTTCTGATTGGCTGAGCTGACTACAGGCTTCTGATTAACTGAGTAGACTACAGTCTTCTGATTGGCTGAGCTGACTACAGACTTCCGATTGGCTGAGCTGACTTATGCTTGGTTCACACCGTAGGCATATCAGAAGTAGCGCAGAAGCAGCGCTTCACGGAAGCTTCCAGCAGGAGGCTTGCCATTCACACCAGAATCACTCTGTTTTGCCCGGCGCTGCCCTGCTCCCGCTCACAACTTGCATTGACTTCATGCCTGGCTGCTCGTGTGGCGTGCGGCTGGTGTTATCGGTCTCGCCTGTTAACGAGGATGCTGAAATGGAACTCGCCGTTGCGTTGCTTCACCGTAGGATTGGCGTATGGTGTGTTCGGCCCCTTACGTCTGATTGGCTGAGCTGACTACAGGCTTGTGATTGGCTGAGCTGACTACAGACTTAAGGAGCGTTCACACCGAGATATTTATTTTTCGCTCTGTCGCTCAAGTCAACCCTTTGGAATCGCTCTGTTGCTCTGTTTAAATCGCTCATCAACAGGCACACGAAATGACGGACATGTGGGGGATATAACGTTACGCAATGTCATGCTGTTTGTCCACTACGAGCCACCGTCATTGTTTACAAGCTAAGCCTATCAGCGTGCTCCTAATGCGAGCTGCATACCGGTAGTACAGACTTCACTTCATGTCAGCTGTCAGCCTGTCAATGCGGTTTGTTGCCACACAATAAACCAGCGGTTTGTTCCAAGCCAGAGTGATCCTTGACTCGCTCTCACACGGCAGCCAATCAGCATTGAACAGCGAGCGACTGATGCCAGTGTATTTTCGCTCGAGTTGGAATATTTCATCTTGAGCGACGAGCGTATTTTCTCCCTATCGCTCTGTCTCTGTCGCTCGGACGCCCAGCGATTATTCTCCCAGGCGAATATACGCTCAATCGCTCGTTTGCATTGACTTTGTATGTAAACTCGACGCCAGCGACAAACTTTAATAGGTCGGTGTGAACGCACCTTTAGTGCTACATTACTTCTGATTGGCTGATGATTACCAGTCAATTATGATCACTGTCATGCTTATCAAAAACAGGAGTCAGAATCTAAAAGTCACAAAGCAGCGAGAGAATGGGATCAGTCCTCACACCCTGACCGTGACCCTGATGTCACTGACGCGGCCTTGCCCGCATCTCAGCTGCTGTGTGGCCTTGCCTGCCCTATTGGCGGGCATCTCCCTGTCTCTCTCTCCCTCAGTCTCTCCCCCCTCCCCTCTCTCTCCCTCAGTCTCTCCCCCCTCTCTCTCTCTCTCCCTCAGTCTCTCCGCCCTCTCTCTCCCACTCCTCTCTCTCTCTCTCCCTCAGTCTCTCCCCCCTCTCTCTCCCACTCCTCTCTCTCTCTCCCCTCTCTCTCCCACTCCTCTCTCTCTCTCTCAGTCTCTCGCCCCCCTCTTTCTTCCACTCCTCTCTCTCTCTCCCTCAGTCTCTCCGCCCTCTCTCTCCCACTCCTCTCTCTCTCTCTCCCCTCTCTCCCACTCCTCTCTCTCTCTCCCTCAGTCTCTCCCCCCTCTCTCTCCCACTCCTCTCTCCCTCAGTCTCTCCCCCCTCTCTCTTCCACTCCTCTCTCTCTCTCCCTCAGTCTCTCCGCCCTCTCTCTCCCACTCCTCTCTCTCTCTCTCCCTCAGTCTCTCCCCCCTCTCTCTCCCACTCCTCTCTCTCTCTCCCTCAGTCTCTCCGCCCTCTCTCTCCCACTCCTCTCTCTCTCTCTCCCTCAGTCTCTCCCCCCTCTCTCTTCCAATCCTCTCTCTCCCTCTCCATCAGTCTCTTCTTCTTCTTTTTGTGTTGTTTTATGGCAGTTGGCATCCTTACCGCCCTCTTCTGGATCCATCCACTGTTTCCCTGCCGAGAGCTTGCTCTCTTCTTCTTCGTCTTTGGTGTTTTATGCCAGCCGGCATCCCTCACCTCCTTCTTCTCTCATGAGCCTCCTCCTCAGTCTCTGCCGTGAGCCTCAGACTGATGATGTCATCAGTGGGATTTATGACATCACTGATGATGTCACCAGTGGGATTTATGACATCACTGATGATGCCATCAGTGGGATTTATGACATCACTGATGATATCATCAGTGGGACAGACAGACAAACAGACAGAGCCCCAGCTCCGATTTATATACCCGATGATGATGATGATGATATACTTAAGCAATATAGCATGAGAGCAAGTGTGTTGTGGCGAATATATCCCGCTGATAAGCTGTACAGCTTATCAGCGGGATATATTCCACAACACCACGCAGCTCGAGTGCTATATTGCTTTTATAAAACGGTTTCCAAGTATAATAATATAATAATAATAATACTATAAGTCCGACTGGCATGGTATTCTGATAGAGTCAGTTGAAACACTACTGTAAGGCGGGACCTCTAGCAAGAAGATAGACGTGCGGGTGATTTGATTGGATCGTTCTGGAGACTGAAGTTGACATTGGCCAATCCTGGCGCTTGCTGAGAAGCTGAGAGCTTTCTGGAAACCCCGACAGGCAGCTCGAGCGCAGCGCTGCATTCTCAGCGCTTGCTGAGAAGCCGAGTGCTTTCTGCAAAGCCCGACACCAACTAACGTTACGGGGTTAAATGCGGGGTTAACAGCCTTTTTTTTGCAAAGAAGACATTAGCCCGCATCTATTCTTGTACAAAACATAATTTTCTGCGAAGTATTAGTAAAGTTATAAGCGAAGATCGATTCACAAGGATCTGACAGCTGTCTCCGCCATTTGTTTTTTTTGAGGTAACCAAAGGCTTTTAGTAAGAGAGTTGCCATGGCAACCAATAACCCATGGCCATGGGTTATTGGACTCGGTTACTGGAATTATACAATGGCTGTGAACCAATCAGATTGCTTGATTTGAGAGAGCCGTTTTATAAAGCAAAACATTCCTCTCTCCACACACTTCTCCATCTCTCTCTTCCTTTCTTTCCCTAATTCCTATCCGCCCTCTCTCCTTTCCAGTTGATTTCTTTCTTTCTTTCTTTCTTTCTCTCTCTCTCTCTCTCTCTCTCCATCTTACACCACTGTTACAGTATGGGGTTCCCAAATATTTTCCACAGTATGTTGACCATAGCTGCTATCTGATCCGGGGCTGAGATGGGTCCTTTCAGTAAAAATGTGCGAGGGCAGCACATCAGCAGAGAGCCATACGTGCAGGAATACATTGAGAGCAGAGAGCCATACAGTGCAGGAATACATTGAGAGCAGAGAGCCATACAGTGCCTGTGCTTTACTCCTTTCCCACCAGTCCTGCTCACTTTCCATGTCTTCCACAGGCCCTGATGTCTGAAGCCTCCAAACGGACACACGTCCAGTGGACTCAGCAATAGAAGCTCCGCTCCAGTGGATTCTGTCATTTTTATGCAGTTCCATGTGTTGCTGAGTCCTGCCCTGGCCTGTTGATTAGCAACACTGGATTTGTTTTAGTTACAAATAACCTCATTTTGTGCTCAAAGTAAAAAAAAAATATATATATATATATGTATTGTATCTAAAAACAGGTGATGACATCAGACACTTTGGACGTCTATGTCATGTCATTTCCAGTGTTGGGCAAGTTACTGTCAAAATGTAATACATATTACTAGTTACTTCCATTTGAAAGTAATGAGTGACTTTACAATATTACTGTCTGTGTAGAGTAACTCGAAACTCGTTACTTATTACATTACTTTTGCATTACTTTTACCGAAACAACAGCAACAGCAGAATGACATCGCTGCCCCGGAACCATCCCGAAAAATAATTTCAACCGCCTTGAAGTCAGTATAACAAAACAAAATATGGTATAATATTACTGAAATCCTATAAGTAATAAGTTATATTACTGAGTTACTGCTAAAAGTAATATATTACATGTTACTTTTGTTATGAGTTACCCCCAACACTGCTCATTACTGATTTGATCAAAATAAAATAAAATCTGGACATTAACTCATTCACCGCCAAAGACGTCTTTGACGTGTTATCAGAAATAGCCCTCCCCGCCAATGACGTGTTTGACGGGTTTTTGTTTTTATTAGTACAGTGCGTAGTTCAAAGACTTCCCCAGCCTGTGACATGTTATCAGGTCCCTGGCATCTAAGACAAGCCGACAACACGTGAACAAACACATACCGCAGCTGTTGTTTTGAAATTGAGCAGGAGGAAAAACAGAAAACGGATAAACGCTTCTTTGTGCAGAGAGGAGAAACGCCATTGAAACGCCCCTCGGCGCATTGCACGAGCTGGTCGCCTTCCTGTGTGCCAGCCGGGAGAAAACGGGAGAAAGTAATCCAGAGATGTGTTTGATCATCGGAGGAATGAGGAAATGATCGATCAGTTTGACGGGTAATCCAGAGGGCGGTGAGGACGTGTTGAATAGCCGAGGGGAAAACGGGAACGATCAAACAGCAGGGAGTATAGGACAGGGAGACATGGACGAGGACGGGTGGACCAGAACAAAACAAAATACCGTAAACACACGAACAGCTAACAAGGCAGAAGCGGCAGTCACAGCAGCAGACGCCAGCAGTACTCAGACCCGGAAACAACGTAACGAAGATAAAAGGGGGATTGTGTGTGTGTGTGTGTGTGTGTGTGTGTGTCTGTCTGTCTGTGTGTGTGTGTGTCTGTCTGTCTGTCTGTCTGTCTGTCTGTCTGTCTGCACACTCACTCACACTGAGTAAACTGTATTGTTGAATGTAAAAAAAGCACTTGTATATGTATGTACATGTATATGTATATATATATATATATATATATATATTATTTTTTTGTCATTTGTGTCATAACGAATAATATTTACATGTCTGATGTCAATACAGTTCAAAATAAAAGAATTGAGAGCGAGTTCTGCCTGAGATTGTGTGCTTTACAAAAATCGCCTTTTCTCCTGTTTTTCTTCTCAGAGAGACCTTTTGGGTGAAAACAGGGTGTATATAAATGGCTATAAGTAGAGTACAGAACATGCTAAAAGCTCACTTTTTTTTTCCTGGTGAACCCAGAGACGTACATCTTCATTTTGAGGTATTGCAAATCACTTTGGTGCTAATAGATAATTTACTGTGGGTCTTGAAAGATGACCAACAATTATGAAAATCTTTGGCCTGTGCTAAATATTGGCAGTCCTAAACTGGCCATGAATGAGTTAACAGGAGGGCTTTCGCATGATGGCAGAGCATCAGCGCAAGACTGGGTGTTAGGGGTGGGGGGGGAATCGATACACCATAGTATCGCAATATTTTGCCTGATGATATTGTATCGATATTTGGACGCCAATTATCGATATAAAAAAAAAAAAAAAAAATTGCAGGCCATGCCATGCCATGCCAGGCCACCGGGCATCTGCCCGAAGCGCCCGATGGTGCAGTCCGCGCCTGCAGTGGTGTATTGAGTCCAGAGAAGCTTAATAATGTATAGCCTACGTGTGGGGCAAAAACAAAATAAAAAAACACTGCATGTTTTACTTCCGGTGAGGTCCAGGAAAAGGTAGGAAAAGGAGTTAGGAGTGACAATATATCGAAATATCGCAATATTCAATATATCGCAATACTAGCATATCGCAATATCGCAATACTATCGTATCGTGACTCAAGTATCGTTTTAGTACCGTATCGTGGGCATCTGGTGATTCCCACCCCTACTGGGTGTGTCAGGTACATTTGGTTTGAACTCAAAGCCCTCCTCCAGTCACTCCTTCCCAGACTATTTTATAGAAAATGGTAAAACAATCACTAATAAAAAGGATTTGGTGGACGGCTTCAATAACTTCTTTGTTAATGTGGGGCCCCGACTGGCGATGGAAATAAACCCTCCACAAGGGGGAGGTGTTGAAAAGTTCCATGGAGAGAGGAATCCAGCCACCATCTTTTTGAGAGAGACAAATAGAAATGAAATTATTGATGTGGTCAATAAATTTAAGAATAAAACATCTACGGACTGGAATGGTCTCGACATGACCTTAATAAAGCAAGTAATTGATACTATCGTAGACCCCTTAACATACATCAGTAATCTGTCATTCAACTTGGGCTGCTTTCCTAGCAAAATGAAAACTGCCAAAGTGACACCAGTATATAAAGCAGGAGAAAAAAACATTTTTACTAACTATAGGCCAATCTCATTACTCTCCCAGTTTTCTAAAATTCTGGAGAAACTCTTTGTTGCACGGTTGGACAGCTTCATTGAAAAATATGAACTGCTTACAGACAGTCAGTATGGCTTTAGAACAAACAGGTCAACTGCCATGGCTCTAACGGATTTAGTGGAAGAGTTAACAAGTACAATTGACAATAAGAAATATGCAGTGGGTGTTTTCATTGATCTGAAGAAAGCGTTTGACACAATAAATCATGATATTCTAATACAAAAACTAGAGAGGTATGGGATCAGAGGGGTGGGGCTAAATTGGCTAAAAAGCTACATTGAAAACCGAAAACAGTTTGTGCAGGTGGGCATTACAACATCTTCTCCCTTAGATATTACTTGCGGTGTACCACAAGGGTCGATTTTAGGACCAAAACTGTTTATACTGTACATTAATGACATATGCAATGTTTCAAAAATATTGAAATATGTAATTTTTGCTGATGACACAAATATATTCTGTGTAGGTGAAAATCTTCAGCAGCTGTTAGAGGCTGTCACAGTAGAATTGGGGAAGCTAAAGTTGTGGTTTGATGCAAATAAACTATCATTAAACACAAAAAAAACAAAATTTATGATCTTTGGCAAAACTAATAAACATCTGAATACTCCCGTAGAATTAATGATTGACAGTGTTAAACTAGAAAGAGTACATGAGAACACATTTTTAGGAGTAATAATCGACCACAACTTTAGCTGGAAACCACATATCAGATATATCAGGTCAAAGTTAGCAAGCACTGTGGGGATTCTATGCAAAACAAGGCACTTTTTGAACATCAAATCATTGCAAACACTGTACTGTACACTCTTCTTACCATACCTGACTTATTGTGTTGAAGTATGGGGAAACACCTATAGAAGCAACTTACAGACAATATGCAACATGCAAAAGAGAGCAATAAGAATAGTGAATAAGGTAGGTTATCATGAACACACAAATGTACTGTTTCATAAATCAAAGACGCTGAAGTTCTGGGATCTGGTGGAGTTCAAAACCGCCCAAACTCTGTATAAAGCGCGACATAATTTACTTCCTGGTAATATACAAAAACAGTTCAGTGATAGAGAAGGTGGTTATGAGCTGAGAGGGAGATTGAATTTCAAACAACCAATTGTTCATAGCACTCTGAAAAGCATGTGCGTATCTGTCTGTGGTGTGAAACTGTGGAATAAATTACCTGACGAGATCAAAGAAAGTAAAAATCTTGTGCAATTCAAAAAAAAGTATAGAAACATTATTCTGGAGAAGTATAGACGTGATGGTACATAATCAGGACTTATGGGTCACTTGTATTTCCTGTAGTAAGTTTGGTATTAGCTATGTATGTGTAATTATATGTGGTAGGTAGCCTATGTGTGTATAGGCATGTATGAATAATTAGGAGCATGTGCTATTTGTGTGTGTAAACCAATGCATGTATGTATCCATGTGTATGCATATGTACTGCATATGTTTACATATAACGTAAAGGAAAAAGGGTAAGGGCATTTTATAAGCTAGCTAGCTTCAGCCCTAAAACCCTTTCGGTCAGCCTTATGTATCTTTTGTTTTCTTCTGTTTTTTTTTTTTCCTATTCTGTGAATATTCTTTGCTTTCTGATCGAAATAAACTAACTAACTAACTAACTAACTAACTTTTTCTATAAGCACTGGTGTTCTATGGAAACGTTGTAATATATGTTTGTATATTTGCACGTACATTGATAAGAAGCGAAGGCTAATACTGTAGCTTGTTCCACTGCAACATCATACCTGCAGGGCTGTTCTCAAAAAGAAGGACTTTGTCTCTTGCCTTCAATAAACTATTTGTCTGCACTACAGAGGAAGTTACACCAGAAACAGTATCGAGGGGATACGAAGCGATATCCCCTCCGTAAAACATTAGTTTAGAAGCCACAATACTGCTTTCTTATTAACTGGCCAAAGCTGATGGTCTTAATGGAAAGAGCGTGACTTGAACTGGTTGCGTTTTGAGCGCAGCGAATATAGTAGCTAACAAAAACATAGCTAACAGCTAGCTAATGTCAGAGCGGCTAACGCTTGATCCAATGATTTATATCAGTCATGACATGATGTATGACTATAGCGTATTATTACATTTATTTATTTTTTTTTTATTATTACGTTTATTAATGTTTTGAGTCGTACGTCATCACCCATTTTTAGCAAGAGCTTTTTTTTTTATTACTTTGAGCACAAAATGAGGTCATATTTTGTCAACAAAAAAGAGCAAAACACATGAAATATCTTAAAAAGAAGAAAATAAATTGGAGGGGGCCTTTAACTCATTGAGTGCCAGCCACTTTTGGAAAACGGATGCTCCCAGTGCCAGAGTTTCAGAGCGTTTTCAGTGATTTCTCGAGGCCCACAGAATATTGTGTGATATTACTATGTAAACACCGAACACGCCCAAAGAACGATGAGACTCTCTTCTATCATCAGCAAAAAAAGAGTTTATTGATATCATTTTCCGTTCTTTAGTTATCAGCCGGAGAAGATAGGTTGATTTCACCAAAAACAGATGTTTCCAAACTTTCCATCTAGAAGCTGAGATAATGAGCCTTTTGTGAAATGAAGCATTTCAAGCAAATCACTGACTCTGAAGCTAATATTTTCTGACCTGAAACATCTGAACAGTAATTTCCTTCAATAAAACAGCACCCCCACCCCCCTCAACTCCAAACTCCTCCTCCGTGGGAGTGTCTCTGGTGGCTCTGCTCACTCTGCTGCGTGCATCTTGAATCTTGAATCCTCCCCACACCAACACACAGCTTGCATGCCAGAGCTGGGAGAAACTCACGGGAGAAGGGGTGTGTTAAAAAGTGACACCAAGGGGTCCTGACCAAACATCAGTATTTGACCAGTTGGGAGAACGGTTTGATTAAGGACCAATAAGGTTTAGTCTTTTCTCATCTGGTTTACCTCTTATCCTCTCTCCATCATATCACCATAACTATAACTGACAACAATGTGTTTTCATACTCTGTGCAGTTCTCATACTTTCTAGCGTACCTGGACTTTATCAAATCAGTCTACTTTCCCAGATGTCCAGCCTCATTTTCCAAATGATGATTTCCCTACGTTCTGCTCTCCACACTGAAGCGGATCCGTCGGCTCCTCTGAGACCGACCTCCTCCTTAACTCTCACTCTAACTAACCTGTTGGAAGTGATGTGGACCAGACTGCAGCCTGCATCTGAACTCACTGTGTCGCAGGCTGCCTCTCACATGTGAGGCGTGGTCAGCTGTCTCCAGGTACACCAGAGCAAGTGCAATCTGGACACCCAGAGGCCATCAGTCTGACGACTAATAAGACTCTGGGGACAGACGGCTGATAGTTCGGGGTTCCAGGTGTAGAGCGGACGTCAGCGCCAAGACTTCCACTTTCATCGTTGTTTACAGTCCGACGACGTCTCATGTGCGGTTATCTGTTTACAGAGATGAGCCGAAATGCCTTCTGGACCTAAAACACCTACAATCGATCAAGTCCAACTGCATTCTAAACAACGACCGTGGTGGACGGAAGCGGAAGTCTTGGCGCGGACGTCCGCTCTGCACTGGAAATCCACAAATATCACCCATCTGTCCCAGAGTCGTATTTGTCGTCAGACTGATAGACTCTGGGTTTCCAGATTGGAACAAGTGTGACAGTGAAGGGCAAGTGTTTCCTTATAGGGAAAATATATAGACAATAGAATAGAATAGAATAGAATGCCATAGAATAATGATAACCTAAGTTCGTAACTCAATACAAAAAATACATTATATAAACTAAAATACTAATATTTGGTATGTGAAATACTTTAGCAAGCTTATGATTTCAGTACTAACCCACAATGAGTTTCATTTAGCAGTCATTTGGTAAGAGTAGACAGTCTGCTATTGAAATAGCGCAGTGGCCAGTAAGGGAGTTGGGGTTGGGGTGGGTGGACGGCGTGAAACACTTGAACCGTGTTCCAGTGTGTTCAAATCAATCACATTTAACGTTTTTATTATTTAAGCCTAACCCAAACCATAACCCTAACCAAGTTGTTTTACTTACCTAAACATGACCAAGTTGTTTGAATTGTGTTTAACGTTGCAACGCGGTGAGGTTTTCTAATTAATCACCGTTGTTTCAACTTTACATTGAGATGGTATGTATCCCTGGTTTGCAGCCAGTAAAAAACGGTTTAAAACAGATGCGTTGGCTCCCGCAATTTGCAAATGCTTCCGCCTACCCGACTGTACTTCATGCAGGGGAAAGTCGGTCAAAACTGTAATAAGGCAGGACGGTGAAGGTGGGCACATCCGTTAAATTCTCCAATCCCCTGCATCGGTTTTGTTTACATGTGTCGTGATTGGTCGAATACCATCGAACCTCCTCTGGTCTGCAGTGGTCCGGCCAAATTTGAATGGGCTAAATGTAAAATGTCCCTGGAGTATTGGAAGATCGTGGAAGAGATAGATTGGCTTGAGAGACTAAGGCCATGTTCACATTACAGGCAAATCCGATTTGCGGCTAAAGTCATTAATCATCATTATGATGATTAATTGGCATGATTGGTTTCCCAAATCTGATTTGGGAGTGTGTCCGCACTGCCACAAATCTGATTTGGGCAAGTGTTCAAGTCGGATCTGTGTGTCCAGATACAATGAGCCAACATACAATGTTTCTGGCAGTGTTTTGCATGTCTGCTCTCTGCTCTTCAAGTCCCCGCCCCCTGCAAAAGACACGCTCAAATCTGATTTGGGTGATCAGCGCGTCCGCACTGAAGTCACATGAGTCGAAAGCAGATTGGAAACTACCTCCATATGTGGTTTGGGACAAGTGACACAAATCAGACTTGGAGCGTCCAGACTCATAAAACCAATCTGGATAGGATCATTAATAGTCTGAACATGGCCTAACAGGACTGAGATGGATGTAAATGTGAAACCGTAAACTGAGCCCAGAAATCAGCCGGCCTGCCAGAGGGCCCAGCCGGGCTTCACTGAGGAGAAACAGCTTCACAAACAACAGCAGCTCCGCTCCGCTCCGGTCTGTCTGAAGTCTGGTCTGGTGGGCCTGTGGTCTTAAGTGTGACACGAGTCCAAGTCGCAAGTCCTATAGTCCCCATCTCTGGTCTGTGGCGCTGTGACTGTGTGTCTGACGATGTTCTGTTTCAGCACAGCCCCCTGATCCAACAGCTGCTGCACAGAAGGCTGGAAACAAGCCGTCAGAGCCAAGTCGGAGTCATTTGAGGCACATCCCAGATTCAGGTGCCGGGGTCGAGCGAAGTGCTGGACACACCAAAAACAATCAGTCACACATATATAAAAGAGTTTCAATCCTTCAGCAGGTCTTCCAACAGGGAAATACCTGACTAACTACGGTTGGACTCGAGTCGGAGTTGTTTTCTCTCTCTCTCTTCTCCCTCCGTAGAGAAGCCTACTGGATCTATACTTTGAGTACTAACGAGCCCTCTGGTTTACCCTTTCTCCTGCCTTCTGTGATGGTTCTGTGTTATGTTTATTGATTCATTTATTGCATTAATCTATCAATGTATTGCACTTGTGTTTGTACTTTGTGTTTATGTGGTAACTTAACATTGGCTGTGTTGATGACGTATTATTAACACGTTCACTGCCGTTGGCGAGTCAACTCGTCAAGCAGAAACCAACGGTTGACTGCCAATGGCGAGTCAACTCGTCAAAAAAAAAATTTTTTTTTTTGACGGTGGGACGTTGATCTAACCCTTTTACATCTCCTATACAAATATGGGAGCCACCGAACGTGTACAACCCATTCCACCTACCCACTAAGTGGCGACAGTGCTCTCCAGACTATTGAAAGCCGAGCCAAAACTGCAGGGAAAAGCGTGAGGAAGCCATTCTCATACTGTAGGCGAAAACGCTTTCGCGCTGGAGCACAACGGTGGCACACAACGGTGGGGGGTTCCAAAAATAGACTGGGTGGAACACACTTTGAAACACACAGCATAAAGCCCAGAATCGCAAAAGCTTCATCAAAGCTCTCAACCGAAACCCCAAGAAACGAGCGAGCCCATCCAGACTCGCCCGACGAGGGGCAGCCAGGCAGCACAGACAGCAGAAACGAGCTTGTGACACGCCCGCTGCAGCCACGGAGGGAGGAGGAGAACACACACGGAGGGAGGAGTTTGAAGGAGAGGGGGGTTTCCTGCTGTTATGGAGGAAATTACTGTTCAAAACTATTGTTTAGATGTCTGACGTCTTACTGATGCCAAAAATAAATGGTTAAAGTGACTGTTCTATCGAATTTCACAAAAAGCCATTTATCTCAGCTTAAATTTTCAGACGCTGAAACCATGCTGTATTCAACTGCTAATGCCTACATAACTACTAACTCTACAAACTAACTCTTTTAGACAGAGAAAGCACACATTCTATTAGTTCTTTTGAGATATTTTGTGTTCACAAAATCCTAACAGAAAAGAATCCTCGGCTCTTGAAAGATGAGCCAGAATCCTCAAAAAAAAACCTTGGCAGAAGCTACCTACAGTATTGAAAAAACGGTTGGCAGTGAATGTGTTAACCATGGCCCACAAATGAGAGACTTGATTCATTTTGTGGTGGGATTATTTAAACCGGTCATCTCTGCCATGTCTCTGTTTGACGCTGAGGAAGACAAAGTCTGTTTGTTTGCACCTATTCAATTGCTCAGATTGACCGCGTGCTCCAGAATGCTTCCTTCATAATAATGTGATCACTCAGGCCCTTTTCTGAGAGGCAGCGGTCTTGCAAGGTTCATCAGCTGAAGCCTGGTGTAGGCTCTCTCTTTCTCTCTCTCTGAAAACTCCTGTCTGCTTTTACACTAGAGCCGCAACGATTAATCGATTAGTCGATCGTCAGAAAATTAACCTGATTCCAGCTTCTTAAAAGTGAATATGTTCTGGTTTCTTTACTCCTGTGTGACAGTAAACTGATATTATATTTGAGTTGTGGACAAAACAAGACATTTGAGGGCGTCATCTTGGGCTTTGGGAAACACTGATCGTCATTTGCTTCTTTTTTTTTACATTTTATAAACAAAACAACTAATCGATTAATCGAGAAAATAATCGAAAGATTAATCGATTATGAAAATAATCGTTAGTTGCACCCCTAATTTACACTACAGCTACGTAGTTAATACATATTACACACACATGCGCGCGCACACACACACACACACACACACACACACACACAGTCACTCGGATAATCTTTCTTTTTGTGTTTGCATTTCACACTTCTTGCTTTCTTTCAAACCCATGGCTCTCTCTCTCTCTCACACACACACACACACACACACACACACACACACACACACACACACACACAGGAGTGAGAGAGAAAGGCTAGGGAGGAATGAAGTGGTGACAGATGGACAAGGTGAAGACGACACATCAGAGTCTCATCCTTCACCTCCTCACTCCATGACTCCTTAGGGAAGAAGGGATGGAGGGAGGAAGGAAGGAAGGGCAGGACGGGGAAAGAGGGATGAGAGGGGAAGAGAGAAGAGAAGGAAAGAGATACGTCCAGTCTGCGAGGGCGAGAGACTGCAAAGGCTACTGTATATAAGCCGCTGATAGACAGGTATAATTGCTTTATCGATTTCTGGAAAGCATTCGATACCATCAAACACCAGACTACAGGTTTTGGGGCACTATTGGAGTCATATGGCCTCGAGCAGAAGATCATAAAGATCTTGAGAATGGTCTACAGCACGGCACAAGATGCAGTCAGAGTCAGATGCATCATTTATCTGGAACGTGCACTGTAAACCATGCAGGAACCAAGGGCGGGAATATCAATATATCAGTACATGTAAATATCAGTACATGTAAATATCAGTACAAGTAAATATCAGTACATGTAAATATCAGTACAAGTAAATATCAGTACATGTAAATATCAGTACAAGTAAATAAGTTGCATTTTGCAGATGACATTGACTTAAAGGCCGGCTTTACCGTGGGGAATATTAATATATATTAAATCTCACGCCCCTAAGGTTTTCGAATCCGTTGAAATTTTTGAAATTGGTTGTTTCCCGCCAGAGATATCACCAGAAATCCACTCTGTGTGGAGGGGGGGGGGGGGGGGGTGGTGGAGGGGAGGGGCGGGTGCGGGGACCCTAAATACTACATTTCCCACAATGCACTGGGCTCGCGTGGCCTTCGTTTTCATGCCCACCCCTCAGGCATTTGGCTGATATCAAACTCCAGTAGGTGGCAGTAATGCACATATATGTTTGCCAACCGCCATAAAACTCAAAGAAGAAGAAGAAGAAGAAGGCTTCGACAATAAAAGATACAAAGAAGAAGAAATAAATCGAAAATAAAATTGCCTCCAAATTGCACCAAATGTAAACGGTAGTACCGTATATATGTCGGGAGATGTCTTCATAAAAAAATTTTCATGCATTTTAAGGCATTTTCGTAGGAGTTACGCGCATCTGATGTTGTAACTATTTTCTGTAAAAATGTGTAAAAATGGGTACATTGCTCAGCGTTGATTTCGTTACTTCAACTCACCTACTACTAGATGTAAAATTTGACGAGCTTTCCAATGCCGCCAGTCCCGTGTCTTTTGGTGCTTCCGTTCCAGAGATATGGTCTCTTGGCAAGGAGCTATGGAAAGCTAACCTAGCTACAGTATGCTATGCGGGTGAACAAGATGGCTGCCTTTTGCTTTTCGTCGAGAGCTCTGAAGGGGCGTGGAGGACCTCTAGAGGCGGGACCATGGCTCACAAGACTTGTAGTTCATAGGCGCTCGAGTTCCGCAAGCGGGGAGGGAAGCCGGGTGACGCGTAACGCGTCATCCGGCTTCCCTAAAAATGTGAGAGATGCCTGATAGGTCAGGCAGTGAAGCTCCAATTTCAAAATATTTCAACGGATTCTAAAACCTTAGGGGCGTGAGATTGATATATATTCATATTCCCCACGGTAAAGCCGTCCTTTAAGGGTCAGCTTGCAGGAAATTCTGGGTGTGACTGTGTGTGTGTGTGTGTGTGTGTGTGTGTGTGTGTGTGTGTGTGTGTGTGTGTGTTGGGGGGGCGGCGAGTGCAGGGCTGAAGAATTCATCTATCTGGGCAGTCTGATTACATCAGAAAATTATCGTAGCAAGGAGATTAGACGCAGAATTTGCACTGGCTTCGGACACTCTCACTGGCTTCAACAAGATACTGAATAGCAAGGACATAAGTACAGGAACTAAATTGAAAATAATAAACAGTTGTGTATTTAGTGTGCTAATATATGCATGTGAAACATGGACTCTGCACAAAGACGATCTTAGAAGACTGGATGCTTTCGAGATGAGATGGTACCCGGAGTATGTTAAACATCAGGGGGCACCACAAGGTGACAAACAAAGTGACAGAGTGAAACCTGACAGTAGACTGCAGCAAATCTGAATGAGGAGGAAGATGGGTCTCTTTGGGCAGATCTGGGCAGATCTGATGGAGGAGCTGATCGAGGAGGCGAGCAACAGGCAGGAGTGGAGGAGACGTGTTTGTGATGTGGTCGACACCAGCGGGCAGTAGACCATGGAGATGAAGTCAAGTCAGGCTACCATCACTTAATGGACCACTTTGTCAATTTTCAACCAGTTGATCATCCAGATCATCCAGAACTGGATGTTGTTAGCACTAGGGGTGGGAATCGTGGAGTAACTCACGATACGATATGGTCACGATACTTGGCCCTCGATAACGATATTATCACGATACAGCGATTCTGCGATAATCGATAAATTGGAAGAAATTTAACCTACGATACATCACGATATCTGTGTAACTGAAGAGAAAAAAATACCCCTAAAAGGCAAGAAGCAGGTATTATGTATTTATTAGCAGAATTGACATGAACTCTCTCAGAGTTCACTCACTCACTCATACCATTTTCGATACCACGGAGGAAAAGTTACACATTAAGTCTTTTTATTATTATTATTAAAACAAGAAAACCTATATAACCTACTGTACCTACCTATATAATTTCTAAAAGTAGATATTAATGATCAAACATTTCCATTCATGTAGCCTACAGTATTTATGTTTTTGTTTCAACTACAAACATAAATAAACGTCAACTTGAAACTATGTTTCAACTACCACACAGCATAATATTTGAGCCTGTTTATTATTATTATTATTATTATTATTATTTTTTTTTAAATAAACATATCGATACTTGGTGCCAGTGTATCGATAACGTATCACAAGTGGAAATATCGCGATACCGTGAGTATCGATATTTTGTCCCACCCGTAGTTAGCACTTCCAGTTCTCACCTGTAAATAGTCAATGGGATTGTTGTATGGGGATTTTGGGTTAAAAGCTTGACGTCAGGTCTGTGGTTAACAAAAAGTTTATGAAACAGCGAGGTTTGTGCTCAGCAACATGATCTTCACAAATGAGGACCACTTTTAGGACTTTCCGAAGCTGAACACAAACTTAGCTGTTTCATAAATTTTTGTTAACCACCTTATTTCATGCATTTAATGACAAAATCCAATTGACTTTTACACGCAAGAACCAGGAAGTGCAGGGACTTCTGGGTAAGCCTACACAAACGTCCTCCCTGCGGCACTCTGTTGCTATCTTTATTGCTCTCTCTACCTTCATTCCCACAACTTCCTGGACCAAATGACCTCATTATAGAGAGGCAAAGTGAACGTCACTTCCTGCTTTTCTCCCTGTACCAAGCGCTGAAAAAATATGAATGGCGGTGAACGGAGAATAACAAATAACTTTTTTGATCCCGTTTGAATTGTGTCAGGGGGTGCCAACGTACATTTTGTCAATTTAAAACAGAACTTTGCATGTCAAGAAAGTCGCAGTTTGTCGCCAAACTGTCGCACTAGAAGTTATAAATCAGAAAGACTACACTGTCACCTAAGTGACGTCACTTTCTCTACCAGCAAAGCTGAAGACCGGCGACATGCCACGAGCTTCGACGAGCTATGTAGTTTTTATACGAAACTAACCGCTACGTTTCAGTTTGATGACAAACTGCGACTTTCTTGACATGCAAAGTTATGTTTTGAATTGACAAAATTAGCGTTGGCACCCCGTGGCACAATTCAAACAGGATCAAAAAAGGAACGTTATTCTCCGTTCACTGCCATTCATAATTTTTTCAACGCTGGTACAGGAAGAAAGCAGGAAGTGACGTTCACTTTGGCTGTCTATGATGGGGAGATTGGTCCATGGAGCTTCAGTGCCCAGGGGTTGGAGGTACTAATCTGCCCTTGCTGCTTCCTGTCTATTCTTTCCCTTTATATCCTGTCTTTCCCTCTCTCCTTCCTTTAATCTCTTCTTACCTTCCGTCCTTCCCTCTCTCCATCCCCCTTTTATCTCTTCTTCCATCCTTATTCTCTCTCTCTCTCTCTCTCTCTTCCCTGCACCAACCATACATTCTCTCTCTCATCCCCTCCCTTTAATGCAGAGTCACTCTCTCTGGCTCACTTGTTCTTCCTCTGTCTACAAACACTTCACAGAACTAGAACAGATTGTCAGATATAAATTGTCATCACTTCATCATTTTGAACCTATTAGACATTTGTGTGAAACGTTGTCATACTTAGTGTAGCCAGCGGTGGTGCTGTGCGGTGAGTGAACCTCACTCCCTGACGCCTTAAGAGATGTTCTAGCAACAGATGCTAGAGTTCATGCATTTGATCCTCCTTGCTAGAGCTTCAGGTTAAGTTAGGTTAGGCTAGGTTCAGAGTTCAATCCCAGCTGCAAGTGGGACACAGCGCAGCTTACGTTAGCGTTATGAATTCTTGAGTTTTGGCCAAAAACCTATTTTGTGAGGTGACCTTGACCTTTGACCACCCAAATTGTCTTGAGTCCAAGTGGACATTTGTGCCAAATTTGAAGAAATTGCCTCCAAGGCGTTCCTGAGATATTGCGTTAGCAAGCATGGGACGGGCGGACTGTTCAGCCGCAGACAACAAACGATGAGACCAATCCATGTCTCTGTCCACAAAGAGAGACATAGCTCTGGGAAGAGAAGTTCATATGGTGAGGGTTTTCCTCTCCTAACCTCCACCAAACACTGCTGTCGCACCACCGCGGCGGGAGTCAGGACGAGAGGAGAGGAGGTCCAAACACTGCTGCTGCACCACCAGGCCGAGAGGAGGGGAGGTCGAGCTGACCGCCCTGAGGGACCCCACATCATCCCCGCTGTCTGCACCAGGAGACAGACTCAGAGAGAGAGAAACAGCCGCTGGGCTTCCGTCCACATCATGCTTGTGAATTGTGAACAGCAAAATTCAATTTCCCCAAAACCACAAAAACAAAAAGAGTACACTACACGTCCCTCAGCAGATCCTCGTCCAACAAACTAGTCTCAGAGATCTCTGCCTACCAACTCCTAGTCAAAAAGAGTAGTTTGAACGATGCTAACAAACCTACACCCCTTTGTCAAGTTAGCGGAAATGACTCTCCTATTATCCCCTGTATTGAAACAAACTGGAGATACACAGAATCCGTTTATAACTAGGGTTGGGTACCGAAACCCGGTACCAATATGGTACTAGACTCAGCTCTCAGTCTTAATCCGTTTCACTACTGTAAGACTGAGAATATTACTATGTAAATCTTTTCATAACGTTAGGTGGTGCTGTTGGAAGCCTTGCATCGCAGAACCAATCATGAGTGTTGTGGGCGGGCCTGCTTTCTGGGGGCAGTTCTCATGCAGAACCGGTGGTGTCGCGTTTGCGGAGAAACATATTAATCACTTAGAAACAAACATAACCTGTTAATAGGACGTGTTTCATCCGGCCCCGGCGGCTAGAGGTCTTTCCCCGAGTGATAAACCCGACTCCCGAGGCTACGTTACAGAGCCTGCTGATGACTTCACAGTAGCAAGCGGACCACTTCCGGGTAGGAAGAATTATTGTAAAATAAACAACAGGTATAAACTATCTTTGCAGCAGATCAGTGTCTTGCTCTATATTGGAACTACGAAACATTGCATTGCCGCTACCAAATAAAATTCTAATAATAAATGTAGGCGTGTCTGCTGCCGGCCGTTCTCGCCGGGCTCTGAACCAGATTTGGAACAGTAAATTCCCAGATGTTTGGTGGTTAGGTGGCGCTGATGGCACCACTCACCAAACGTCTGGAAACCGAGACTAATATGGTACTACCGGTACCGAATTGCAACGCAGATTTAGGTGCCTCATTTAGGTGCCATGCCCGAGCTGCTGAGTGAAATATCCGCCCTCCGGTGCTCTGAAACCGGCGCTGCACACACCTTCACTAACATTCTAGGGCAAAACACATAAAATTATTGTTTGAAATCCTCTTTACAGCCTCTTTAAATAAATAAAAAGTTTAAATCCGCTTTAATCTTTTTAAAAGTACCGTGTCAGGCACTGGTACCGTTTTAGAAGTATCCTTTTAGCACCGGTGTCGAAAAATATGAAACGATACCCATCCCTATTTATGACACATAGCGTTTCAGAATAAATGGATGTCCTGAGCAAATACTTACAATACTGTATTTGATTCTGTTTGATCTGTTTACAAGCACACAACTTCTGTATGAAAGACTGGATGCTTTTGTTTGACTCTCAAATCGTTTCCACCCAGTTTTAACAATTAAAACTGGGAGAAAGTACTCAGTCTCTAGTTGCGCGACGCAGATAGAGACCTGAGTATCTGAAAGGACTGAGGAGTCTACCAAAAAACTATCCAGATAGTCCAGCTCCAGATGCCGTTAACACATTGAGTGCCAGCCACTTTTGGAGAACGGACCAGAGTTTCAGAGCGTTTTCAGTGATTTCTCGAGGCCCACAGAATATTGTGTGATATTACTATGTAAACACCGAACATGCACAAAGAACGATGAGACTCTCTTCTATCATCTGCAAAAAAAAGTTTATTGATCCCATTTTCCGTTCTTTAGTTATGAGCCGGAGAAGATAGGCTGTTTTGAGCAAAAAGACACTTTTCAAATTAGAAGCTGAGTTATTCCGCCTTTTGTGAAATGCAGCATTTCAAGCACATTCACTGAGTCTGAAGATAATATTTTCTGATGTAGTGATGTGGTGTAGTTGTGTGGTGCCTGCGTGCCCCACCCCCCTCTTCCCTCCTCAGCTGCAAACTCCTCCCCACACTAACACACAGCCTAACACGCACCCAGTCTATTTTCGGAGCGCTCCGTTTTTTGCGCCGGCTCCCAGCGCGACAAGGAAATGCCCAACCGGACCGCAGGGAAAGGTTTGGCCCTTCGGCGTCGGGTGCTGCCTTTCTGGCGGCTAATCGTGTGAAGAAACTATGCAGACAGACAGACAGAGGCAGAGGGGCTCAGTTGTGTGCACTGATTGACTGATGTTCGCAGCCAACATCAGCTGCAAGTCAGAGCCATATGGCTCTGGCTGCAGCATGAGCGGTTTCTCTTTGATCACGGGCATTTTTCCTGCTGTTTTCGGACCTTCCTCTAATCTGGAGAGCACTGTCGCCACCTAATGGGTCGGTAAAATAGGTTACACACATTCAACATGCCCCAAAATTTTACAGGAGATATATTAGGCTTTGATCCACGTCCCACCGTCAAAAAACGCAATTGACGACAATCGTCGTCATTGGCACTCTACGTCACTAAAGCAATTGACGACGATTGTCGTCAGTGGCACTCAATGAGTTAATAATAATAAGAGTTAATAGTCTCTTCCATCTCTCATCATCACCAACTGGTTTCACATTTTCCTGACTGCACCTGAATGTGACACGAGATTCTTCACACTTTAACCATTTCATCTGATGATCTCAACGCCAGCTGACCAATCAGCTCTTTGTCTGTTCAGTTTCCATCAGAGCTGCTCCTCTACCACTCCCTGCTTTTTGATTGGTCCAATGATGGAGGGTTTGTCTCTTGTGTCTGCTATTTGGCTACAACGTCTGATGGTGTTATGTGAATCAGTCTGTGCATCATCTGCCTTCAGAAGCCACGCCCCCTTTCAATCAAACAGTGTATCTAAACTGATCAGTTCTTCCTTTCGCCTCATGACGAAACTCTCCACAAAGTTTCCTGCAAATCCAATAAGAACTTTTTGAAGAAAAGCTCAGTGCAACTAACCTGACGCTGCCAGATGCTTTGTTTTCAGAGTCGCTTGGGAAACCGTTTCAAAGGGCAGGCACTTTAAAAAAAAGAACTGGCAGGTGATTGGAGGAACCATTTGTCTATCACGTCGATTACGGGTTCGCTCTTGCTGGCGTCACACCAAAGCCCGCCCGCCAAGCGCTGATTCAGAATCAGAATCAGAATCAGAATCAGAAAGACTTTAATGATCCCCGGGGGGAAATTGGGACAGGTTACAGTAGCTCGCACTCAGAACACAACATAGCATAAAATAAACAGTAGTAAAATGCGATAAGTAAGCAAAAATAAAGCAAAAATAAAGTAGAGTACGTACAAAGTAAGCAAAATAAGTAGAGTAAGTGATGTACATTATGTGACAATTGCAGTTATTGCACACTGGACTTATATTAAGTCGGCTTGCCCCTTACATTACACGTGGCTCAGCCAGGCACAGTTAAAGGCCCATTCCGTTGGTTCTGGCGAGAAATAAATGTGCACAAAGTGTTTATTATTGGCACTGAGTGAATGCGCCTTGACGTCACTTAAAAATGGCGACCAGGGGCGTTTCTCTCCGACCAGCCGTTCAGAAGATACATGGAAAACCGCAGTTTCGAAGTGGATAGCATCTCCCGCCACAGCTAGAGGATGTGACGTCTCGCGCGTTCACGTCGAGCTTGTCTCTTGTCCTAGACGCTAACAGGAAATGGCTGAAGTAGCTTTTAACGTTACGCTCGTCGCTAGCTGCTAGCTAAAGGAAACAACAAACACAGACTCCAGAAAAAGTCCAGACTAAATAAATAAATATTTATCTAATGAAGCCCGTCTGGCCAGACAGCAGCAATGTGACCGACATCGGGGGGAAACTAGAGTCAGGACTGTGTTTTCGGTTCATGAAGTTGCTGCTTGTAGCTACTGTAATGTGGTTGACCAGATAACGTTAGCTGCTTGCTAATGGATTTTCAAGATTTTTACTGTCACTCCGTAGTACAAGTATCTGACCACCTGGTCAGAAACTCTGCTAACATTACCGTCTTGTGTGAAGTAATGCAACCCTAACGTTACTACCGCTATGCTTATGGTCATGGAACATTATTGTTTGACTGCATTTAGCTGCGGTGGTGAGTCGTTAGCTTGATGCTATACGTGGCTAACTAATAGATTTAGCTATATTTATAGAAATTACCACCAGCCCCACTAATAACGTTACTGTCTTGTGTTGATAATGAATCTAACAGTCGGAAATATGCCTAACGTTAGCCTACTGTCTGTTATGCTTACGGTACATTGTTTGACGGTACCGTACACACAGGGGGAGCAGGCTATTTCCTGGCTTGTGCAAACATGAGTATCCACTTCCCGCAGCCAGCAGGCTCTGACTGCAGTGGGACTGCACATACTAGTAGCGTTAGCTTGATGCTAATCGCGGCTAACTAATATTAATTTACATTTATAGAAATTACCACCAGCCCCACTAATAACGTTACCGTCTTGTGTGGATAATTAATTTAACAGTCCTAAATATGCCTAACGTTACTGTTATGCTTATGAAACATTGTTTGATTGTTCAGTTTGGTCAACTCCAGGCATTACCGGACATACAGGGGGAGCAGGCTATTTCCTGGCTTTTGCTAACATGAGTATCGACTTGCCCGCAGTCAACGCAAGCCAAAACACGACCAAACATGCCACAATAACGTCCCCTAATTCATCCAGAATCCTTCCTGGGCATCTCGAGGCTGATCTGACCGATAAATTGTCCAGGTTGCCGTTTTCAAGTGACTTTTATGAATTAACGTTACAAAGCAACGAACAGCTCTGCTGTTGCCAGGCAACTGCTTGTGCGCGTGCGAGTATGGTGCCCGCGCGTCAGCTCGTTCACACGCTGCCTGCAGTTACACTAACGGCCACCGGCGTCAGTAATAGTGAGTTTTGACGGATTGGGCCTTTAACCTATCGGCTGGCTCAGTCTCAGGGAGACTGAGCGTCTCCGAGGTGCTATTTTAAGAGAGGCGTTAAAGAGTCCAATGGCCACAGGCAGGAATGATTTCCTGTGCCTCTCCGTGTTGCATCTAGGTGGGATCAGCCTCTCACTGAATGTGCTCCTGTGTTTGACTAGCACGCCGTGGAGTGGGTGCGAGTCATTGCTCATGATGGAGCGTAGCCTGGACAACGTTCTCTTCTCCGACACCGCAGTCAGAGAGCCCAGATCCAGCCCCACAATGTCCCTGGCCTTACGGATCAGTTTGTTGAGTCTGTTGGCATCCGCTGCCTTCAGCCTGCTGCCTTCAGCCTGCTGCCCCAGCACACAACAGCATACAGGAAGGCACTAGCCAGTAGCCACTACCGACTACCGACTACCGACTCATAGAACATCCTCAGCATGGTCCGGCAGACGTTGAAGGACCTCAGCCGTCTCAGGAAGTACTGGTGGGCACTGGTGGTTCAGATTCAAACAAATAGATTGCAGCGTGGCAAGATGGGTCTGTCCAGAGCAATTTAGAGAGCGGCATCAGCGGAGGACCAAAATGTGTGACTCATTAGCCAATGAACAGCCAGGAAGGGGTCTCGCGCTACTTTTGAATGCTAAAATAAAGCTGATAATGTACAATTTGATAAAAAAAAAAAAAAAAAACGTTCAAAGTACAACACAAACTACTCCATTTTGCTGCAACTCGACAGTGCTGCTTAATCCAGGACCTTACTTCCTGGAAGTCTTGAGAGTAAAAAAACTGGTCCATTGGAGTGAATGGAGATGTCGCGCCTCTTCTATATACACGGCTCTGGGTTTGTCGTGTGAGTGATTGTGATCTCATGATCTCGCGTGAATCCAGCTGCCTCGCGAGCTTACTGTCCAACTCCACTGGTGGAGATAGAGTATATAAGCTACTTGAAGAGGAAAATATTTGTGTACAATAAGTATAATTATATGGTACATTATGCATTTGTCGAATAAATGTCATAGGCTTCACACTAGTTAAATGTCATTGTCCAGGAAATGCCTGTGAGCTCCTAGGAATGTCTTCTCCCCTCCCATTTAGAAGGCAGCCATTGTGGGTGTATTCCTACATTACAATACTCCCAAGTGCAATTCTTTATTCCTGTCTTCATGCAATGACGCACGGCTAACTCATCCAATACTAATCAGTTCTTAAAGGACGCGAAGTTCCAATCTTCTCAGTGTCTTCCTGACAGTCAGGAAGTCTGCTCCCTCACGCCACCTGATGGAAACACCACTGCGTTGTTGTTGGTTTGTTGTTGTGTTTGTTTGCAACATTTCAAAAGTGTGTCTAAAATGCACTGGACAGTTAGATGGGAACGCTACATGGCAGACAGTTTCAAATCACTGAAATAAAATATTGTTACAGGGTTAAAGACCACTTCAGAGATTTACTCTCTCTGTCTCTCAGTCGGTCTCTCCCTCATCTTCCTTCTATCGTTACTGGGGTTACAGAAGAAGGCATCTTTCTTTCCAACGCACGCACGCACACACACACACACACACACACACACACACACACACACACACACACACACACACACACACACGGTCTTCATAGACAGTTAAAAAGAAGAATAAATCCGTTGCTCAGTTCAGCAGAT
Source organism: Poromitra crassiceps (assembly GCF_964638095.1). Classification (NCBI taxonomy): domain Eukaryota; kingdom Metazoa; phylum Chordata; class Actinopteri; order Beryciformes; family Melamphaidae; genus Poromitra; species Poromitra crassiceps. The sequence continues at coordinate 14,426,121 of NC_139624.1, forward strand.
AACAAGAGCTATTAGTCACTGGAGAGCCTCTAATTGAGTTTCAAGAGTCTTCACGGACCGAGGGAAAGGAGGATGTGTGGCTGCTATCATTCTTTCAGCAGAGAGAGGGAGGGAGGGAGGGAGAGAGAGAGGGAGGGAGGGAGAGAGGGAGGGAGGGGGAGAGGGAGAGGGAGAGAGAGAGAGGGAGGGGGAGAGGGAGGGAGGGAGGGAGAGAGGGAGAGAGAGAGGGAGCGAGAGGGTTGGAGGGGGAGAGGGAGGGAGGGAGGGAGAGAGAGGGATGGAGGAAGGGGGAGAGAGATGGAGGGAGAGAGGGAGGGAGCGAGAGAGGGAGGGAGGGAGAGAGGGATGGAGGAAGGGGGAGAGAGGTGGAGGGAGAGAGAGAGGGAGGGGGGGAGATAGAGGGAGGAAGGGGAGTGGGAGAGAGGGAGGGAGAGAGGGAGGGAGGGAGAGAGAGGAAGAGAGAGAGATGGAGGGAGGGGAGTGGGAGAGAGGGAGGGAGAGCAAGAGAGAGAGAAGGGAAGTCTTTTCCACACTGAGCCCTATACACATTCATGTCCCATTCATGTGTTGGTGTCTCTCAGTCCTGCAGAGGATATGAACCCTCCATGTTCTCCTTCCTGACTCCACTGGGAAGAGATCCACCACTACTATTCATATTATTAGCCCTGTTGTTATTTCAATTGTATTATTACTAGAGTTGCTAACCCTTACTATACGGTCATAACTATGCATTAATATTTGTTATGTTTTAACTTATTAGAGTTGTTAATGCTATTATTGTTATTACTACCAGTGCCACTATTGTGCCACTACTACTGCAAAAAAAATAGCTGATATGATTTCTAGAAACGGATTTTCTCAAGATCTTCTCAACGGTACCTGATGTTCATCACTCATTTCAGAAATACAGATGATTACGCTCTGTCACTATTTGGCAAGCGGGAGTCTTCTGTTTCAGTTCAATTACCACAAACACATGCTGCTTCTATAAGATTTCATCAGACAGTTGGATCAAAATGCTCCGTTGATTCAATAATTAATTCATATTCAATCATCAATGATCTATCGGCCACTAACACAGCACTTTGAAGCTCTGGATGCAAAGACCAATCATCTTTTGAGAACACAATAAACCCCCTCTCTTGTTCCATGTGGTCTCAGATTGTATTCACTAAGCAGCCGTCATTTTGTTGGCTCGGCATCTGTGATTTTTCTATTCCAATTGGTGGATATCTCATTTTTAAGAGCAGAATACATCCGTCACCTCGTACGTCAGGTCCAGTCCGCACGTAGATCACTTCTAACAAACGGGACACAAACACACACACACACACACACACACACACACACACACACACACACACATCCAAACAGAGACAGATCGAGTCCATCGGGCCACTTCAGAACCAGGGTGGAGAGAGCTGTAACGTTTCTGCATGTGTTCTCTCATCACTTCTCATCTCCGTCTTTTGTCAGTTCCATTAGAGAAAAATGCTGTAAGTCGGCCAAACGACACGCGCACTAAAGTGATGAGGCGCTCTCCCTGCTGCCTCAGCTTTCCTTCTAATAACACCTTGATTCATTGCTTGACAGACAAAGACACTTGATCCGGTGAGATGTGCATCTCGGAGCAGAAGAAGAGGCTGCGTTGACGTGGGTCTCATCCAAAGAGAGCGAGAGGCTTTGCTGACGTGACACTTTTCTTGTGAACCACCCAAACGGACATGCGGCCCGCTGACGGCTGAGGGGCTGTTTTTGGACGTGAGTTTGAACCCGAGGAAACATAACACAGATGAAGCTCGAACTCCACGACCTGTGAGACATCATCTCCGATCGGTCCGCACCGCTTCATTCTCTCCTCCTCGTGCCTCCCACCTCCAAACCATCCACCCACCTCTCCATACATGTAGTCCTCTAGTATAGCTGGCTGGTATCTACAGGGTACTGGAGAAGAAAGGGTTGGGTCTCCATGAACTAGAGGCAGGAAGCAAGACAATCCAGTCAAAAACACCTGGTGCTACAACAAAACACCAAATTCACAAACAAAACAAGAAAAACCGCTGCGCAGGAAAACACGGAGGCACCCAAAGGGAGAGCCATCTTGGATCTAATCTTGCTAACCCCACAGTCGTTGACCCACTTGTCAGATCTGCCGTAGCTTAGCAGTTAGCAATGGCTTCCCTCTCTCCCTTCCTCCCTCTCTCTCTCCATGTGTCTTACAAGCAGACTCCAGGAACTAGTAAACATAACTACTTCTCGTCCTTGATGTCCACAGCGGTCCGTGTATGCCTCCACTCGGGAGTAGAATCTTTTGTCTTCTGGTTTAGTCAATCAAGGACTCAAGTTCCCTCCTATCCTTTACATTATATCACGTCATCACCACACTTTTGTCCAACGTGATTTTACACTTGATTGTACACTTTAAAAAGTACCAGCATGTGTTTGATTTAAGTCTTATCTATAATTCTGTAACATGAAGTTCTCTAAAATCTAGAGGATCAGTCTGAAAAAGTGTCATCATTTCAACCACGGATTTAAGTTACTGTAGCTGCTTTCTTTTAGAAGTACTTTAACCCTATCAATCAGAGTACATGCCAATTTTTTTCTCCAAACAGTGGATATTCCATCTCTGTACTCCTCCACAGCCGTCCAGTTAGAATATATATCTCCCTGGAGTGAGGTGGAGCTGTCAGGTTCAGGTCCTCCTGACCTGGAGGAAGCTCTCGTCTGTCAAGACATCTTCTCTTCCAACAACCTGAAGATCCATCAGATCCAGACTGGAAAAGTGCCTCATTCAGTGAACCATGGATTTAAACTGTCTTATAAAATGGATAGTTCTGGTCCTTGATTGTGATTGGCTGGGAGCCATTTGAAAATAACCACAGAGAGTATTACTCAGCCAAATGGTTTCATAAGGCACAATATTGATCGCTGTATCAACACACGTCATCATTTGTGGTAAAGAACTTACCGAAGGGCCGAAGTCTGCACGTGTCTTCCTCGCCCCCCAGCCCACCAAAGACCAGAGCCAGCCTCGACGTGGTCACAAGCTTTATGCAAAACTCTTAACACATATGTACATGTACAGGTAACGTAGATCTAGCAATCTACAACATGCTGCTATCGGTGGTGCTATTGTGATTTATGACTGTGCTTGAGCACCACCTTAGCACCGCCACTGGGAACAAATCTCATCACTTTCAATTAGGGATGTCCAATATTATCGGCCTACCGATATTATCGGCCGATATTAGCATAAAAAAATCGATATCGGAAAATATCGGTATCGGTTTTCATGCCGATTTTTTTTTTTTTTTTAATACAGGGGGAGTCTCACTGAGAGCAATGCTCTCTTTTTCAGGAGTGCCCTGTTCACATTCACACACACATTCATACCTGGAAGCTGACCAGTACAACCACAGTCTGATCTGTTGGCCACTGAGCAGCTCCACTGGAGCGGTTGGGGTTAAGGGCCTTGCTCAAGGGCACCTCAGTGGTGGTAATGAGGGAGGGGCAAGCCTATTCGGTAAAAAAGCCAATATCGAACATCCCTACTTTCAATCAAAGTCCTTTTCACAAAGACAAGATCTCAAGTCAAGACTTTAGAAACCTCTTCAAGACATGAAAGTACAAGTCATGTGTTTAATTCATTAATATTCCCTCAAACTTCCCTTTCCTTAATTTGGAAGAAGCTTGTCCAGTATCTCTCCACACTGCTTCAGTCTCTTCTCATCTGCCTGTCCATCCAGCCAGGACAGACAGATCACTCCCCATCTGTCTGTCCCCAGGTGTTTAGTGTGACTCTTCAGGAGTCTATAAGGTGTTTAGTGTGACTCTTCAGGAGTCTATAAGGTGTTTAGTGGGACCCAGGTGTTTAGTGTGACTCTTCAGGACTCTATAAGGTGTTTAGTGTGACTCTTCAGGAGTCTATACGGTGTTTAGTGTGACCCAGGTGTTTAGTGTGACTCTGCAGGACTCTATAAGGTGGTTAGTGTGACCCAGGTGTTTAGTGTGACTCTTCAGGAGTCTATAAGGTGTTTAGTGTGACCCAGGTGTTTAGTGTGACTCTTCAGGACTCTATAAGGTGTTTAGTGTGACCCAGGTGTTTAGTGTGACTCTTCAGGAGTCTATAAGGTGTTTAGTGTGACCCAGGTGTTTAGTGTGACTCTGCAGGACTCTATAAGGTGGTTAGTGTGACCCAGGTGTTTAGTGTGACTCTTCAGGAGTCTATAAGGTGTTTAGTGTGACCCAGGTGTTTAGTGTGACTCTTCAGGACTCTATAAGGTGTTTAGTGTGACTCTTCAGGAGTCTATACGGTGTTTAGTGTGACCCAGGTGTTTAGTGTGACTCTGCAGGACTCTATAAGGTGGTTAGTGTGACCCAGGTGTTTAGTGTGACTCTTCAGGAGTCTATAAGGTGTTTAGTGTGACCCAGGTGTTTAGTGTGACTCTTCAGGACTCTATAAGGTGTTTAGTGTGACCCAGGTGTTTAGTGTGACTCTTCAGGACTCTATAAGGTGTTTAGTGTGACCCAGGTGTTTAGTGTGACTCTTCAGGAGTCTATAAGGTGTTTAGTGTGACCCAGGTGTTTAGTGTGACTCTGCAGGACTCTATAAGGTGTTTAGTGTGACCCAGGTGTTTAGTGTGACTCTTCAGGACTCTATAAGGTGTTTAGTGTGACCCAGGTGTGTAGTGTGACTCTTCAGGAGTCTATAAGGTGTTTAGTGTGACCCAGGTGTTTAGTGTGACTCTGCAGGACTCTATAAGGTGGTTAGTGTGACCCAGGTGTTTAGTGTGACTCTTCAGGAGTCTATAAGGTGTTTAGTGTGACCCAGGTGTTTAGTGTGACTCTTCAGGACTCTATAAGGTGTTTAGTGTGACTCTTCAGGAGTCTATACGGTGTTTAGTGTGACCCAGGTGTTTAGTGTGACTCTTCAGGACTCTATAAGGTGTTTAGTGTGACTCTTCAGGACTCTATAAGGTGTTTAGTGTGACTCTGCAGGACTCTATAAGGTGTTTAGTGTGACCCAGGTGTTTAGTGTGACTCTGCAGGACTCTATAAGGTGGTTAGTGTGACCCAGGTGTTTAGTGTGACTCTTCAGGAGTCTATAAGGTGTTTAGTGTGACCCAGGTGTTTAGTGTGACTCTTCAGGACTCTATAAGGTGTTTAGTGTGACTCTTCAGGACTCTATAAGGTGTTTAGTGTGACTCTGCAGGACTCTATAAGGTGTTTAGTGTGACCCAGGTGTTTAGTGTGACTCTTCAGGACTCTATAAGGTGTTTAGTGTGACTCTTCAGGAGTCTATAAGGTGTTTAGTGTGACCCAGGTGTTTAGTGTGACTCTTCAGGACTCTATAAGGTGTTTAGTGTGACCCAGGTGTTTAGTGTGACCCAGGTGTTTAGTGTGACTCTTCAGGACTCTATAAGGTGTTTAGTGTGACCCAGGTGTTTAGTGTGACTCTTCAGGACTCTATAAGGTGTTTAGTGTGACCCAGGTGTTTAGTGTGACTCTTCAGGACTCTATAAGGTGTTTAGTGTGACCCAGGTGTTTAGTGTGACCCAGGTGTTTAGTGTGACTCTTCAGGACTCTATAAGGTGGTTAGTGTGACCCAGGTGTTTAGTGTGACTCTTCAGGACTCTATAAGGTGTTTAGTGTGACCCAGGTGTTTAGTGTGACTCTTCAGGACTCTATAAGGTGTTTAGTGTGACCCAGGTGTTTAGTGTGACTCTGCAGGACTCTATAAGGTGGTTAGTGTGACCCAGGTGTTTAGTGTGACTCTTCAGGACTCTATAAGGTGTTTAGTGTGACTCTTCAGGACTCTATAAGGTGTTTAGTGTGACTCTTCAGGACTCTATAAGGTGTTTAGTGTGACCCAGGTGTTTAGTGTGACTCTGCAGGACTCTATAAGGTGTTTAGTGTGACCCAGGTGTTTAGTGTGACTCTTCAGGACTCTATAAGGTGTTTAGTGTGACTCTTCAGGACTCTATAAGGTGTTTAGTGTGACTCTTCAGGACTCTATAAGGTGTTTAGTGTGACTCTTCAGGACTCTATAAGGTGTTTAGTGTGACTCTGCAGGACTCTATAAGGTGTTTAGTGTGACCCAGGTGTTTAGTGTGACCCAGGTGTTTAGTGTGACTCTTCAGGACTCTATAAGGTGTTTAGTGTGACCCAGGTGTTTAGTGTGACTCTTCAGGACTCTATAAGGTGTTTAGTGTGACCCAGGTGTTTAGTGTGACCCAGGGGTTTAGTGTGACTCTTCAGGACTCTATTCGTGCGTTCCTTTATCGCAAAAATAACTGGGATGTGGAGGCTAAATGACGTCACATCCGTTTTGTTAGCGTTCCATTTGCAGAAAACTTGAGCTGGGAAGTTCACTGGTCAGATCCAGTCACTAGCCAGGCTAGCCATTGTTAGCAATAACAATTGACAACATGGCATTTCGCTGCATTTTGCGCATACAAACACTGCAGCCTCATGTCCACACAGATAGAAGTTAGGCAGTGATGTGTGTACAGCTGATTTAATGAGACACAAACAAACAAGAAGTGCTAAACAACATTACTACGATTATAACTACTGTTGTTGCGCGGCGCAGCCATCTTGGATTTTTGAGGTCGGGGCTGCTGAGGCTCCTACGAGTTTGCAATGGGAAATACCAGCTCTGGTGACGTCACCGTCCCAGCTCATGACCTTTGAAGTCGTAAGATTACCAGTTCCCAGTTATAAAGGAATGCAGGATAAAAGCCGCATCACCGCACCCTTTCCATAGACCTGATCCATCTGTCACACAGAGACAGACATACCTTCAGGCATGATCAATATTGACAAATGATGATGTTAAATTGCGGTCGTTTCTCACTGTATCACCTCCCTGTGTCTGTCTAGCTGCCTGTGTCTCTCGGCGTGGGTCTTCATCCTCTTCATGACCTTTTTGAAGATCATTTTTGGGCATGTTTGCCAGGACAGGAGGGGAGAGAGAGAGAGAGAGAGAGAGAGAGAGAGAGGTGATGACATGCAGCAAAGGACCAAGGGTCGGATTCGAACCCGGGTCGGCCGGGTGAAGGACTAAGCCTTTGTGGTATGCGTGCTACCAGGTGAGCCACCGGGAGGCCCCACCTTGGAGTAAGCTCCACCACTCAACACACCTTCACTCCTTGCTCTCCCATCCATCCATCCATCCAGTGGTACAGGAGGATACTGCCAAAGTCACACCCTCGTCCGGGTTAGGCATAATGAACCAAGAAGGATTTCATCCGCCATTCATTTTGCCATCTACATTTAGTAAAATGCTTATAATGCTTACTTTTTTTTTTTTTTTTTAGTTTTGGTCCGAGTGAAGTGATATGGTCTCTCCTGATTCTAAATATAGTTGAATCGCTTTGGTTTGACCAAGTAAAAATATTTTTATATAGAAGGATTTTAATAATCCTTATATATGAAATCCCTTGGTTCGTATGCTGAACGTGGAAGAGGGCGTGACTTTAGCCCTCTATTACTCCCCAGAATGAGAGTGGAGGCGGACTCTCTGGGACTGGGAGATGCTAGCAGAATGACGTCTTCTGCAGCATCTTTTTTTTTACGGCGTTTCTAATTTATTTGACAGTAGCAATAACAGTAATAATCATAAATTAGAATTCCCAGGTAGCAGCTGAGCGCTGGCCCAGTGTTGGCCCACACACACCGAGCAAAACCTGGCTGCCTGACACAGCCACAACTCAACCTGGGAGAAAAACACTTGGATCTGATTTGGCCCAGAATCAAAATGCTGTGACAAACCTTAAAAGGAACGTGGATGGGCAGTGGTGGTGGTGGTGGCCCAATGGTTAGAGAAGCAAGCTTGTGACCCGGAAGGTTGTCAGTTCAATCCCCGGGACCGGCAGGATCGATCTGGGTGGGGAAAGTGAAAAGGCAGCGCTTGCCCCTCCCTCATTACCCCACCACCGAGGTGCCCTTGAGCAAGGCCAAGTCCCTTAACCCCAACCGCTCCAGTGAAGCGAGGATAATACAGTACATGATTTGATTTCCTTGGTTTTAGCTATGCAGTGTTCTAAGCAGACTGGATGACATCCAGCAGATGTAAGAGACATGACTTGGACTTGTGACCAAAGACTTGAGACTTGACCTCAAAGACTTGAGACTTGACTTGAAACCAAAGACTTGAGACTTGACTTGGACTCTACCTCAAAGACTTGAGACTTGACTTGAGACCAAAGACTTGAGACTTGACTTGGACTCTACCTCAAAGACTTGAGACCAAAGACTTGAGACTTGACTTGTGACTAGGGATGCACGATATGGATTTTTAGAGCCGATACGATAACCGATAAATATATTCTTCTCGGCCGATAACCGATACGATATAACCGATAATTATTATAATAAAAATAGATATAATTTGTTTTTGGTTTTTAACCTGTATTTTATGCACACCTGGGGTTAAAAAAGGGTTAGGGTAGATGTATGGATGTAGTGAGCATAGCTCTGACCTAACCAAATCTAACTGACATTACTGTGAACGCAAACTTCTGATATAATATGATTGTTTTAATAAAGTGTATCACTCGTTATAGTCAATACAAAAATAAAGGCTTTTATAGAACGAAAAGCCAAGCTGCTTAGTCTGCAGATAAAACACAATGACAAAAGGCATAGTCATTTAGACTCTTATTGGCATGTTACTGATCTGTTCAAATTTTGCATTGGTTCCAGTCCTCAGTGAATTGTAGCCTGGGCCCAATGAATGGGACAGGCACTATAAACCATCTGTGTCGTTTCACTTTTTACTGAAAAATGCTGCCACCAGATTAAAGAAAAGACACTATGTGATGTTGACTGATGCTTTTTATGTAGCCCAATGTGCGCGACTGTGCCTTTGTTTTCATTATTGGCTCTGTTAGATGGCTCTGTCCAGCAGCTAACGCTAACTAGCGCGTTAGCTTAACGTTAGCGAGTGGTTTTTTGGAGTTATACACAATCCCTGGATGTTTCATTTCAGGTAAAGGGGTTTCCATTAGTTTCTATAAGTTTATGCCAGCTCTGTGTATTAAGTGCTTTTGCGGGGCTATTTGATCACAAGCCACAGACTGTAAATGTCACAAGCAGTTTGTCTGCCAAACGGACGAGCCAGCAGGGTAGGCCGCGCTACGAGCTAATGCTAACAAAACTCGCTAACAAAATAACATATCCGCTGCATCATCGCCAGCTTTGGTTTAACGTAATGCCAGCTTAGAGGTTTTCCCTCCTCTCGGAACCTGTGTGGGACATGGATTGCAAATTACAGTAGCTTTCTGATCATTCTGAAACTGAAAAACAACAACACACTGGCAGCAGCCATGTTTGCGTCGCAGCTGTGATGTCAAACGTGTGCGACAACAAAAGCTCCGCTTCCGAGACAAAAAATAAAGCATGATTATTATCGGATAATTTATCAGAAAAAGGCCATTATCGGAATAATAAATAATAACGCAAAATGGCCATATCGGCCGATAATTTATCGGTCCGATAATTATCGTGCATCCCTACTTGTGGCCAAAGACTTGAGACTTGACTTGGACTCTACCTCAAAGACTTGACTTGGACTCTACCTCAAAGACTTGAGACTTGACTTGGACTCTACCTCAAAGACTTGACTTGGACTCTACCTCAAAGACTTGAGACTTGACTTGGACTCTACCTCAAAGACTTGAGACTTGACTTGGACTCTACCTCAAAGACTTGACTTGGACTCTACCTCAAAGACTTGAGACTTGACTTGGACTCTACCTCAAAGACTTGAGACTTGACTTGGACTCTACCTCAAAGACTTGACTTGGACTCTACCTCAAAGACTTGAGACTTGACTTGGACTCTACCTCAAAGACTTGAGACTTGACTTGGACTCTACCTCAAAGACTTGACTTGGACTCTACCTCAAAGACTTGAGACTTGACTTGGACTCTACCTCAAAGACTTGACTTGGACTCTACCTCAAAGACTTGAGACTTGACTTGGACTCTACCTCAAAGACTTGAGACTTGACTTGGACTCTACCTCAAAGACTTGACTTGGACTCTACCTCAAAGACTTGAGACTTGACTTGGACTCTACCTCAAAGACTTGAGACTTGACTTGGACTCTACCTCAAAGACTTGAGACTTGACTTGGACTCTACCTCAAAGACTTGAGACTTGACTTGGACTCTACCTCAAAGACTTGAGACTTGACTTGGACTCTCCCTCAAAGACTTGAGACTTGACTTGGACTCTACCTCAAAGACTTGAGACTTGACTTGGACTCTACCTCAAAGACTTGAGACTTGACTTGGACTCTACCTCAAAGACTTGAGACTTGACTTGGACTCTACCTCAAAGACTTGAGACTTGACTTGGACTCTACCTCAAAGACTTGAGACTTGACTTGGACTTTCAAAAAATGACTTGTGAGCATCTCTGCTGTACGCAAGTTGAGATGTTGAAGAACACCCATAAAGGAACACTCGATGTCAATGAGAATATCATAGTATATCAGAAAACTGTAAGCACTTTTGCAGGCATTCATTTCGTTTGACAGTTATTGAGAGTTCATTTGAGTTAAGTTGTGGACCAGTGATGTCATTTGTGCATGAATGACATCACTGGTCCACTTAACTTAACTCAAATCAACTCTCAATAACTGTCAAGCTAAATGAATGGCTGCAAAATTGTTTTCTGATATACTATGATATTGTCATGCAGAGAGTTCCCCAAACTTCTGACCAGCCAGATATCTTACCAGAGCAGCCAGTAGTTGTGGCGGGACAATGCCGGCGCCCTTGAAACCAGATTAGAGGACCATTTACATTAAGATTAGACTGTTTTTCAGTCTTAACCATCAATTTGCTGAGTGAGTGGCACTGCTCTTGCCCAGATGTAGCCATATAGGTAAAACACTAATATTTTCTGACTCATCTCCACATCACCACCACCTGCTGATGTCTATATCATTATTCACTCATTTGCAGTTGATATTTAATTTTACAAATAAGACACAAAATTGCTTTACTTAAATTAACATTAATTATATATATATTATTGTGGCAGTGTCTGAAGAGAGATAAAAGTGGCCCTTAAATGTCAATACATACACTTGTAAATAAAATTGGGAAAATTGTATTAATGTATGTATTAATCAAAACATGTCAAGTCAATCTTATCAATACATGTCAAGTCAATCTTGAGCTTAAATTGTTGCAAAAAAAACAACGCAGCTAAAAGTAATAACTGCGACAGTCTCAGTGCACAGCGCACAACTTGGGCTACGCACCTTTCTCTCTCACTCACACCTGGCACCTGCGTTAGCTCTCCTGCACTCGTTCTTGGCAGAGCCAGACTGAAACAGTCTCACAAAGCACTTGTGCCAGCTGCGCACCAAAACACACATAACTATTATCTCCTCATATATACTGTATCATACGAGTGTCGGCAACAAGTGCGAGCGATTGATTCATTTATTGATTCGCCCGACGTTAGGCTGTCAATTTACCTCCGCTAAATTGACGACTGCATTTCATTCCAGTGTCACGTTTGGTAGCCTATACGGGAGAGCTAGAATGAAAAAGCCTCAGGAAGCACTCATGTTATACTACCGCACTGAACTAACGTTAGGTTCAGACTGCTTCCTTGTATATTGTGCGCTGGGATCAGCGCTCCCCAGCGCTCTCCCAGCGTTTGACAGTCGGAGAAATACGCTAGGTGGACACAGGCGGCTACACACAGTTTTAATATTACATGAGGACTATTTTGCGGACAGATGCCAAATCTAACTCGCCAAAGCTAAAATATGCCCGCCATTGGCGGGTGGCAGGCTCTAATTTCGGGCCCTGTTCACAGCTGCTTTACATTAGGACATCAAAGGGGGAAAAAAAAAGACGATACATGTTAACTCCTCAAAAATCGAATCAATAAATTCCTAGTCGGATCGAGAGAGGCGCCAGACGGTGAAATGTCCGACGACCGGCTCTTGTGGAACTCTCTGGTCATGATACAAAGCTGGTTGAAAATCTGGTTCCTTTAATGTATGAACAATCTTCTTCAAATATTTTGTGTGACACATCATTTGAAAGTTTACAATCTGCACTTGAAAGAAAAATGAGTTGTTAGTCAAAACACCAGTCCCTGTCACAAAACACCAGTCTGTCCCTGTCACAAAACACCAGTCCCTGTCACAAAACACCAGTCCCTGTCACAAAACACCAGTCCCTGTCACAAAACACCAGTCCCTGTCACAAAACACCAGTCTGTCCCTGTCACAAAACACCAGTCCCTGTCACAAAACACCAGTCCCTGTCACAAAACACCAGTCCCTGTCACAAAACACCAGTCTGTCCCTGTCACAAAACACCAGTCCCTGTCACAAAACACCAGTCCCTGTCACAAAACACCAGTCTGTCCCTGTCACAAAACACCAGTCTGTCCCTGTCACAAAACACCAGTCCCTGTCACAAAACACCAGTCCCTGTCACAAAACACCAGTCCCTGTCACAAAACACCAGTCTGTCCCTGTCACAAAACACCAGTCCCTGTCACAAAACACCAGTCCCTGTCACAAAACACCAGTCCCTGTCACAAAACACCAGTCTGTCCCTGTCACAAAACACCAGTCCCTGTCACAAAACACCAGTCCCTGTCACAAATGTGTCCGGTTACACTTGGTTGCATACAGTAGTAGGCATACATTCAGGCGGTGTCTCATCATAGACGCGTGGTCAATGGGTCAGCGTCACGACCATGCACACACACACACACACACACACACACACACACACACGTTACGGGAAGTAATGTGACCGACTGTATCTATAAGCGAACTACTATGCCAATGATCAAGCATTGATAATTTGTCAATAGTATTGGTGGAGCCGAGACGGTGGGGGCCCCAAATCAAATTCTGCTTAGGGCCCCATAAAGGCTTGGGCTGGCCCTTCTTGGTTGCCATTGCCATAACTGACCCTTCCGGTTACACTTGGTTCATATTTGCTCCAAAATCGTCTGCTGTCTATTCTGCAAAACATTTCTAACTAAGCCAAGATACAACCAAGTGCTTTAAAGATCAAATAAAATGCCATTTTCAACAGTGAAAATGGAAAGTTAAATGAAAAACTGTGAGGTTCTTGTAGCTAAATAGTGAGGGCAAGGCACTAAGATAGATTGCCAAGGTCGGAGGTAGAGATAGACCGATTAAATAAATAAGAAATGTTTGCATGTCTGCTCTTAACTGGGACTAAAAACAATGAGATGCTGCTGCTACTTATTTTATTTGTATTAAGTTTCAAAAAGGTTCAGGGGTTTACAAAAATATAAATACATCATAGTTCACAAATACGAGGTTCAGAAGTTTACAAGAATATAAATAGCCTGGATCATAAATCACCAAGAAATAATACACGGTGCCGACGCTTACAAAAATATAAATCACCATGAATCAAGGAGTCACCAATACAATGAGAAGTTAAAGAGTTCAAAATGTACCCCCCCTCACACACACACACGCACGCACGCGTACACACACGCACGCACGCACACGCACGCACACACACACGCACGCACGCGTGCACGCACACACACACACACACACTGATATAAGTTGCAAAGTTCAGAAAGAGATGCTGCTATTGCGTGCACTAACACTAACATGATTTGTTTTTATGTTTTTATGTATGCATGTCCAAATGTAAAACTAGAGAAGTGCACTCAGTCGAGTGCAGATCTCCGTCAGGCACTGCTACGCCTAACCATGTCCATACCCAAACCCCACTGTCAGGACCACTTTTATCATTTTACAATGCACAAATGCTTTTTTTTAAACGCAATTTTCAGAAAATGCTTCAAAGGTCATAAGGGTGGTACTTACTTGTGACCGAAACTCCCATAGAAAAATCCCATTCACACATACAGTAGGAACCAGGAAGTGCAGGGACTGAAGTCTAAAAAATAAAGCCTCTGCTGCAGTTTATTGCACATATTGACAAACAAAGTGCAGTAGAGGCTTTATTTTGTAAGGGCTTTGTTGAGGCTGTACGGAGTGAGCAGCCAGATCATGCTGCTGTTCTATGGGCGACTCTACAGAGTGTGATCAGATACAGATTAACAGCTTTAAGGTTTGGCAGCCTTAAAGTCCAACTGAACCCGTTCGTCACGTGCATACGAGTCCGTTTCAGACTGAAAACATAGTTTGTCTAAGATGACAGGTTGAGAGGCGGGTCATAGTATCATGTCGATGATTTTATTTGACAATTCTGGGGACTGGATTGGGCTTTGGCCAATCCTGGCGTGTTCCGCCTCCAAATCGAGTGGGATTCAGCGTGTTGTGGCGCTCCCCTCGGGAAGAGCCTGCTGACGCGAGGTTAGTGGCAGAGTGGAGCTCAGCGAGCCGTCGGCAGCCAGCTGCCTTCGTGTTGCCGAGCAGAGAGTGCAGCACGTCGGCCTGGAATCTCCGAAGTGCGACCCCTGACAACCAAGCTCTCGGATGCGCGCGCCATTATCGCTGCTGTAAATACAATATATCCCTGGAATGAGCGTTTTAACGAGCCAGTTACATTTCTTTGCATTCTTAGAGATTATAGTTTTTGTTTTTTGTTCCTGTTTCTAACAATTGGCCAAGTTAGTAGTTAGTTTATGGGATAGGAATTCTGCCAGATGACAGGCGCTAGGCGCCATTTTCTACTTCATTTGGAAGAGAAAATGATCCTGAAATGAAGATTTGATTGACAGCTGCCTGTCGTGATATGATTGGTTGAAATAGGGTAGAAATTTGATAGCACTAGGTGACGTCAGCAAACTGTACATTACTGTTATCAATGAAATCTTGAAAAATGAACTTTTGATGTGAAAAAGTGTGAAAAACTAAAGAAATTAGATTGTTGTGATTTTCTTTACATACATTATTAAATAGGTGCACTGTGCATACCCATGTATTTGAACTAAAATAAAATAAAAGTCATTTTTGGGTTCAGCTCAACTTTAAGCCCAATTTATGCTTTGTCTGTCGACACTTTTGAAATGGTCGCCGACAGAAATGAGGACTTGAGCCGACAAGTGTCGGCGAGCAGTGTCTGCTACCTACAGGTGAAATCTTCAGTGTCGCTGACTACGTCACGATGTGTCGTGCAAGTCTGATTGGCTATATAGACGGCACGCACTTGACTTCCTTGTTTTGGTTTTCGCTAAAATGAAATGAATGAACGTGTCCCCGCTATTTTTATCACCCTGTCCTGGATGAATGACTTCGTGAAAATCACAAAGAACACCGTGACCAACTTCCCAGAGAGAGAGGAGGTGAGTTGTGTGGTTGTGTGTCGTTACATCTTGCCTCCGACGTGCTTTCACTGACAGCATTCCCTCTCTTGGCTGTCTGCACTAGTTCTCTGTCTTTAGCGTTTGAGTGTCACGTGACCGTTGTGCCGAGGAGAGAAGCATAAATGCAGCAACATGAGCGACAATTTCTTTTTCGTCTGCGACCATGTGCTGAGCGACACTTTCTAATTAGGGATGGGAATATCATGCATTTTCCTTAACCGTTAGTTGCGCACCTTAACAATCAGTTACTCGGTTAATTGTTAAAGTTGTCCCCCCCCCCGGAAAAAAAATCACGTCTCGTCTTTCTCTCAGTTCAAGTTCTATTTAACCTCACAGTCACACAATAGCTGCATATTATTTATGTGACATTCATGGCATGAATCACAAACGAAAATAATAATAAAACTATAATTAGCCTAAAAACAATAAGGCTCACCTCCTTTGAACAGCCGCCTGTCCTTAATAGTCATTTCAACAAAGGGAGACCTCTCCGTCCACCACGCTTCTTTTCCACCATAAAGCAAGGCTTCTGTGTTATTGTCTCTGCACGCACGATGCCTGCTCCAATCAGCCTAGTATTCATATTTAGCTATAACTTTTATGAGTGACAGCGTCCACAATCAGCATCCAGCGATAATGGAACGTAACGTGACGTTCAGCGATGCTCGTCGGGGGAATCATAAATTGCCCCTGGAGTTGAATTTTGAGAACGCCGTCGCAATATTTACACATTTACTTTTAGAGTATAATCCATATGCTGTTGCTAGCGCGAGCTTGCGGCTAATTTTAGCATCTGTTTTGTTTCATGTTGTTTGCTCAATTCACTTCCTTCTTCCTCATGCATGCGTGACGACCTTCTCACGTGACCACTCCTTCTGTTGCGCTAGCTGGGCGAGGTACGCCCTCTGCTGGACTGGTATAATTAACACACTGTGAGCTATGAAGACTGAATTGATGACACGACAATGTTGTCGGTCAAAACAGTTAATTCATTTTAATCGGTTACGTTCTTAACGGCAGTTAACCGACTATCGGTTAATCATTATCATTATCGGTTAATCATTAAATATAAATTAAGCTTTAGTGTGCAACTGAGAAGCAGGCTGGCCAGCACACACAAAACGGCCATGAAAATAAGAGGTCAGAAAGAATATGAGCCCATACAAAGCCTATGAGCAAGCAGTCATCAAACCAGCAACAAAAATCAGTGCGGACTCGCGACACCCCCCCTCTTCTCTGAATACTCTGCCATCGGGCAGAAGCTGTGTCCCATTTGTTATTATTAAATTGAATTTTATATGATATATTTATATCTGCATTATCTATCAACCATCGGCCGACCTGCTCCCTAAATATCGGCATATCGGCTAAGATTGCCAAAGTTAGGGGCTCAATTCCCCTGTTTCAATCAATAGGGGAGGTCCGGGACGAATTAAGCAGGGGGACGGAATTAGCTTGTCCTCATATACTATCTTTGACAAAACCCAGGAAGACGATTCTTTCCCCCCATGTTACACTTCCTGGTACCTCACTTCCTGTGAAGTTTCAGCTCGGCCAGTCAGTGGATGGCGGAGATATCCGCAAAAATGTTGCCTTTTCGTCTTATTTTCAAACGCGAGTAAAATATTGCAAACTGTGTATTTTTCTATTAGCGTGTTGGAATTTATTTATTTAATGCTGCTAACGCTATTCATCTGTTAGACCTATCGGTAGACTACAGCTCAATGATTGTTTTGTGTGTAATGTTAGCATATCCTTTGTGCTAGCTTAGCTTTCATCCAGGGAAACGCACGGGGGACAAATAAAGCACTTTGCTCCAATTGCCTTGAATAGGCTATGCATTTATCTGTGCTTGCAGGACAATGCCTCGCATAAGGAAGAGGACCACGGACAGAGGGCAAAAAAATGCACACATTCAAATATTTCTTTGGATAAGCCATTTAAGGGAGGTAAAATATTGATCACATCACATCAGCAAAATATATAGATAGACGTTATAATTATATTAATTTGCAACATATAACATATTAAAATGTATTTCATAATACTTAGTTTCTTAGATGACCAAAAGATGAAGGAATTAATGCCAGAAAAAAATTGTTACCTGGCTGTTTTTGTGCCTTTTTCACAACCGCTACATTAGTCCCCCGCCTGTGCTTTATTTGTCCCTTCACTGTGGGACAAATTAAGCATTGCGCAGCTTCTGGTTGCCATCTGATGACGTCTGATGTATTGACCCATGGAACGAAACTACGGTTGGTATTGCCAGAGGACATGTGTAGGTTGCTTACATGAAAATATTATAACTCCAGCTGAAACAATCTTTACACAATGACAAAAAAAACAAAAAGTGCTTCATTCGTCCCGGACCTCCCCTACGTACAGCCAGGCACTAACACTACCAGGGTTAGGGGGTTAAACTCCCTGTTAATCTCAATATGTAGAGCAAGGAGGCACTAAGATTGGCTGGACTGGGGGGTCTCAGAATGAGGTGCGCCTGATATATCTTATCTTTCATGTCTTCAGAGGCTGTTTAGGTTACAGCTGAGATAAATCAAACGCACCTCCAGCAGTCAGAATATTAAAGCCATATTTAGCTGGATATTTTCTCCAGGTCCTGGCTCCTGCCCCACACCACATGACAGATGCAGACTGCTTACAGTCGTAAAAACAAGGTCGAGGTACAGACATACAGACGCACCGCGGGAGGGAGAGAGAGAGAGAGAGAGAGAGAGAGAGGTACAGACGCACCGCGGTAGGGAGAGAGAGAGACAGAGGTACAGACGCACCGCGGTAGGGAGAGAGAGAGAGAGAGTGAGACAGAGAGAGAGGTACAGACGCACCGCGGTAGGGAGAGAGAGAGAGAGAGACAGAGGTACAGACGCACCG
>NC_139624.1:14454320-14459320 GCF_964638095.1 Poromitra crassiceps
ATATCACACAATATTCTGTGGGCCTCGAGAAATCACTGAAAACGCTCTGAAAACTCTGGCACTGGGAGCGTCCGTTCTCCAAAAGTGGCTGGCACTCAATGAGTTAATTAGGTATACGCTATTTGCACCTAACATAATGTTATTATGTTTAATTATGTTTAAAGTATGTTCATGCCATTTGCACTATGGGCAGTGAATACGCCACTGTCTGTGGCGTGTCTTACTGCTTTATTGCTTGTTGCCTCTTGTTTTTTATTTATATATCTTTTATTTTTTGCACTATGTTGTAACGGAGCCTACAGCACAAGAATTTCACACGTGATACTTGTACTAGGGAGTGACAATAAAAATCTTGAATCTTGAAGCTATCTCCATACTTAGTTTCAGGAGCGAGTCTGGCTCAACTCACTCAGTTATTCTGCTCATAGACATAAATAATATGGACGTAGCTATCCCATTTAATTTCTTCTACCAGTTCAAACGTTGGCCGTCACCATCTTGATTTTTGGTCAGCAGAGTGGGAGGGATTTCCCTGACGCTCTGACTGAAACGGTCGGAGCCAATGGCAGAGCTTATATCCCCACAGCCTGCTTGCAGTGAGTCAGACTACCTGATGGCAGACAGACAGTGTGTGAACCAGCAGTCCACCTGCTGACCCAACATGAATAAACATGCAGAGAAATGTGCTCTTCTATCACTCCTTCACCTCCAGATTAAGGCCAGCCTCCATCTCTCCCTCCCTCCTTTCCTCTCTCTCTCTCTCTCTCTTCCTTCCTTCTCCACCACCACATATTAATGCCAGGTGGAGTTGATTCCCCCCAGAACTGAATGGGAATGCAGTTCTCTACCAAGCGGCAACCTTTGACTTGGAAAAATGACGCCAACGTGGAAGTGCCCAAAACTGCAGTTCCTCAAATGGGCACTTGAGGCTCGCTGCATGAGTGAGTCATTCCCCATGGACCCCCTCCCCTCCCCATCTTAAAATACCCAAATGTACAGCAACAATAAACATGTGCACAGCCTGTATAGCTCATTTCACACCTTTCATGACAAATATGGGGCGTGCATTTTGATATGACTCACCTGTTGATACAGTCTGTGACTGCATAAAGAGCTCTGATTGTATGGAAGTCAACGTGAAAATGAGCCTACTTCTCACTTGATTGATGAGCTCAGTAAACACTTTCCTAAAGAGTTGATGATCTCAATCTCTAGTTTCAAGTCTTCTGATGTTCATTTAGTACATTATGCTCCCATTCAGAGTCTAATAGACAATAAAGCAGACTTTGTTTTGGGGCGTGATTGACAGGTCGTCTGTCCAGTGATCGTGCAGCTCACCGAGCAGAGGCCAATAGCAGGCGGCGTTGTGGCTCTCATCCAAGATGGCGATGGTCAAAACACCAAACTCCAGGCTTCAAAATGGGAGCAACAAACCAACGGGTGAGGTCACGGAGGCCACGCCCTTATTATGCGATCTTCATGCTCCTCTTCACTCCTCCAGTAGCGTAACTTCCCTCTGACCCAGTGTGTGTGTGTGTGTGTGTGTGTGTGTGAGAGAGTGTGTGTGCGCGCGCATGCGTGCGTGTACCTCTGAGACAGTGTGTGTGTGTGTGTGTGTGTGTGTGTGTGTGTGTGTGTGTGCTGTGCGTGTGCGTGCATGCGTGTGTGTACCTCTGAGACAGTGTGTGCAGCAGTTGTTTGCGGTTCTGGACTCTGAGCTTGTTAGTCTTGTATTTGGGTTCTTCTGTCAGCTGCTTCAGATCCACAACCTGTAAACAAACAAAACAATAAAGCAACAAAAGATCTTTCAATATTCCAGAAAATAAATCTCACACTGTTTTCTAAAGCCTGATCTCATAACAAATCCATACTTCTAGTCGCAGAAAGTGATGCAAGGTTTCTGGAGCCGCCATGCAAAAGGAGACACAGATATTGTTATGCGTCATTTTTTTGATTCATTTCTAATCTCTTCTACATTCATATTAAAGGGAGTTCCGGGATTTTGTTAATTAAGCTCCCATTGCAGCTCATCAGGTTAAATCTATCACTAATGAATCCCTGTGCATAACGAGACGATAGAAGGAAGAATGACTGATGAGTCTGGCGTTGAGGCTGGACAGGCGGATGCTCCTCTCCTCTCCTCTCTCCATATGCACAGCCAGCTAACGTGAGGTGTCGCTTCGTGAGACACTCTCTCTAGTTTTCTGGGGGGGGCGGGGTCCTTTGGGCCGACACTGTTAACACAGGGAACTCACACCGGCACGCGCCGTGAGCACAAACAAACGCACTTAGCAGCCAGGCAGCACACGCGGACGCCAGCTGCGGTCTGCGGACCTGATTGAGGCCATGTAAACATGAAACTTTGTACACGTCTTTCCTCATTTTCAAACAAGTGTGAGTAACGTTACACGTGTTCTAGTGAATTCAAGTCATTTAATTTGTTTAACGTTATGAAGTAGCAACAGATATAGCTCAGGGAGCAGGCGAGTCCGCTAACGTTATGCTGAGCCCACCGGAATAAATTCACATTTCGTGGCAAATAATATCCGCACGTCGGACTGAGAGCAGTTGGATGAAAGCCTGGAAGAAAGTTTAGAAGCCTGGAATAAAGTTGACTATGAGGCCGCGGAGCGGACGGTGCTGAGCTGAGAGTGCTTTCAACTCAATGTGAGTAGCAGCCTAAAACTCCATGTTTGTTTGTTCCTGTGTTTGGCTGCAGTGTGCTGCCTGCTGTCTGCTGTTGTCTGATATTCCAGCCACTACTCAGCGAGATCACCAGAGCCAAGAACGTTAGCACGTTACCCTAGAAACTTCCATTATGATCGATTTGATCTCCCGAAAGCATCAACGCTCTAAATATGGTATTGGGGACAGAGCTAGATAATATATGTATATGTGACAAAAATGTGATTTATTATTTGGGCCGGTAAAAAAGTATGCTCGGCGAGTGGACTTGGCCAAGTCAAAAAGTTAATTTCGGGGCCTGACTATAGGCTATTATTATACTTCTTTTCTGTCACATTTTCATTATTAATCCGACTTATATGGCTGCATCGGAAGGGAACTGGTGGGAATAGTGTGATCCCCCCACGTGCTACATCCTGCTGGTGAAGCTCCCCACTGTCAGGTGAAAAGAAGCGGCGGGCAACTGCGCATGTGTCGGAGGAAACATGGTGCTAGTTTACGGCTCTCCCCAGATCGACAGAGGGTGGAGCAGCAACCGGGGCAGCAGGGGGGGAAATTACTAGGGGTGGGAGAAAAAATCGATTCACCTAAGTATCGCGATTTTTAATGTCACGATTTTTTGAATCGATCTTTTATTCCAGAATCGATAATCGCATTTTTTCTGTTTATGTATGAAATGCTCCCACTTTCATCAATCACATAGAGCGCTTCCCTCTGCTCCGTGGCTCATACAGCCAATCATGTACCTTGTTAGTACAAGTGACACGGAAATAGCCAATCATTTAACAGACAAACTCCGAGTGCACCCGCCCCATGACCCGCCCCCACTCACACACAGCAAATCATATCCCTTGATCCAGAGCCGAGAGTCCCGACATTTCCTGGCTGCAGCACTGTCGAGTTGCAGGAAAATAGACAGTTTGTGTTGTACTCTGAAAGGGTTTCCCCCCCCTTGAATCAAATTGTACATTATCAGCTTTATTTTAGCAAGAAAAAGTAGCGCGAGACCCATTCCTGGCTAATGATTGAGTCTCGCATTTTGGTCCTCCGCTGACGCCACTCGTTTGATCTCACCCGGCGTTACAAATAATTCGATGTGGTTGAGTTTCAATTCGTGTTAACGTAACGTGTCAACATGTATCCTATCTATTAATAAGCGCCCGGGAAATTAACGTTAATGTTAAGACACCAATTTCACAAATACGGACGTCTGCAACGTTACTTTACGGAATGGCATCCGCAGCTCAATTCGCTTCTGTCAGCAGAGACAAAGTTGAACTGTTGGAAAGGATTTACTTGTACTTTGGGACAGGAAGAATAACTAATTGTGTCATCTATTGAGCACACAGCTTATGACTTTATGTCTTCTGCTTGGGCGGAGCGTCTTGATGCGTATATAAAACTGATATGGAGAAATGTACCGCATTTTCAGCGAGGCAAGGCTTTTTCTCGTCCAACCACCGGCACGCGGTCCCCAGCGCAGTCGCCCTCCAGCCCTACAGCCTATGGCATATTTGTAGCAGCAAAACCCAGGCTTTTCCACACCTCTGATTCACCTAACGTTAACACTACAACCCTGAAATACACGTTACCAAACGTTCTTTTAGAAGGCTGGCAACGTTAGGCTGTCATCAAAGTAAAACGTCACCATGTCTGTAAATTACTGCTTGCAGTTGCACTCATGTCTGTGTGTGTGTGACAAATTAGACCTACCTGTGTGCCTTGAAAATAAGGTGGTTCAAAATAAAGTGGCTAAATGCAACCTTTTTCTTCTCATGTTTTTTGTTTATTAATTAAAATTATCAATAATTATCGATATAGACTGATATGAAAGATGTTATATCAATATGCTTTTTAACTATATCGCCCAGCCCTACTCATGCTATAATATACAGTCTCTAGAAGTGTATGATTCAACTTTTCCCATGTTCTAATCTAGTGTAAAAAAACAAACTGAAAAAAGAAAAGAAAAAATAAACAAAAATCGCAATAAATCGTAATATCGAATCGCAATAATCGTAGAATCGCAATAATTAAGAATCGCAATATATATCGAATCGGCACCCAAGTATCGTGATAGTATCGAATCGGGAGATAAGTGAATCGGCACAGCCCTAGAAATTACCCCCATACAATTGGGGAGAAAATGGTGGAAAAAAATCTAATAATAATAATAATAATAATAATAAAAATATGTGAAACGAGGTAGAAAATATTTAAATTGGTTGCTGGGAAGTGAGCGATTTGTAACATTCTCATAAAACGCAGAAAAAGCAAAGTCGCCCTGATGCATCCTGACAGCTTCTCTCCAGCAT
>NC_139624.1:14464320-14494320 GCF_964638095.1 Poromitra crassiceps
CGTCAGCAGTGGTCATATTCTCCATGATAGTAGCCTACTTTCTTCCTCAATATATATATATTTTTTTTAATACACAAACAGGACAGAACAGGCTCAGGCAATCGGAAAAGAAAAGAAAAACAATTGATACATATATTTGACATTTAATATTACAACATAGCCACATAAGGTGTTTATGTGCTTGTAAGGGATATTGGCAACTTGGCGCATCATTGTTTTGCGTCCGCAATGTGTTCTCAGTGATAAATGAAACCATTTGACTGACGCTTTTGTTTTCCACAAGTTGTGGCACTGCATACACATTACAATAACAGCAGCATTAAGTAGCGAGGCAGGATGGTGGTAAGGATGTCAGGATGGTGTCAGCCATAAAGAAACTGTCATGAAATTGCTTCAGTTTATGAAATGTGCTAAACAAATACAGCTGTCGTGCCGTGCTTTTTCACTTATTTACATTATTTTATTTTATTTCCTTCCTTTTCTACTTATGTATTCATGTATGTATATTAAATGCATTCATTCAATTATTATAAAACAATTTATCACATTATTTGTGAGTCAGTTGAAATACTACAAGCAAATTGAAAGAGACAAATTTAAGATGGTGAAAACCTTTTGAACAGCGTCTACAATTTAATTGAAGAGGAAAGTTAAAACAAATTCAAACAAAAAAACGGTTTTGAAAAGTATGGATATGACTCGCCCCATAGCAAGCGGTTTACAGCCCAAAACATCCCAAACATCACTGCTACATTTCAGGCATACAGACCGAGGTTAACCGCAGCCCCAACCATCTGGAACGGCAGTTTGACGCCTTCGGCTGGAAACAAAAGATCTTTGAACCTTAGAGGAAACGATGATTTTCTCCTAAGTTTGTTTGTTAGTGAAGAGACTGAGACTGAGACTGACTCTCAGTCTGAGGCTACCTTCAATAGCACACATTCAACTGACAGGTGTGTTGTTTTGGACACGCTGCAGTGTGACTGGCGGTGTGAATTGTGGTGTAACTTGTGGTCTGACTTGTGCTGTGACTTGTGAAAGAGTCCTATGTGAACTCAGACAGAGGAGGACGACTCTCTCTGCTTTAACATCTTCCTCGCAAAGCCGCCACCGCAAATAGCGAGGCCTGTGTTTTCTATCTGTCACGATCCCCGGGCCGACCGGCCGCTCGCCTTTCATCCGCGGCCCCCGGGGGCAGGCGGCGTGCTGGGTAATATGGTTCACACAAGGATTAGAGCCAAACGGCGGACAGTAACGCCCCACTGGAGTGAGAGCTCGTTCACACGGACGCTTTCCCACCACAGGCATCCAGCCCAACAGAGGGACCAGAGCACCCGCGACATCCAGGAAGTGCTGACTACAGACAGAGTATCATCATTGTTTAGAACTGAGACTGTCTGTGCATGCATGTGTGCATGGGTGTGAGACTGATTGTGTGTGTGTGTGTGTGTGTGTGTGTGTGTGTGTGTGTGTGTGTGTGTGTGTGTGTGTGTGTGTGTGTGTGTGTGTGTGTGTGTGCGCGTGTGCGTGCGTGCGTGTGTAGGTGTGTACCTCCACAACATGTCAATATTTGGGCTCCTGAGGCTGTGTAAAGCAGACTAGAGTCTGACTTAAACGATAAGGTTGCCGTTTTTAATGTATTTCTTACCGTTAATAAATCCTAGGGTTGCTAAAAAAAACTATTCTTGAAAGGATCGCGATTCTTAATGCCACGATTCCTGGATCGATTCTTAACTCCCAAGAATAGATTCTTCTTCGTATTGCAGGCGGCAATGTCTAATTTGTTATGCTGTGGTTGTGTCTTTTCGAGTTGCACATGAAGGCAACACTGCGCCGCGGAACCAATGGTGTCCGTTGAAAAAAAGCATGTGATCCACTCGTCATAGGAAGAGCGGAAGGGCTCTGCCGTTCTGTAAACATGGAGCCACAAGCCAACCTAGCTGGCTGTTATGAAGAGTCACATAAACAGATGGAATTAAAATTGTGTCAATAGTCGTTTTTCCATTACCCTCAGAAATGCGCAAAATCTAAATATCGCAATAAAAATCGGGTAATGGAAACACGTACATTTCGAAAAACCTCCCAAATATCGCAAGACGTTTTTGCGCTCTCATGAGGTAGTTTTTCAGACGTGTCGATATAGCAGTTTATCGCAAAAGTGTAATGGAAACACATTTTCCGCATTTGCACGTCATGTGGCCCGTCTTCTCCTTTGGAAAAGGAGTGGAAAATGAGGGAGAAAGGGTTCGATAAGCCGTGGCAAAACCTCCGCAGCAAGTGGAAAACTTTGAAGCAACGCTACCTAGCAGAAAGACGAGTGTTGTGCAAAAGCGGAGCCGGGGAAAATAGATAATGTTTAATGGCAGAAATCGATCCATGGTGACAGGCTGCCTGTGTGCGCATTTGGCACAGCGGCGAGATGAGGGGATGAAAAGCACACACCGGTGCGGTGCTGCTGACTGAAGTGAATACAGTGAGTAATACATGTTTCAGGTGCAATGTTATAATTATAATACACAACATTCTGATTATTGCACCAAATCAGCCTTTTTCCCCTCCATATCTAAATCGGACCAGTTTTATTTCCTTTTTTCCTCTGCCTGTCGCGCTCACTGCATTCACCGCAGCCAGCAACATGTTGCCACTCATTTTCTTTTGAATTGATAATCAGGCTCGTTTATATGTGTTGTAACTTCATGTTGTGATTTGCATTGACCATTGGTTGGATTTGAGCATGCAGGGGACGGGATATGGGGCAGATCCCCGTGCGTAATCACTGTGGCAGCTGCTTGTAACGGGGAATTGCGTTCAGGTGTGCGCGCCGTCAGACCAAACTCAACTTCAATGGAAACGCCTGCAAGTCGCAATTGTACTTTGTCGAAGTTGTAGAAATATCGCAATTATTTTGCGAAAAACTGTAATGGAAACACAGCTAATGATGGTTTTGTACACGGGAGACAAAGCTACAGTTGCAGCAGACAATATAGTGCTAACTAGCGTCAGCTGGCTGGCATGAATGAGATCGCTAGTTAGCATTTTACTGTCGATGGCTAGCGGTAGCGATGTTAGCATTAGCATCGCCAAGGTTAAAGCGTATGTGACAATAACACAGTCGTGAAAGCGGCTAGCCGCTCGCAATCTTCAAAAAGACTGTCGTCTATCTGGCTATCGTTATGCATGCTGTCCGGTAGACGATTTATAAGCCCCCGGACAGTGAAAGCAAACAAATGAGATTTGTTTGTCGCGCCCCGGTCGTGCCATTCACACTGAAATCAACCCGTGTCCGACCCACCTCTCAAAGTGCGTTGCCAAGCCAAGCGGGGCAATGCGGTTTGACCCTTTCACAGGAGACCCTTTGGTTGGACCTCGGTCTGAAAGGGGTATTAGCATGTTCAGTTAGCATGTTACCTGGTAAGGTACGATGCTCTCGTGGGCCGTCCCCCAACGCCTCGCCTCCTTCCCCGCAATCAGGTAGTTTGCTGCTATATGGCTGAGGCAGGACACCTGAGAAAGAGAGAGAGATTGGTAGAGGAGAGGGAGATAGGGTCATATTAAATATATATATATTTTTTCCAAAATTGTTTTATTGTACAAAAGGCCGTCTATCAGCGCCGTTTGCTGAGGACGCAGAACAGGTACGCGCTGGGGACTCGTGCTGTAGGGGGCACGCGCTGGAAAGGTGAAGCGCGAGCGGACAGAGAGAAGAAACGAGTGAGGAGCATGGTTCATGTCCGCGGTTCAGAGACTGATTTCAGTTATTATTGTGTGCGTGCGTCCCTGAGACCTGTAAGTCATGTCACTGTTTAAGTTATCAGTTAAGTTCAGTTATTGTAATGTATAAGTTTATATTTATGTTGGATATTTGGTTACTTTATAAGGATGCGTGATGGATTCCGCTCCTAGTACACGTGGTTGTTAATTGAATGATTGATTCAATGCCATACTCCGTGCCTGTGTCGGGTGCATTGTGGAGACTAGATATTTGCCCTGCATTAGTATTGTATAATTCATAGTGGTTTGTTGTTTGATGCACATTTAAATAGTTAGATTGCATCAAGCTTATGAAAGTCATAGTTGTAATTATTAGTGATTGTTATTTTCCACACGATATATGTACATGCATGATTATATGGAGGCTATATGCTGGCTATGTATGTAGTGTACATATAATAGGATTATGTCAGTATATAGGGTATATACTGTATGTATGCATATATATATATATATATGTATAAATGATGCTATAGGCATTGTGTTTGGATTAGTTTATTATTGTAATTATAATACATATATATATATATACATTTCATTTTCTTTACAGAACCACATACACATGTAAACCACGCCCGTGTCTGACCATTGCTCAGTTCAAGTAAAAGTCTTGAAAGAAGATAAATTGTCTGCTTCCGTGTTTTAGACACACCTGGAGCGAAGTTTAAACTCAATCAGAACCAGCAAGTTATAGCCTCGTACAGTCCTTTTCATAGCCTCACCAAAAAATATATATATTTTATTTATTTTTAATTTCCCCGCCCCCCCCATGACTTGACTCGCTCAGTCAGCCCCTTCCACATGTTTCTCAAAGTGAAAACCAAGTTGTGAGGTGACATAAGGGTCCCACACAAGACAGACCCCCCCCTCTGAAAACACCCCAATCGAAAACAGAATTATTTCTCTAGGCATATTTTACAATTATGAAATCATTTAGGTTACTACAATAATTAGGACTATACTTTTGATTTTGATAATTTAGGCCTACTTTTCTTTTCTTATCTTATTTTATTTAACTTTATTGTAGATAGGTAACTTAAATGCTGTGCTTTCTTTACATGTTTCTGACATGGTTTCTATGTCTGACATATTTTTGACATTGGCTTTTTCTTTTGTGTGTTTTTTACTGAGATGTACTGACATTGGCTTCTGCTGTAACACAAGAATTTCCCCCAGGGGATTAATAAAGTACTCTATCTATGTATCTATGTATCTATGTATCTATCTATCTATCTTTTATCAATTTCAGACAAATTGCGGAAAATTCTGCAATATTCCATGTTTTACAGTTGATTCCATTTCTATTAGCAAATTCCATGATCCTGTCCGTTGTTGCTGCATTGAGGAAATCATATGGGCCTAGAGATAGACTGAGTGTTAAATCAGGGCTGTCGTCAGTCTCGTTACTCCCCGCTGCTGTTGGAGGTCAGCACTCAGCAGAACAGCACAGCTCCGCTCCTCTCTCTGCTCTAACGTTTCCACCACAAAACCACTGGAAAATCACACACCGCTCACCTAGGAACCTCCGGCTCTGAGCGCTGCACTGTGAGGTTAAGGTTTCCCCCCCTGTGTCCCAGTTAGTGTGTCTGTCCGTCTGTCAGCAGCATTTCTCAAAAACCTCTAAACGGATTCCCATGAAACGTGGTGGACAGATCGGCCTTGGACCGAGGAACAATCGATTTGAGTTCGGCGGGGAGACGATTATCGTTCTTCAGCCATAACTATGAAACTGACAAGAGACTTGGTTCCAAATCCCGACGGGATGTTTGCAGGGCCCGGAAATCAATTTGACTTAAAATTGAAACGACAGAGGTTGGAGAATCGTTCAGTGTTGGCAGAGGTTTGCGTTCTCTGACTGCTATCAGTTTATTTATTTTTTGTTTACTTGATTTGAAAGATGACAGAGTCCTTCAGGCTTTGGACATGGTCCTGTAGATCTGGACAGAGTCAAGGAACTTTGTGAATTGGACAAATGATGTGTCCAGTTTGTGTGGAAGGATCATCATGTCCACAACACATCATCTGACTTTCACAGTTCGTGCTCATTTCATGAAACTGCTGCCTGGCATGAATGCGGCTCTTGAATACTACATTGCTGTGGTAAGAAGAATACCATCATGTCTTATTTACTTTATAGAGTTATTTATTTTCATCAAGTTTATTTTCCGTTTTTTTTCACCCATTTTCTCCCCAATTGTACTTGGCCAATTGCCCTGCTGTCCTGGTTGTTGCTCCGCCCGCTCCGTCAATCTGGGGAGAGTTGTAAACTAGCACATCGTCGCTGTCGGGCGGAAACCTCGTGTCTCCAAAACGGCAACGGTTCAGGAAATGGAAAAAAAGAACTGTGTTCTTAACACGTTCACTGCCGTCGACGAGTTAACTCGTCAAAAAAAAAACAACGGTTGACTGCCGTCGACGAGTTAACTCGTCAAAAAAAAAAAATATGGGAGCTATTGAATGTGTATAACCTATTTTACCGACCCACTAAGTGGCGACAGTGCTCTCCAGACTACAGAAAGCCGAGCAAAAACAGCAGGAGAAAGCGTGAGGAAGCCATTCTCATGTAAATGGTTTGGCGAAAACGCTTTCGCTTTCGCGCTGGGAGCTGGCGGTGGGGGATTCCAAAAATAGACTCTGTGTGCAACACACTTTGAAACACCAGCAGAAAGCCCAGAATCGCACGCAGCTTCATCCCAGCTCTCAACCGAAAACCCAGAAACGAACGAGCCCCATCCAGACTCGCCCGACGAGCGGCCGCCAGCCTCGCCAGGCAGCACAGACAGGCAGCAGAGACTCGCTTGTGACACACAGCCACCAGATACACACCCACGGAGGGAGGAGTTTGAAGGAGAGGAGGGTGGGGGTGCTGTTATGGAGGAAATTACTGTTCAGAACTAATTGTTTAGATGTCTGATGTCTCACTGATGCCAAAAATAAATGGTTAAAGTGACTGTCTATCGAATTTCACAAAAAGGCATTTATCTCAGCTTTCCTTCTCAGACGCTGAAACCATGCTGTATTCAACTGCTAATGCCTACATAACAGAACATGATAAAAACTAACTCTTTTAGACAGATAAAGCACACATTCTATTAGTTCTTTTGAGATATTTTGTGTTCACAAAGTCCTAGCAGAAAATAATCCTCTGCTCTTGAAAGATGAGCCAGAATCCTCAAAAAAACCCTTGGCAGAAGCTACCTACAGTATTGGAAAAACTGTTGGCAGTGAATGTGTTAAAATAACTGAACGCCACGTCGTCAAAGTTGGCACAATGTCTTCACTATAGTCAGTTTCTCGCTGGATGTGTCATTACATTATTAATATCTTACCTGAATAAGCTCAAATGGTGTTACAGGATTATCAGGCTGACTTTGAGGCACTTTCTCCGGGGCGAGCAGCCTCACACGTTCTGGAACACATGGGCGCGCTGCTCCAAGGCTGAGTTGGAGGCACCGTCTCGGGGGAGCACAGCCTCTCACTAACGCTAACATTACTCTCATCAGAAACCACTTCGATCTGCATAGTTTAAATGAGTGTGCAGCCTAGAGATAATTCAAAAAATATATATACTGTATATTGATCTATTTACGTAAGATGAAGCCAGAGACAAACAAAATTAAGTCAGAAATACACGGCTTGTCTGCCTGTGTGTTTTCCGCGTATTTACTCCTGCCTGGGGGTCTTGAGAAGGAGGTAGGGGAGGAGCTTCGAGGTTTGAGCGACAGTTTGATGGCGAATAGAGTTACGAGATTTACTCACAAGATGGTTTTAATGCTTTTCCACTGGTTACATTTTGTAAAATCCACAGACAGACGTGAAGGGTGACCAATGGTATTGATTTTTGACAAAAGTGAAAAAATGGACATACGAGGTCCCCGCCCGACAGCGACGACATGCTTCCCCCGATACATGTGCAGTCGCCAGCCGCTTCTTTTCACCTGAAAGCAAGGCGTTTCACCGGCAGGACGTAGTTGTGAAACAGTTTCAACAGTTGTGAAATCGACTGTGTAACACAGTCTGCATTAGCCAAGACCTCTTAAAGGGGATACACAGCACTCGTCAACACTTGAAGGAATAACTAGCATTAGTTAGTTGTTGTTTTGTTTTACCTCTACCCACCCCTCGAATCCCGACTCTCTACGAACTTCCTATCCCTATCTATGGCCCCCTTTACCTACCCCCCACCCCCCTTCTTTGATGGAATGGACAGACATGCGGTCACAGTGACCTTGAACTTTGACCACCAAATTCCTTCAAGGCGTCCCTAAGATATCGCATTAACGGGCATGGAACGGGTGGTCGCGAGGTCACAGTGACCTTGAACTTTGACCTTTGAACACCAAAATCTAAGCACTTCATCCTTGAGTCCAAGTCGATGTTTGAGACAAATTTGAAGAAATTCCGTCACGGCGTTCCTCAGATATCGCTTTAACGAGCATCGGACGGATAAACATGCCTTTGGAGGCATAAGAAGTTTGCACAATTGCGGTCTAAACAACATATGGTGCTGCGGGCGAAAGGAAAGGGTGGCGCGGTGGGGGGTGATATCAGCAAAAATCTTACGATATTGTGTGAAATAATGTGTATGGATGAAGTGGGCAGATTCCAGTGTGAAGGTGTGGAAGTATGTGGATGTGAAGCAGGCCGGGGCTGGAGAGCTGAAGGTCCATAAGAGGATCTGGATCCTCTCAGCATACTACAACACTCTGTTCACGACGAGAGACGAGTTGAAACTTGCAACTACCTGCAACCAGCCCCTGTGACTTGACAAGCTGAATTGCTGGCGACGTGCTAAAATGGTTTTTGTCTCATTGCGAATCATTGGATGTAAACTGGGCTTTAGATCCTCCAGTCACCACACACACAATCAGCTGACACATCTACTGAGAGAGAGAGAGGGAGGGAGCCCAGGCAGAGACCTCTGAGAGCAGCAGTGTATCGACTGAGCACTGCGATGATGGGTGGTGCCGTCAGTCACAGATTTGTTTGGAAACGGATATTATTCCACGTTTAAACTTGGAAAACCCCACAACAAGACCTCCTCTCTCACCAACTGTAAGCCTTTGCTAACATTGAGACGGGGTGGACCGACTGAGAGAAGCGCCACATGTAAAAGAACTTTCATTTTGAAGGAACTAAAATCATAATTACAGAGTTGCATTGAGTTCAATGAGTTTTCAAAGCAACTTGAGACCAACAGAGTTCTAAAGAGGCCAAGTCATTGGATGAATGAATAACAGAAGCAACATTCATAAAAAAAAACTGGGAAGTTCTTTGGTTGACAAGAACAGTCTGGACAGTCACAACAACATGGCAAACAAACTGAGGACCTGAGGTGGCAACGCGGAGCTCCATACCTGCCAACATTAAAGAACAACATGGAGATTTCTGGGGTATCGCCTCCCGCTCCCCGACAATCAGATCTGTCAGGTCCGTTGAAGCACCATCAGTGATGTGATCCATTGCTGTGTGCATTTATGCTGACTTGTCGGAAAAAAATGCGTGCTACCTTATCCGTAAAGGGGAGTTTTGAGGGTCTTCATAGAACCCATTTTCATTCAGATATCTTGAGGTGAGAGGTCGAGGGACCCCTTTGACCCCCTTTCTCTAGCATGGCATGGTTAGTACCGATGGATACCTTTAGGTTGATCTAGTTTCATGATACCAGGACCTTCACTATAGATTAGATATATATATATAGATGGATACCTTTAGGTTGATCTAGTTTCATGATACCAGGACCTTCACTATAGATTAGATATACCGTAAATTCCGGACTATAAGCCGCACCTTTTTTCCCGTTTTTTGGCCTTTTTTGGCCCCTGCGGCTTATATAACGGTGCGGCTTATCTATGGATTTTTTCCAAAAAAAAAAAAAAAAAAAAAAAATCTCTCTTTTTTAGCACTCTTTCTAACTATAAATCCTATATAACTATAATAAGTTTTAATTTCCTCTCTTGCCCTCTTTTCACCACACTGTATGACACTGTGTGTACTGTAAAAAACAACACAGGTGGTGTTGTGTTATGTTGTTTTGTTGAAATGTTAATAAATGGGAGCTTCCTCAAACAGCCATCTCTTTCCCGACAATCCCCTCTGTGCATGAACCCTTACATATGGTAATTAAACATTAAAACACAAAAAAAAAAAAAAAAAAATACCATTAAAACACCCGCGGCTTATATAAGAAAAAAATAGTCAACTTTGCAGGTGCGGCTTATACACCGGTGCGGCTTATAGTCCGGAATTTACGGTATATATAGATGGATACCTTTAGGTGATCTGGTTTCATGATACCAGGACCTTCACTATAGATTAGATATACTGTATATATAGATGGATACCTTTAGGTGATCTGGTTTCATGATACCAGGACCTTCACTATAGATTATATATATATATATAGATGGATACCTTTAGGTTGATCTGGTTTCATGATACCAGGACCTTCACTATATATTAGATATATATATAGATGGATACCTTTAGGTGATCTGGTTTCATGATACCAGGACCTTCACTATAGATTAGATATATATATATATATATATAGATGGATACCTTTAGGTTGATCTGGTTTCATGATACCAGGAGGACCTTCACTATAGATTAGATATATATATAGATGGATACCTTTAGGTTGATCTGGTTTCATGATACCAGGACCTTCACTATAGATTAGATATATATATAGATGGATACCTTTAGGTTGATCTAGTTTCATGATACCAGGACCTTCACTATATATTAGATATATATATAGATGGATACCTTTAGGTTGATCTAGTTTCATGATACCAGGACCTTCACTATAGATTAGATATATATAGATGGATACCTTTAGGTTGATCTAGTTTCATGATACCAGGACCTTCACTATAGATTAGATATATATAGATGATACATTTAGGTTGATCTAGTTTCATGATACCAGGACCTTCACTATATATTAGATATATATAGATGGATACCTTTAGGTTGATCTAGTTTCATGATACCAGGACCTTCACTATAGATTAGATATATATATAGATGGATACCTTTAGGTTGATCTAGTTTCATGATACCAGGACCTTCACTATAGATTAGATATATATAGATGGATACCTTTAGGTTGATCTAGTTGCATGATACCAGGACCTT
This sequence comes from Poromitra crassiceps, assembly GCF_964638095.1. Lineage (NCBI taxonomy): Eukaryota > Metazoa > Chordata > Actinopteri > Beryciformes > Melamphaidae > Poromitra > Poromitra crassiceps. The sequence goes on from NC_139624.1 coordinate 14,475,235, forward strand.
CACTATAGATTAGATATACAGTATATATAGATGGATACCTTTAGGTGATCTGGTTTCATGATACCAGGACCTTCACTATATATTATATATATATATAGATGGATACCTTTAGGTTGATCTGGTTTCATGATACCAGGACCTTCACTATAGATTATATATATATATAGATGGATACCTTTAGGTTGATCTGGTTTCATGATACCAGGACCTTCACTATAGATTAGATATATATATAGATGGATACCTTTAGGTTGATCTGGTTTCATGATACCAGGACCTTCACTATAGATTAGATATATATATAGATGGATCCCTTTAGGTTGATCTGGTTTCATGATACCAGGACCTTCACTAGAGATTTAAAACTGAGACTGCTGCAGTGCAAAGAGTAACAGGATAAATTACCAATCAGGAGCAGGAGAAAGGGTTAAAGATGGGGAGACTAGTGTGAAAATCACGAGTGTTGGCAGGTATGGCTTCAATCTCACCAACAAGGACGGACGGAGGGCGACTGTCACTCCCTGAGGTCGCTGTTTGAACTTCAGGTCCTAACTAAGTGAAAGTATCAGTGGCAGTCATAATGATAAGATAAGAGCTGGTGGAATTCGCTTGACATGTATCGGCTATAACAATATCTATATTGTAAATTGTATTGACTGATGCACTTCATTACTAATAACCTGTATTAAATGCACTTTATTACTAATAACCTGTATTAAATGCACTTTATTACTAATAACCTGTATTAATGCACTGACATGTCTGATTTCACAGATTATGTCAAAGCATGTCATTTGGATTCTGAGGCTAAATGTTTGATAAAAGCCAAAGTATGTTTGTGATGTTTTTGATATATTTGACTAGAGAAAAAAAAAAAAAAAATTATGTTCACAATAGAGATCAGTTAGATTTGGTTAGGTCAGAGCTTTGTGTTCACAATAGAGATCAGTTAGATTTGGTTAGGTCAGAGTTTTGTGTTCACAATAGAGATCAGTTAGATTTGGTTAGGTCAGAGTTTTGTGTTCACAATAGAGATCAGTTAGATTTGGTTAGGTCAGAGTTTTGTGTTCACAATAGAGATCAGTTAGATTTGGTTAGGTCAGAGTTTTGTGTTCACAATAGAGATCAGTTAGATTTGGTTAGGTCAGAGCTTTGTGTTCACAATACGGATCAGTTAGATTTGGTTAGGTCAAAGCTTTCTGTTCACAATACGGATCAGTTAGATTTGGTTAGGTTAGTGTTTTGTGTTCACAATAGAGATCAGTTAGATTTGGTTAGGTCAGTCTTTTGTGTTCACAATAGAGATCAGTTAGATTTGGTTAGGTCAGAGCTTTGTGTTCACAATAGAGATCAGTTAGATTTGGTTAGGTCAGAAGTCAGAACTATGAAATATTTCATCATTCATCTTTGCTCACTGCATCTTAGTCTTTCTAACCCTCAGCTGTGCAGGAACTACAGGTTATTATGAACTTTTTTAGTGAAACTATCGGTTATCATATCGTATCAGCCATGAGAAGCAGGTAATTATTTGTTATCATATCAGCCATGAGAAGCTGGTAATCATCGGTTAACGGTATCGGCTGAAAAAAATCCATAGTGTGCATAAATACTCTAAATGCTCAGGACAGCTGTTTCAATGCTTCCTTTCTTAGCTCCTTTAGCATGGGACCATGAGTTACATGAGGAAACTTCACAGGACCAGGTCTGATGGTCAACAGGGGCCGACCACTACAGCCGCCATTTCCCCCCGAAGCACTGCTTGCTCTGACAGTGCTTCTTGGGGTAGGAGAGTGCTTCTCATTCACTTCCACAAGTTGTGTCCAGCTGGTCCACGGATTTGAACAAGAGACATTTAGTTCAGAAGCTCACATCTCTAACCTATACCGCCACCTCCTTCTACCAAGAGACCTCCTGCACCACGGCCACACCTGAAAGAGTGGCATCAAGTGCAATTCTATATTTCTTCAAACCTTTCTGATGACAGAATGAAACTCAAGACCGATTTTGGTAACCCTGAAAGGAACGTGAACATAACATAGGTCTGAGGAAATAAGCTGATGTCTGGCTGAAAAACGGCCCACCACAAAACCCACAATGTTTTAAAGACCTTTCTGAAACTGAATTTAAGACTGGGAGGCTGTATTTAATGGTACCAAGGACTTTTGAAGCCTTGAATATACAGCGCGTAATCCAATTGAGGAGCTTTGAAGAAGCGTTCAGCGCCTGCAGGCGGCCCCGCTGAACGCTGATTGGGTTGTAATGATCCAATTTCCCCCCCCCCCCGACAACCAAACCAAACTCAACCCAACTTCAAAACCCGTCCGGATCGACTGCAGCCAAACTCTGGCTGTGTGCTCCCATTGTTCCTCTGGTCTCTGTGGCCGGCATGCCTGTGGTGGCAGCGCTTCACAGAGGAACGCACCCGGGGATGAGCGAAGGAGGAGGAAGAGGTGGCTTGTGGGTATTTGATGTCTAACAGCCCTGGGAATGGACCGCAGAGATCGCCACCTCGACGTCTCTGCAAAGCCATCGCAGAACGCATTTTTTCCCCTCTCGCGCCTCGTGTTGATTATCCAGTGTATTTATAGCGTTGCTTTTGACAAACGGCAAACTGTCGCTGAGCGCTTTACAGACAACGGAGGGCGTGAAAACGGAGGAAAGAACGCAGAATGAACCCGGGAGAAAGGAGCAGTACACCGCAAACTGCCAGAAATGCAGTTACGTGTTCTCCAGAAGTGACAGACTGAGGGTGGAGTGCGCTGATAGATTCCCTGCCTGCAGTGTACCAGCACGCACGAGAGTCGCGTCCGTACAGAGACACAATTGGCCGTGTCTGCGGGTGGGAAGCCGGATTAAGGGTCCGAGTCTGGTTGGTTGGGGACGGCCTGTTCGGGGGGCATGGAGGGGGGGGGGTGATCCTCCCACACGCTAAGTCATGTCGGTGAAACCCCTCGCTGTCAGGTGAAAAGAAGCAGCTGGGAACTGCACATGTATCAGAGGAAGCATTTGCTAGACTCGCACATTGCTTCCTCCGAAATTGAGCATCCCTAGCGCCGGCTCGCCCGTTCAACTGGCAGCGCAAATTCTACCTTGCTTCATTGGTTTGCCCTCGAGCACTGATGTAGCTCGCCTGGCCATACTAGCCTGTGTATGTATATATATATACACACACACACACACACACACACACACACAACCTATGTGTGTATATATGAAAGTTGTATATATCTACTGTATATATGAAAGCCTGTACGTCATATTGGTCCTTGTCTTGGCGTTTCACACCAAACTCACCTCAACACCGACAAATATTTGAAACGACTTTATGAAGACAGATTTCCACCCAGCACGTCTATTTCCACCCAGCACGTCTGGAGCCAATCAAAAAACCACTAATAACCTTCTCAACCAATCACATCACTCTGTGTTAAAATGCTAAAACATTCCACGGCAACACCGCATCGCTGTCAGGGGACGAGCAAGGACACACACACACGCGCACGCACGCGCACACACACACACACACACACATGCCCTCCTCTCACCAGCAGTCAGCTGGGTTGTTAGCTCAGGTGTGTAAGCGGTTGTGTCCACAGGGAAGGTGTTTTTCAGATCAGAATGCTTTGGAAATCATGTGCAGAGAGCTTCCAGCGCACACAGACCACACACACACACACACACACACACACACACACACACACACACACACACACACACACACACACACACACACACACACACGGAGCATTTGTGTTTAGATTTGTCCCTGCCGTTTGCACGGCCCAGCTCGGTCATGCAAGGGGACTCAAACATTGTATGCAAAGCAAGGCCTCGGTCTAAAATACAGTGGAAAAAGAGACATTGACGAGCAGCGCTTTTCCTCCAAACGTTCAATTTGTTTGAGCTTGAGATGCCCAGAGCGCTCCGTCCAAAAACACTAGCCGCCAAGAGTGCTTAAAAGCCAGGGGTCTCACCTATAAAAGCTTGCGTAGAATCTCTCCACTAAAAGAATGAGTAACCTATCAGTGACTGCACGCACACCTGCACAATCAGAATGTCACGTGTATTATAACTAGGGATGTTCATCAATAATCGGAAATCGACAATTGATCGTCGAGGAATAAATTCGATCATGTGGAATTTTGACCGATTATTGTTTTGTTTTATTTTTTCGCACTAGGTTTGGGTGGAATTCGTTCATCCTCCTCCCACTCCATTGCACAGCCGACTAACGTGAGGGGGAGCTTCATATAGTCTCTAGTTTTCTGGCTGGGCGGGGCCCTTTGTGCCAACAACAGTTTTTTTTTTGTTTTTTTTTGTAATTTTCAAAACGTAAAACAGAAACAACAACAAAAGGCTCAGACAGAGAAAACAAACAAACATAATTCACATTCCAATACTACAGCTTGGCACTACCAGCCACGTAAGGTCCCCATGTGCCTGCAAGGGATGTGCGTGGGATCCCACGCAAAGGGCCCATGGTATGGAAATCTAGGAGCCATGAATAGAAACAGACTGTCATGAATAACAAACATGGCGAGTAAAATTATTGGAAAGGACCAGGAGCAACTGGGATCGATATATAAAAAACGAGCTAAACGGAAAGCCAGACAACTTGTGTCTGACCCAGCACATCCCCTCTTCTCTGAGTTCACAAAACTGCAACCAAAAACATCTACAAAAAATCCTTCATACCAAATGCAATAAACCTGCTAAATTCATAAACCCCATCCACACAAGAACCATGTCCGTTATCACTGCCTGTATGTGTGTCCCTGTTCCATGTTGTATTATGTTTCCATCCTGTCAATCCCTGTGTTATGTACTGTGTACTCTGGTGTTTGTTGAAATGTAATGTATTTGTCTCCCATGTTGAAATGTAATGTATTCCTCTCTGTACACAAGCAAACCTGTGAAGCCGAAGACAAATTTCCACATTGTGGACAAAAAAAAATTGAATTGAATTGAATTGAACGAGAAGTCAGTTATGCACTCCCCAAGAGAATTTGTCCTCAAAAACCGGAGCCTCTCCATACGTATAACCGAGATCATGTCCGTCAGCCACAGCTGAAAAGAAGGTGTAGAGGGAGACTTCCACTCCCTCAGAATGAGTCTCTTGGCCACAGTCGTTCCCTGCGTCAGAGACTGTTGCACAGCCGTAGGGAGGAGCAGAGAGGATTCCGAGCAGCCGAAGATGGCGAGTTCCGCCCCCGGCTGAAGGGTTGTTCTATAGGCCTTACAGTACCAATCAAATATTTTGGTCCAAAAACCAGATAATGAAGCACAAAACCAAAAAGCATGGGACAATGTACCCTCTAGCACCTGACACCTATCACATAGTGGTGAGACAGAAGGGTAGATCTTGTGCAATCTAGACTTGGAATAATGGAGACGGTGAATGACTTTAAATTGGATCAGCTGGTGTCTGCTATTAATTGAGCAGAGTTGGACCACAGATAGACTCCTGTCTCAAATAACTTCAGACAATTCAACACCAAGTTCCTCCTGCCATGCCTCTTTAATGCTCTCAGTGGGGGCTCTGATGCAGCCATCAAACCAACAACAGTTTTTAACATGGGGGAATTCACACCGGCATGCGCCAGGGACACAAACAAAAGCACCCAGCGGTCTGCGGACCTCAGTGAGGCTGTTATAACTATGACACTTCGTACACTTCTCTCCTAATTTTCAACAAAGTGTGAGTAACGGTACACGTGTTTAAGTGAATTCAAGTCTTTTTATTTGTTTATAACCTTATGAACTATGAAGTAGTAGCAGCAGTCAGCATGGACTCAGCTAGCCTTTAGCTGCTAATGCCCACCTGAATCAATTCACACGCATCTCGTGGCAAATGACGCTAATAATATCCACGCGTCGGACTGAGAGCAGCTGGATGGAACTCGACCATCAGGACAGATTTTTTTTTGTCACAAGTTCATAAGCCTGGAAGCCGCGGCCGGTGAGCTGAATCCTCTCGCCACTGTGCCAAATGCGCAGTCGGCAATTCTGCCTCCCTCTTTTTGAAGCTAATGTGGAAATTGTATTCTTTTGAATGGCCAGTGGGGGGCGTCGCGTGCACTGCACATTGACTGTCGGCACATGCAAGTGAATGGAAAAACGGCCCCACTTCTCTCTCGGTCTCTGTCTTAAATAAACACTTTGCAAATTAGTTTATGGTCTGAAAAAAACAATTTCAAGTCTAATTTCATACTTTCATGTCCTCCGTTTTCTAAATGATGGCCCCATTTCGAGAAAAATAGATGATATAATAATAATAGAATAGAATAGAATGTGATATAAGAACAGTAATACTTCCGACAGGTAGAGGCATTCTATCTTGTATTTGTGCACGGTTGCGGCTCGTTTTCAAAGGTTACATAACCACAATGGCAAGTTCACATACCAAAACTTCAACCATCGATATCATCATCAGCTATATTTGACTTGTACAGGGTATATGCGGGTATTCAAAACCTTTTAAGACCTTTTTTAAGACTTTTTCAAGACCTCAACGGCACTTTCGTCACAATGGCGATAGCGGTGTAAAATCACAAGTTTCATCACGATACGATATTATATAGATTCTTTGGACAACGATACGGTGTTTGCTGATATCACAAAGTCTGCCACGATACGATATCGATTCAAATCAGGGTTCTGCGATCCATATGGGACGATATCATAATGCTCATTTAACACAATCAGCACAATGGCAATTGACTTTTTTATACTTTTTAAGGGCCTTCATTTTCCCTAAATTCAACTTTGAAAATTTTAACTTTAAAGTTGATACTTTTAAAAATATCAGCTTTTAATACTTTTCTTCGGATACTCTGCTGTATCATTCCGATTGACATTAAATCCTATTATGTAATTGCCTAGGTGGACAGTCACGAACGTAACATCGGACCACAGGCCCAACGTCAGCCGCTCAATGTCATGTTTGTGATGACGACGCCGCCGCCCCCCCAACACACACACACACACACACACACACACACACACACACACACACACACACAAATGGTATTTGAAAATGATATCACATATTTATATTTTCCTGGGTATTGTATTGAAGCTAGACACTCTAGCATTGTGACAACCCTGGGTCAGGGTGATGTGAGGCTCAGTTGGTGTGTTTTGGTTGCGCTCACAGAGTGGATATTTAGACTCTCTCCTGCTCCCCCCGGCCGAGTGAGACAAAACACAGTGAGTGAGTGAGTGAGTGAGCAGAGATAAAAGAAGAGGAGGAGAAGAAAAGTGAAGACTAAGAGAGGGCAGGAATGAGAGGAGACGGCTGTTTATTGACAGTGCAGGGTTCACACACACTCACACACACACACACATGTAGTAACCACATAAAAGAAGCAAAAGACAAACACACGCAGGCATTCACATTCAACACAGAGAGTCACTTCAGGTTCACTGAGTTGAAATGCACATACAGACTTTTTGGGGTGATACAAACACACTCGCAGTGTAGTTTAAATCTAAATCCAGCCCTCTTCGCTGACCTCCTGTGGTGCCCAGCCCTCATCACTGACCTCCTGTGGTGCCCAGCCCTCATCACTGACCTCCTGTGGTGCCCAGCCCTCATCACTGACCTCCTGTCATGCCCAGCCCTCATCACTGACCTCCTGTGGTGCCCAGCCCTCATCACTGACCTCCTGTCATGCCCAGCCCTCATCACTGACCTCCTGTCATGCCCAGCCCTCATCACTGACCTCCTGTCATGCCCAGCCCTCATCACTGACCTCCTGTCATGCCCAGCCCTCATCACTGTCCTCCTGTCATGCCCAGCCCTCATCACTGTCCTCCTGTCATGCCCAGCCCTCATCACTGACCTCCTGTCATGCCCAGCCCTCATCACTGTCCTCCTGTCATGCCCAGCCCTCATCACTGACCTCCTGTCATGCCCAGCCCTCATCACTGTCCTCCTGTCATGCCCAGCCCTCATCACTGTCCTCCTGTCATGCCCAGCCCTCATCACTGACCTCCTGTGGTGCCCAGCCCTCATCACTGTCCTCCTGTCATGCCCAGCCCTCATCACTGACCTCCTGTCATGCCCAGCCCTCATCACTGTCCTCCTGTGGTGCCCAGCCCTCATCACTGACCTCCTGTCATGCCCAGCCCTCATCACTGTCCTCCTGTGGTGCCCAGCCCTCATCACTGACCTCCTGTCATGCCCAGCCCTCATCACTGTCCTCCTGTGGTGCCCAGCCCTCATCACTGACCTCCTGTGGTGACTTGCCCTCATCACTGACCTCCTGTGGTGCCCAGCCCTAAACGCTGACCTCCTGTGGCGCCCAGCCCGCTTCGCTGACCTCCATTGGTGCCCAGCCCTCCTTGCCGACGCAATAGAGAGCCGCAGGGATGACATATTTTTGTAGTCGGAACGCGGAAGTTCCGGACTTCCTGGTTCTTCACTGTTTTCGTCTATGGGATTTTTGAATGGGTTTTTGGCGCGATGCTTCTAATAAGGTCTCTGGGCGATGCAAGCTTAATCAAACGCGAACCAGTGTTCAGTAGGATAATCTTCACACATGAGGACCACTTTCATGAGTTTTTAAGCGTAAATGCGAGCCTTAGAATTAAAAAGCTCGAGCTAAGCTAATCCAAAACTACACACAGTACACATAGGCTTCCCCGTCACGTCACCACTCAACCTGGAGGGGGGGGGGGGGGGGGGGGGGGGGGGGGGTGTGGGGGGGGGGGGGGGGGGGGGGGGGAGTGGGGGGGTGGATGTGTGCGCTGCTGTGCACTGATTACCCCGGGCTGAACCAGGTGAGGGAAAGAGAATTTCCGTGTTCATCCTTTGAAGTGATGACGTTATTGACATATAATATCCCTGTCGACTCAACAGTGTAGTCTCATTTAGCCGTTTGCTAGCTAGCCGCCCTTTTAACGGCATGTAAAAGCTTAAAAACTTGTGAAAGTGGTCCTCATGTGCAGAGTTGGGGTCCGTTACTCAAAAAAGTAATATATTACACATTACACATTACTTTCAAAAAAAATAATGCCTTACTTTACTTGATTACTCCCTGGATAAAGTAATTTGTTACACTACTCGTTACATTACTTTTGCGTTACTCCGTAACATCGCCTGATATGCATTGTCACGTAATTTGCCAGTTAACAATACAACATTAATCCTTACATATATGCCCATATATTAGCACAAATCTCTATCGTAATAAGGTAGGTTGCAAAACTTTTCCTGTCTGATGGTGGCTGTCCGTTCCCTGCCATCTGTATTTTGCTCAATATGTTTCTGAAAAATGGCGATTTCATTCTACTGTTGAAACTGGCAACATTTCCTCTACCATGTAGGAGGAGGCAACACGCCTCTCCATCTCTGATTTTGATGTTACCTGGTGAAAAGAAAGCTTTTGCTGCTTGCTTGGGGTCGAGGCAGGCGACTCAGCTTGGGTCTGCAACCAGCTTTGTGTTAGCATGTTTCCACTGCAGATGCTTTGAGAGGTTTATGTCGTAGGCTACCGTAGCTAGCTGCTTCTGTCCACGGCGTTTGCAGTTTCACATTCTTGTCCTTCCGCGCAACAAAAACTTGTTGTAGAAGACGGCGCTTTTTGGCAGATTGCTGGCAGACTATTACGGAACATACGCACTGTGCCCACTTCCCTACAACACGTTGTATTTACAAGGGGTATTTACAGACCCCATCGCTGTATGTGGGTTTCTCTTATGGTTTATGTTTACATTTAATTTAATTTAATTTTGTCCAATATTCAGATATTCCAGAATTGCATGTTGTGTTAAAATACATATTATTTATATCTAACACTCTTTAGCCTGATTTAATTGTAAAACAGAGTGTAAAAAGTTATGCAAAGCCTTCTGGGAAATTTTAACCCGTGGAAGAGGAAAGTGGGCGGAGTTCCCAGCATGCCCTGGGGGTTCTGTGTTTTTGTGTCAATTGTTTGTTTGTCAAGGTGTTTTGGAGGTTAAAATGATGTATTGTTCTATATGCATGATGTTAGTTATCTGATCAGTTATGTGTCGACTAATAGTGCTGTTCTGCATGCTAATACAAAGTTGAAATATTGGCACCATGATTGATTCTGCTGTGCAGTTAAGTGACCCGTCTGATGGGACACAGGATCTGCTATTAAAACGGAGATCTTTTCTCTCTATACTTATCTTGCTAGTACGCATGTAACGAGGTAAGCATTTGATTAGTAACTGTAATGTGATTACTGCACTTAGGTAAAGTAGTGCCTTACACTACTCGTTACCGACAAAAGTAATGTGATTACAGTAGCGCGTTACCCCCAACTCTGCTCATGTGTGAAGATTATCCTACTGAACACTGGTTCGCATTTGATTAAGCTTGCATTGCCCAGAGACCTTATTAGAAGCATCGCGCCAAAAACCCATTCAAAAATCCCATAAACGAAAACAGTGAAGAACCAGGAGTGTTAGCATCGATGATTTCCAGACTCGTTCCTGCGGCTCTCTATCCCATGCCAAAATACTGAGTGGAAACGCTGCAAAATTTAGGGGGGAACTAAAATCCAGGGGAAAATTGGCTTTCAAATGCAGTTTTTTCCCCAATATTTTATTTTCGAATTTTTTCAAATGCCGTTTTAACAGAAGAAGACTGTTGGATGATCAGGCGACTCACGTATAGAATTGACATTTTATTAGGGCTGCACGATATGCCAAAAACTGATAGATATTATCATAGATACTGATAGCCACACACACACACACACACACACACACACACACACACACACACACACACACACAGAATGTCAGTTTCCACAGGGTTGTCATCATGATACTAGAATTTCTAACTTCGATACCGATACCCAGGAAAGTATTGATAGTCGATACCATATTCAATACCACAGGTCCCCCCCCCCCCTTCATCGATACTCATCAATACTATCTATACCTGTTGCAAATGAGTATTGTATCTGGTTCAAATGTTTAGTATTGATATTTATCGATACTTGACAACCTTACAAATGAATTGGAAGTAAACAACTGAAGGCTACAAACTGCAGCTGCATGTGATGCTGCTCAGTAGATTATACTCTGGTTTTAACCCCCGGGTTTAAACTATGTGATGCTGCTCAGTAGATTATACTCTGGTTTTAACCCCCAGGTTTAAACTATGTGATGCTGCTCAGTAGATTATACTCTGGTTTTAACCCCCAGGTTTAAACTATGTGATGCTGCTCAGTAGATTATACTCTGGTTTTAACCCCCGGGTTTAAACTATGTGATGCTGCTCAGTAGATTATACTCTGGTTTTAACCCCCAGGTTTAAACTATGTGATGCTGCTCAGTAGATTATACTCTGGTTTTAACCCCCAGGTTTAAACTATGTGATGCTGCTCAGTAGATTATACTCTGGTTTTAACCCCCGGGTTTAAACTATGTGATGCTGCTCAGTAGATTATACTCTGGTTTTAACCCCCAGGTTTAAACTATGTGATGCTGCTCAGTAGGGCTGTCACTTTTTCCCAAAATAAAATTCGAACGAATTTTAATTGCCCGAAATTCGTTCGAATATATTCGAAGTTTTTTGGTTAATTAAAAAAAAAAAAAAAAAAAAAAAAAAAAAATTTTTTTTTTTTTTTTTTTCAGTCCAGCCTGTTGCACCAGCTGAACGTAAGTTCTGTCTTAACACGTTCACTGCCAACAACGAGTTGAGTCGTCAAACAGAATCCAACCGTTCACTGCCAACGACGAGTTGAGTCGTCAAAAAAAAAAAAAAAATTTTTTGACGGTGCTACGTGGATCAATGCCCCCCGCGTCTCCTATGGAGATATTGGAAGTATTGAATGTGTATAATCTATTTTACCGACCAGCTAGGTGGCGACGGTGCTCTCCCGACAGAGAGAAAGTCAACCAAAAGCAGCCGCCTCCCGCGGCTGCTTCCTCCATTCTCAAGGAAATGCCAGAAACGAACGAGCCTCATTCTCATACTGTAGGCGGGGACGCTTTCGCGCTGCTGCGGTGGGGGGTTCCAGAAATGGACTGGGTGGGCAGCATAAAGCCTAGAGTCGCACGGGGCTTCATCGGGGCTCTCAAACCCAAGAGACGAGTGAGCCCACACTCGCTGCCAGGGAGGGAGGCTGCTCAAACTCGCTGCCAGGGAGGGAGGCTGCTCAAACTCGCAGCAGCAGCAGCAGCAGCAGAGCACTCGCTTGTGACAAACGCAGGCTGAAAGCCACTAGACACGCCCACGGAGGGAGGAGTTGAAGGAGAGGGCGTTCGGAACTATATTGTTTGGATGTCTGATCTCTCACTGATGCCAAAAATAAATGGTTAAAGTGACTGTTCTGCCTGTTTGATTGAATTTCACAAAACTGCGATTATCTCAGCTTTCACTCTCAGACGCTAAAACCATGCTGTACTCAACGGCTAATATCTACATAACTACTAACTCTACAAACTAACTCTTTTAGACAGAGAAAGCACACATTCTATTAGTACTTTTGTGAACTTTGTGTTCACAAACTCCAAGCAGAAAAGAATCCTCGGCTCTTGTAAAATGAGCCAGAATCCTCAAAAAACGGCTTGGCAGAAGCTACCTACAGCAAAAAAAAAACGGCTGGCAGTCAATGTGTTAAGTTAGGGTGTAAAGTCCACACTAACTGCTACGTTCAAACTAGTTAGTTTGACACTAAAGTTGTGTCTTTGTTTGGTTGCACCACGGAGACGTAAGGTACATCTTAACTAGTAGACCCTAAAGTCCATACTAACCAAAATAGTGTCGCAGACAATGACGTGTACAGTATCTGTGACCAATCAGTGAAAAGCACGGTGGAAACGGTGTTTATTTACGGTTGTTTAAGTGGAGTGAAAACAGGACATGTTGCCCACCGCAAATTAGTGCTTTCATATTTCATCAACACTAATCAAATGAGAACGTTATTGAGTAACGTTCGTTTAGGTTCATATTACTGTTAACGTTTATCTGTGAGCTCTTCATCAGTATTGTAGGCTATACCACCATCCTGCCTCACTAAATTGTTGCGGTTATTTTAATTTGTATGCAGTGCTGCAGCTTGTGGGAAACAAAAGCGTGAGTCATAAATATCAAAGGGTGTAATTTATCACGGAGAGCGCGTTGCGGACGCAAAACAACGATGCGCCACGGTGCCAAGTTGCAATCCGTGCCAACTGCTATTTTACGGAGGACTTTACACCTAGTAAGACGTAGGTGTAAATTTTAAGTTCTAACTTATGCCTACGTTGTAACTATTTCACTTGGTGCAACCCAAATATTTTTAGTAGTGCGTAAACTCGGACTTAGTGAGACTTTACGTTCAAACTAGCTTACGTTTCAACTTACGCACAGCTGGTGCAACCCACTGCAGGCCACCGGGCATCAGCCCGATGTGTTAGCTTGGACGCTCACAGTCACAACACTGCCTCACAAACTTGGCTGCATCCAACTCGAGACAACTTTTCAGACCCTGGAGACAATCTTTCTCAGAAGAGACTAACGCGACAAATCTGGAGACTTTTTCTGACATGGGATTAACATTACCAGCAAGCAGCAGTTGGTTAATTTTGGTTCATTAAAAAAAAATAAAAAAAAATAAAAAAAAATCGAACATTCAAATTACATTTCGAAAACGAACCCCCTCCCCCACATTCGAAGTTGCATTCGAATTTCGAATGAAAAGTGACAGCCCTACTGCTCAGTAGATTATACTCTGGTTGTAACCCCCAGGTTTAAACTATGTGATGCTGCTCAGTAGATTATACTCTGGTTTTAACCCCCAGGTTTAAACTATGTGATGCTGCTCAGTAGATTATACTCTGGTTTTAACCCCCGGGTTTAAACTATGTGATGCTGCTCAGTAGATTATACTCTGGTTTTAACCCCCGGGTTTAAACTATGTGATGCTGCTCAGTAGATTATACTCTGGTTTTAACCCCCGGGTTTAAACTATGTGATGCTGCTCAGTAGATTATACTCTGGTTTTAACCCCCAGGTTTAAACTATGTGATGCTGCTCAGTAGATTATACTCTGGTTTTAACCCCCGGGTTTAAACTATGTGATGCTGCTCAGTAGATTATACTCTGGTTTTAACCCCCAGGTTTAAACTATGTGATGCTGCTCAGTAGATTATACTCTGGTTTTAACCCCCAGGTTTAAACTATGTGATGCTGCTCAGTAGATTATACTCTGGTTTTAACCCCCAGGTTTAAACTATGTGATGCTGCTCAGTAGATTATACTCTGGTTTTAACCCCCAGGTTTAAACTATGTGATGCTGCTCAGTAGATTATACTCTGGTTTTAACCCCCGGGTTTAAACTATGTGATGCTGCTCAGTAGATTATACTCTGGTTTTAACCCCCAGGTTTAAACTATGTGATGCTGCTCAGTAGATTATACTCTGGTTTTAACCCCCGGGTTTAAACTATGTGATGCTGCTCAGTAGATTATACTCTGGTTTTAACCCTCAGGTTTAAACTATGTGATGCTGCTCAGTAGATTATACTCTGGTTTAACCCCCGGGTTTAAACTATGTGATGCTGCTCAGTAGATTATACTCTGGTTTTAACCCCCGGGTTTAAACTATGTGATGCTGCTCAGTAGATTATACTCTGGTTTTAACCCCCAGGTTTAAACTATGTGATGCTGCTCAGTAGATTATACTCTGGTTTTAACCCCCGGGTTTAAACTCAGAGGAATATTGCTTCATCATTCTTGTTTAGTGAATGACCTGATGCAGTTCATAGTTAGAGAAGATCAAATAGTCACTTAGGCGGTCCATGGACTAATTCCTCTCCCTCCACTTTTGACATATTTAGGTAAACTTAAAAACTATGCCTCATGCATGCATAGCAGTTTTTATTTAATGATGTAAACCACAGTACATAAAGTTGCACTAATGGAACTGCTTAGAGTTATGTATTTATTCTTTCTTTCCAATATTTGTATCTATGTCAGTTTTATACCAATTACGTTCATTATCTCTATATTTAACACTGTTAGTTTTTGTCGAGTTTGTCTTTACGACAGGGCTCGGCTAAGGCATGGTTTGGGTGCTCTGTTTCTCTTCACATGCCACTCCAAAAGTTACAATGTTTTTTGGGCGTACGCCTACAGTATATATGTGTGTGTGTGTGTGTGTGTGTGTGTGTGTGTGTGTGTGTGTGTGTGTGTGTGTGTGTGCGTGTGCGTGTGCGTGTGCGTGTGCGTGTGTGTGTGTGTGCGTGTGTGTACTTTACATATCAGGGTGGGAATTTCGTCATTTTACGGGCAAGGCCATCTGGCCTTCGGTGTCACAATTTTGTTTTAGGGCACAAGGCTACATGCCAGGGCACAAAGGCAACTGCACTATTGACTTCATGAAGAGCGATTTTGTGTGTCAAAATGATTCAATGACACATCCTCTGCATAGGGCAGGCTACATTAAACTGAGACTACTGATTAGGGGTGCTCCCATCACCGATCACCTATGAGAAATATCTGCCTGACCGATCACCGATTACCAATTTGTATGCCTCCGCCCGGCGATAGCCTCTGGTCACTGTGTCCTTTTTTTTGGCTCAAACGTCCACTTGGACTCAAGGATGAACTGATTCGATTGTGGTGGTCGAAGGGTCAAGGTTCAAGGTCACTCACCTCACAAACGCCATTCTGTAGCTCACCAATGCGATATCTCAAGGAACGCCTTGAGAGAATGTCTTTGAATTTGGCTCTAAATGTCCACTTGGACTCAAGGATGAACATTTTGGTGGTCAAAGGTCAAAGTCACTGTGACCTCATGAACGCCATTTTCAAGCTCGTTAACGCAATAGCTCAGTAACGCCTTGACGGAATTTCCTCACATTTGGCTCAAACGTCAAAGTCTGGACAGACATGGATGTCCACTGCTCACTTGTTGGGGGAGGCATATATCCGCGGTGCGGTCATACTAGTTTTTTGGTTTTTTTAAAGCAGCTATAGCGGTCTATTATAGAGCATTTTCCATTTTACATATAGGCTTACATTTCATCCATCAAATTGAAAGTGCCAGACAGTGACATGGAGCTTCACAATGGTGAGCTTTTTTTTCTCTTCCTCACTAATGGGGGGGGCCTGGCCCCCATTAAATCCGCCCATGGGGAGCCAGTCACTGTATCTGGCAACCTGAGCCTCCAAAGCCTTGCGGTCTTGATAACATGAGTTCAGAGTTCAATGCAACTAGCTAACATTTAACTTCCAGGACCGTTGTTTACATAGTTTTGTGCAGCACTCTGATGTTACCAGGATAAGGCGAGCAAAACAAACTAATGTTAATGAGACGCGGCTGTTTCATAGCTAATGCTACATGTAGCAAGCTAACTGCATTGTAAAGTCACATTAAGAGCCTCGGTGAAGCAGCATGGGTCTCTGATAACTAGTAAACATGTAGAGACATAAGTTAAGTTAAGTTAAGTTCAAGGTATTGTATCCTGGTACACATAACACATAACAGACACACTTTGTAATGACGCCGCTGGGATGTTTCAGCATTACCACAACTCCGCTCACCATTTCTTGCGTCATCAATCGGTTTTGCAATCGCCGCAAATAAAGCAACACCTGCAATCATCTGATCACATATTTGAGGTCGAAATCGTCCGATTGCGATCACGTGCCGATCGATCGGAGCACCTCTATTACTGATGCTTTTAAAGCAACTGACAGTAGCAGGCTGGTTAGCAGGGCACTGCTGCCAAGGTGGTCTTAGAGATCTCAGGGCATCACGGCCAGAGGGAGGGGCAACGGAGGCCATGGCCTCCATGTAATTCCCACCCTGGTATGTATGTATGTATGTATGTATGTACAGGTATGTGTGATGTGACGTCGTTTTTTTCTTTTACTTTCCTCTAGGTGAGTGCACATGTACTCCATGTTTAGGTGGGTGGGTGGATGGGTTGTTTGTTGTATGTATCAATAAAAAAAAAACAGTATTTTGTGCCTGTCAACATTTCCAAATAAAAAGTTTGGTTAAAAAACATATTTTTCTCTTCCCTCCTCCCCTGCAGGACAGTGCAGCTGAGGCTGCTGGTTCCCACGCTGCAGGCAGACTCCTGGCAGCCTGAGGACCATAAAGCACACTCTAACAGCAACACTGCCACATGCGCCCCACCACCGCAAATCAAACGCACCCTGGAGGTCTCCGCTGCCCTGGACCCCGGGAGTCTCTGAGCTCCGGACGCTTTTAGGATTATGGATGTTTGATTTGTTTAAACAGGGGTGTCATGCAAGTCAAGATTCTGAGGGGGGCAAAATTAGGATCCCCCGCCCACACACACACCCCCGCCTATTATTTTGAGAATAATAGATCTAATAAAGCCACAGATTAAAGGAACCTGCCAACATGGTAATAGCTCTTTCAAACACAATGGGGAAAAAATCTCTGAGAGAAAGTCCAGTGTGGTTTCCGTTCCGCCCACAGCACGGAAACAGCTTTGGTCACGGTCACAAACGACCTGCTGATGGCGGCTCACGCTGGCTCTCCATCTCTGTTGATCCTTCCTGATCTTTCTGCAGCATTTGACACTGTTGCTCACAACATCCTCCTAAACCGCCTCCATCACATCGGACTCTCGGACTGCGACGCAAAGTCCCAGACACACCCCGTCACCTGTGGTGTCCCTCAAGGATCTGTTCTAGGCCCAATTCTGTTCATCTTGTACGTGCTTCCCCTGGGCAGTGTCATTGGCCAGCATGGAATATCGTTCCACTGCTATGCTGATGACACACAGTTATACATAAAAAACTGCCCCAAACCACTCTGCATCATCTTCATCCCTTACCACCTGCCTTGAGGAGACAACGGCGTGGATGAAACACAACTTCTTGCAGCTAAATAGCTCCAAAAATGTGGCTATTTTAGTTGGCACTCCACACCAGGTCCAGTCATCTTCCATAACTCGCATCACCTTTTCAGGCCAAGACATTCCCCTCTCCTCATCTGTCACCAACCTGGGCGTTAGGTTTGACCCTCACCTGACCTTTGACGGCCACATCAAACAGCTGTGTGAGACCTCCTTCTACCACCTCAACAACATTTCAAAACTCCGTCCCACACTCAGCCTGCCAGATGCTGAAAAACTCGCCCACGCCTTTGTCTCCTCAAGGCTGGACTACTGCAATGCACTTCTCATCGGGATTCCTAGCAAGAGCCTTCAGAAGCTCCAGTACATCCAGAACAGCGCTGCTAGTAGGATCCTGATGAGAGTGTGAAAATATGATCATATCACTCCCATCCTTCAGTCACTACACTGGCTCCCTGTCTCCTCCAGGATCACATACAAAATATCTCTGCTAGCACATCAGTGCATCTACGGACATGCCCCTCCCTACCTCAACCAACTTCTGACACCACAATCCTCCGCTCGCATCCTGTGATCTAGCAACACAAACCTTCTCCACCCCCCAAAGACTAAGCTCCGCACCATGGGGGATCAGGCCTTCTGCTCGGCAGCGCCCCGTATTTGGAATACCCTTCCCAACCACCTGAGGGCTCCACAGACTGTTGCTACCTTTAAAAAGGGGCTACAAACCTTCCTCTTCAACAGAGCCTTTTCTTTAACGTTTTGTTGTTGTTTTTTATTATTGTCTTATAGACATTGTCTACAATCTTTTAATCAGGCCTTTGCCTACACCAGGCCGTCCTGTGTGACTTTTTATAGTGTTGTCTGCCTTGTTGCATTTTAAATGGTTCTGTTGTTTTACTCTGTAGCACTTTGAGATTTATCTTAAATGAAAAGTGCATGACGAATAAAATGTATAATTATTATTATTATTATTATTATTATTAATAAAATATTAAACACACACACATGCACGCACAAACGCACGCACATGCACGCACACACACACACACACACACACACACACACAGACCTACCTGTGCAGACAGCAGGTTACAGTCTATGTGAGCTCCTCTGCCAGTCTTGTGTGTGTGCAGCAGGGCGGCCATGACGGCTCCGTGAGCGTACAGCCCGGTGGCCAGGTCTGTCATAGCCACGCCCGGACGCACCGGCTCCCCGCCCTGCAACGCAAAGCAACACAACACAATGCATCATGGGATGTAGGGGTGTGCCGATTAATCGT